>NC_064244.1:17468313-17784563 GCF_003254725.2 Canis lupus dingo | reverse complement strand
TTGAGAGCTAGTGCTCGATCTCTTTAACCTTTGTGTGCATGCTGTATAGCACAGTTTTATACCTGCTGGAAACTCAGTGGGTATTTGATAAATAAATGTTCAAATATTGATGGGAATTTCAAGTGCTCTATTAAGCCAACGAGATATATTTTTTAAATTCCTTGCAAAGGCTTCACAAAGGCTTTAAGGAAGTTTTTAAATATACATATGTATTATTCATATTTATATTTTACTATTTATATTATATAGTTTTAAAAAGATATATGCATACACAAATACATATATAACATATATTTATAAATACATAAAAATTAGAGTTACGTGTTTAAATGAGAAAATTGATAACAAAGTAAATGTAGGATAACAAAATTGAGAGGAGCAAGAATTGAGTTTGGAAGTATGCTTGATAGAGAAGTACTACATATTTGACTTAAGCTTTTTAATTACAGATGACAGTCAATGAGGAATAATTTTTATTTCTATTTTTGGTAGGCAGGCTTTTAAGTGTCCCTCAGTTCATACCTAGATGGCCATTTCTTAATCATTTACATATAATTTTGGTTTTAGGGTTATCATTTGTCCAGAGTTCTGTCACCCTGGGACAATCTTATAATTTAGTAAAGTGGTACTAGATGCAGTTTCCTAAACCTGCCTGTAGCAGTGATGACAGTGATAGTATTAAGATGAGCAGAGCTATGTACTGGTTTCTTATTTCAATTTATTTCTGTTAAACAGATGTTTACTGAACATTTCATCTGTGCCATTATGACTTAAGAGTGTTTTCCAGTTTTATTAAGATACAACTGACATTAAAAAAAAATTGTGTAAGTTTGAGGTATACAGTTTATTGATTTGGTATATTTATATATTATAAAATGATTACCACTCCACCATAGTATTTGCTACCACCTTCATCCCCTCCATTAGTTACAATTTATGTGTGTGTGTAGTGTGTGTGTGTGTTTGTGTGTGTGTGTGATGAGAACATTTAAGATTAACCCTTAGCAGCATTCATTCATGTATATGATACAGTATTATTAGCTAGAACTACCATGCTTTATATTAGGTCCCCAAACTTGGTCATCTTATAAATGAAGATGTGTACCCTTTGTTCAGTATTTCCCCATTTTCTGCAACCCCCATGCCCTGGTAACCATTTAAGTGAGATCATATGGTATTTGTCTTTCTGTATCTTATTTCACTTAGCATAATGTTCTCCTGTCTCATCCAAGTTGTAACAAGTGACAGGATTACTTTCTTTGTCCTGGCTGATAATGTTTCATTTTGTGTGTGTGTGTGTGTGTGTGTGTGTGTGTGTGTGTGTGCGCGCGCGCGTACCCCACATCTTTATTCATGCAATGGTAAACATTTAGGTTGTTTTCATATCTTGGCTATTGTGAGCCATTGCTGCAGTGAAAATGGAAGGGCAGATATCTCTATGAGGTCCTGATTTCCATTCCTTTGGATATATATCCAGACATGGGACTATTGTATCATATGGTAGTTCTATTTTTAATTCTGGGGGGAACCTTCATACTGTTCTCTATAGCGGCTACACCAGTTTACATTCCCAGCAACACTGCTCAAGGATTCTCTTTTCCCATAGCTACTTTAACAGGTGTGAAGTGATATCTCATTATGGTTTTCATTTCCATTTCCCTGATGATGAGTAATACTGAACACTGTTCATGTACCTACTGCTCATTTTCTGTCTTCTTTGGGAAACTATATATTCATTTCCTCTGCTCATTTTTTAATCAAGTTGTTAGTTTTTTTGGTGTTGAGTTATATGAGTTCTTTATATAGTGGGTATTAACTTCTTATTAGGTATATGATTTAAAACCATTTTCTCCCATTCTGTAGGTTGCCTTTTCATTTTGTTGATTGTGTCTTTTGCACTGCATTTTAGTTTGACTACATCAAGCTAACATCATTTTTGTTTCTTGTGCTTTTGCTGTTATATCCAGGAAATTGCTGCCAAGACCAATGTCAAACAGCTTTTTCTCTGTTTTCTTCTAGGAGTTTCAGGTCTTCAATATAAGTCTTTAATCCATTTCAAGGTCATTTTTGTGAATGGTATAAGACCGATGTCCAATTTAATTTTTCTGCACATGGTTATCCAGTTCTCTCAGCATCATTTATGGAAGAGGCTATCCTTTTTTCATTGGGTAGTCTTGGCCCCGTGGTCAAATACTAGCTGACCATTGAATTTCTTAGCCTCAAAGTGTGCTTACTGGTTATGGTTGGTAGAGGCAGACACAAATATGTAATTAGAACAAATTACAAATAGAGGTACTTGCAGCATGATACTTGTAGGTGAACCTTGTGGTTCAGGGAAGATTTACAAGAAAATATGTTCAAGCTATGTTATTCTTAGCCTGGAGGAATAAAGAAAGATTTTTCTATCATTAGTAAAGAGTTGGTAGTATGAAATGGCTTGGTACTCATGGAATGAATAAACTGAGGAATTGTGAAAACACATGGCATGTTTTTGGACATTACCAAACAGTGCACTCTTACTAGAGGATTAAAGTCTTGTGGTGGAACAGAGGAGAGATACCCTCGGAGTTACTGGCAAGGATAATGAATGATTCTATATATAGATATGCTAAAGAGGTTGGGTCTTGTCTGGGAAAGCTTGTTATTAAAGGGCTATAAATGGCAGTAGTATAGATGAATTTTTAGAGGCTAGGTAAGAAGCTGGCAGAGTGGGACATCTGGGTGGTTCAGCGGTTAGGTGTCTGCCTTCGGCTCAGGTTGTGATCCCGGGCTCCTTCGAAGAGCCTGCTTCTCCCTCTGCCTATGTCTCTGCCTCTCTCTCTTTCTGTTTCTGTGTGTCTCTCATGAATAAATAAATCTTTTTTTTTCTTTTTTTTTTTTTCTTTTTTTTTTTTAAAGAAGCAGCTGGCAGATTGTGTATATTAGACAACAAATGATTGTCTAATTGCAGGACAAAATGATAAGAGATGGGGAAAAAGTTAATCCTAAATCCTAAAGGAGATTAACTAATGACTGCATATGGGTGACAAGCTGGAGAACTAGGGCAGAGCAGCGATATGTAAGAGAGTATTGGGTAAATTGTGAGTTTTTGCCTGGTGCCTCTTTATCTTATTTCTAGTCTAGGGTTTAAATAAGAACTACTTATTTCTCTGATTGTAGTCACTTCCCAGAGGATCTCATTTAGGTCCATGACTCTGAATACTGGGTGTGTGCTGACTCCTTAATGCGTATTTCTAGTCTTGACCTCTCAGTTGGACTCTAGGCCTGTTATCTTTTGTGACTCTCCTAGGTCTCTCACTTAATGCGTCTATGACTGCACTTTGATTTTCCCTCCCCAGATCTACTGTAGTCCTTATGTGCAGTCTTCCTTTTTAGTGAATGGCTTCTCTCCAAGGTACTCAGTTCTAAAACTTCAGGCACTTAACTACTTCCCATGAGCAAATTTTGATGGCACTGCCTTCAGAATCTGACCCTTTCCTCCCCTCTTTACCATGTCCACCATGGCTCTAATTACCTGTCATCTCTTATCTGGACAATTTCAGTAGCCTCCTTTCAGGTATCCTTGTATCTCTCATTGGCCCAAAGTGAGTCTGTTAAAACCAAAGTCAAATTATATCCGTCTTCTGTCCAAAACCAGCTATTCAGTATCTTCATCTCACTCAGATATAAGCCCAAATCCTTGTTATGGTCTACAAGGCACTACATAGTCTAAGGCTCTCCTCCTCCTTCTGCCACTTGATATTATGGTCTCCTCCCCTTTGCTTGCTCTTGCTTCCATCATGGCCTCTCTTCTGTTCCTTGAACATGCCTGGCATTTTCTCCCCTCAAAGGCTTCTGTATTTACTGTTCTCTTTGCCTGATACACTGACCCCTTTCCCCTGATAATCAATATGACTCCTTTCATGATTTTCAGCTGTCTTTTAAATGTTGTCTTATCTGAGAGGCCTTCCCTTACCACTGCTCATGAACTAGAATCTCTTGTCCCATGTGCTCCTGGTCTTCCTACTGTGATTTCATTTTCTTCGTATCACTTATGACAACTTAACCTATTATAAATTTATCTTTTTTCTCCTACTGGAATTTAAGCTCCCTGACAATAAGGACTCTTTTCACTTCTTTCTTTATGATCTCCCAGTGCCTAAATTAGTGATGTTTGGGTTTGGCTCTTATAGGTATTTAATAAATATTTATGGTCTGGACTGAATGAATGAATGAATGAATGAATGTTTAATGAATGGCTTTCCTATTTATCTCTAAATGGCTATATAAGTCAGTATTGATCTAATCGAGTGTTTTTCCCCCCCTCCACAGCACAATGGTCAGTTCCGTTCAAGGAAATACATATCCCACCCAGGCTTCAGTATATAGTCCTCCTCCTGCTGCTGCTGCTGCTACTGCGGATGTCACTATATACCAGAATGCAGGAACTAATATGTCCCAGGTGCCAAACTATAATTTAACATCATCAACACTGCCTCAGCCAGGAGGCAGTCAACAGCCACCTCAGCCACAGCAACAATATTCTCAGAAGGCTCTGCTATAGGACTTGGGATTCCTCTGTGTGGCAAATACCCGCTAAATGCCGCTGACAATGTTACGAGATTCTTTAATATCTTAAGGTTTGTTTATCCTCAGCTTATAGGAATCTTATCTTGGTCTACAAGTTCAAATATTCAAGAAGGTAGAACTCTCTTCAATTTGCACTGACTTTTTAGAGGTTCTTCCTTCCCCCTCCCCTAGAGGAATGAAACTACTTACAACATTTAATTCCTTTCATAATATGAAAGAATGATACAAGATTATTTGTCTCATGAAATTACCTGGTCTGCAAAAAGTCAAACTTAACAAAAACTGTTGTGGCAAATGTTATGTACATATATTGCTGTGTAACTCCATTAGTGGCCATTTTGAATCACAATGGTGATCATGTGAATATATTTAACACTGTTAAATTAATTTACATTGCTATTTTATTTTAATCATGAACAACTACCATGTTTCATAATGTTTTGTGTAAATTTAAGATAATTACACCATCCCTTTAAACTGCAAGAGAACAAAGCTGTAGCATATTTACATGAAGGCATTATGTTGTCCATGCTTCAGTTTCACATTAAAGTGAACCTTCCTTTGACTAATTGTGAGCTAAACATATGTATTTTATGTCTTTCTGTAGCCTCTGCATACTACTAGCTGTCATCACACCAGCGTACAGTAGCTAAATTTTTGGTTTAATTATAGCAAATGATGACGTTCCCTTTTAAACTTTTACATTTTGGCATGATATTTCAGAATATTGTGGGACCATGAGACAAAATTAAGTAGGATCACATTCTTTATATCTCATTTTTAAAGGAGTAATGTTGATTTACTTTTTCCTAGTTGAAGATAGTAATTAGATTTCTAAGCTGTATACTGTGTTTATTGGTGGCAGTGACACCAAAGATAGAGGCAATGGATAGAAATTTTTAAACTGGAAAGAAAAGATGAATTACACTACATTTTCAAAGTCTCTTGTAATTATTTAGGATATAAACAAAATTTGATTCATCTGTCTTTTCCCACTCTTAGTCTTTTCAATATGTCTTTAACACATTGTATCCTTTAATTGTTCATTAAAATGGATGTAAGCAGATGTTTCAAAGTATTCTATATTCCTGGTTTTGCTTAATAGTTTGTATATTTATTTATTCTTATCTTTGAAACTGGACTTTTTGGGGCTCCTCTCAAAGTTCTGGTGGAATTATTTTGGCTTCCTATTCAGGAGTATTTTTGAATGCAGTCTTTCTTTTTGACCTACATGAAATATGTTTTCCACTGACATTTTAATCTTATTTATAATTTCCCTACTTGTGCTATACTGTTAATTAATACTAAACAACAGAAAAAATTGAGGTCAGCATTATATTAAATGAATTGACTTAACGTGTTTCACACTAAAAATGAAAATTTAATGTGTATTTTCTAAGACCCTTGTAATCAGGTAGCTTGTTCCTTTCCTTTCTGACAGATGATTCCATCTGTGGCAAGTAATCTTAATGGTGACTAAAGTCAGAGGTTCAAACTTAGAGCGTCATCTTCAACTTCAGTTTGTCAACCTAGTGTTGTGTTATCCTGAGTTTAAAGTATGTTGCTCTCAAAAAATAATTTTAAAACTGGAATTCATACTTTACATTAAAAAAATTTTAATATATTGTGAATCAGACTATAATCTTTTTCATTCCAATTTGAAATGGAAACTACCAGTTAAACTAACTATCTAGTTTAACTGGTAGACGTTTCCCTAAGTCATATTGTATTTTTCTCTTTGTTTTTTGATAGATTTCTGTTTACCAATGGCAAATGTATTATTTATCTTGATATCCTTCATGCTGTATCATCAATTACATAGTCTCTAGTATCCTTTTGAGCTGTAAAAATCAACAAATGCTGAAATGAAAAAAAGCTGCCCTTATTACAACGTATATATTTTTGTTATCTTTTATTAGCCTTATGAAGGTTTAAATAATGAGCACTTAAAATTGATAATAGTTTATGCTTTGCATTTATTTGGTTTAAAAATACCAGTTAGAAAAACTCTAGTTGAAAGGAACCCCTGGATTTTCCTTCATTCAGATGACATGGCAAGGATAGAAATGGGAAAGGATCAGTTAGGAGCACAAATGATTCGTGTACAAATGAATATTCTGAAACCAGTGTATGTGTCATACTTTCAAGAAGTCTTTTTAAAATATAGCTGCCCCCTCCCTTTTTTTAAGGAATAGAATTATTTATAAATGAATTAACTAGAATGTGTATTTCTGTGAAGCAAATTTGACTTCTCAATTTATGTCCTTTATAGAATTTGAATGTGTATACATAAACATGAATTTTTCCATGTATATAAAATTCACCCAATTCCTATCTAGCATAAGTAACTGACAAACCACGGCCATTTGGATGTGACAATATGTCAGTGCCATAAACCTGCTAGGACTAATGTGTAGTGTGTACTTTGATTTTATAGTTCTTTCCAGCTCTCAGATCATCCCTCTCTTTACTTCCCTCTCCTACTCAATGAGGATCCATTTTAGGGGCTTAGAGATTCCCGTCTATGTTAAAAACTTCTGGAACTTTGTTTCTATACCTTTTAATTTTTGAATTTAAAATGCTTAATAATTAAGACCACTAACATTTTTTTGGTACAATTTTCATGTATATATGACATGTATAAGTCAACTCAGAAATACCTTTAGTCCAGAGCTTCAGGTTTATATAAGACATATTAATTTCCTGTATGACAAACTATGCAGCTATAAAAACTGTTATTTTCTAAAATGAAGTCCTTTGGTATTACTAGTCAGACCCTCATCTGGTTAATACTTTAAAATCACTGTTTTCTTTTTCTCATCTGTTTCCCTGGTTTATTATTTTATTAGCAATAATACTAACAGAGCTTTCTGTTATATCACTTATATCACTTTTTAAATATTTAAGAACAAAACTGTAGTTTCAAGCTTTCATTCTTACATCATTTTCCTTTCTTTTATTTTTTATCAGTTAACTTCCTCTACCCCTCAAAATAAAATACATAGAAGAAACTTAGCTAAATATTTTCTGAAGGCCTTCTGTTCAGTTATCTTTTATTAAGTATTCTTGTAAAGTATCTAGATTATTTTCTATACTATTTTTGATAACATTCCTCTCCCCAGTTTTTAATCAAAGCTGTTTCCTATATTATTTTTTAGTATAATCTTTCTTTGAAATTATACAACTGAAGTTTTCCTAGATTTAACAACATTTTTTTTCTTATGTTCTAGAGCATTTTAAATCTTAGTATTTAAAATCATAGGTTTCCTTGCTGAACAAAATTTCGCATTTTATCTGTGATAACTTGTGGTCATTCTGTACTTTGCTGATTTTCTGACTCTTTAGCTTATGTTAATACTTCCCACTACCACCATTGATTATTTGTTGCTTCTTAAAATTTCATAGAATTTCTGATAAGGATTATATATTAAATTATTGAGTTAGCCCTCCCTCAGATAAAAGCAAAAAGAACTGGTTTTAATGATCTTTTGGTGATCAGAAACTTAAAAATAGTTATGTCTATTTTAAAGAATTGTATCCTAATTTTTTTTTATCAGATACCCTCACAGTAACAAATATTTGTAAGTATACAGCTTCAAAGTACATATGCATATGTACTTACAAATTCTACAGGTTCTACTGTGGCAATTACATATTGTACATTACGCGACACTGAAAAATAGACATCTTAGAAGGGTGAGAGAAAAAATGTTAATAGAAATTCTAATATTTTCCTTCTGTATCTCTGGTTCATTTTGTCTGTGTCCTAGGATATGTCTGTGATTTGGAGAGCACTGCTTTAGATAGAGGGAATGGGAGATGATTAGTAAATTGGCATGTTGAAGTATCTGATACTACAAGCAGTGCTTTTCCCAACAATTTTTATGTTGAGAATTTTCAGACCTACAGAAAGATTGAAAGAATAATACATTGAACACCCAAATACTGTGTCTTGATTCACTAATCTTTAACATTTTGTCATATTTGCTTTGTTTCTTTATATATGTTTATATATACATATGTCATATGTATATGTGTATAAACATGTCTTTATGTGTACACGCATACTTTTTTGTGTGAATAGAGAAGTTCCAAATATTGTCAGCCATACCCCTAAGTATTTTGTCATGTATCTGGTAAGGATAAGTACATTCCTCTACATGACTTAAACTTTTATCACATCTAAGAACATTAATCATAATTCTATGATATTATTATCATATGTCCCCCAAACTGTTACTTACAAATTTTTTAAAAATCCAGGAACATATACCACATATTTCCCATGTCCCTTTATTCTCTATTAATCTGGATTAATCTCCTTGTCTTTTTTAACTCCCTGCTACTGAATTTTTAAAGATCTATACCAGTTGTCTCATAGAATCCCACATTCTGGATTTATCTTTTTATGATATTAAACTTAATGCTCTATTTTCATTATAGTACCTTATTACTTAATCCTAAAAGAATTACAGTTAGAACTGTATGATTTATGGTTAAAAATGATTAAAATGTTCAGGCTCCTATCAGAAAACCATACATAGAAATGAACATCAGGGCAGCCCGGGTGGCTCGGCGGTTTGGCGCCGCCTTCAGCCCAGGGCGTGATTCTGGAGACCCAGGATTAAGTCCCACGTCGGGCTCCTTGCATGGCGCCTGCTTCTCCTTCTGCCTGTGTCTCTGCCTCTCTCTCTGTGTCTCTCATGAATAAATACATAAAATATTAAGGAAAACAAACCATTAGTAGTTTGTTTGAAAAAAAAAAAGAAATGAACATCATTAATCTTAAAGTGTATTACCTTAAAGTATAACAGACTGTATACTTAGATCATTGATACAACCATAGCTTAGTACAGTTTTGTATTTTTTTTTTAAAGGTCTTAATTCATTTGAGAGAAAGCATGAGCTGGGTGGAGGGGCAGAGGGAGGAGAAGCAAGACTGAACTCCCTGCTAAGCAGGGAGCCCAACACAGGATTTGATTCCAGGACCCCAGGATCACAACCTGAGCTGAAGGCAGGCACTTAACCTAACCAATTGAGCCACCTAGGCACCCCCTGTGTTCTTCATTTCAAATTGCATTTAGAATCTGAAGAAAATATGTGCTTTAAAAACAAACAAACATGAAAGACTCCTAACTCTGGGAAACGAACTAGGGGTGGTGGAAGGGGAAGTGGGCGGGGGGTGGGGGTGACTGGGTGACAGGCACTGAGGTGGGCACTTGACGGGATGAGCACTGGGTGTTATTCTATATGTTGGCAAATTGAACGCCAATAAAAAATAAATTTATAAAAAAATCTAGATAGAGATAGATAATAGAATATATATATATTTGGAAAAATATTCTTAAAATGTCTATAAAATGTCAACATTCACAAATCAAATATATATAATATATATTATATATAAAAAATAAACAAACAAAACCTCCTTTTTCCCCCATTCAAACCCAAATCAGATTTTCTCAAGTTCATCCACCCAATTCACTGTGGATGGCTTTTAAAGTAGATTTTAGAAATGTGATCAACAATTACAGGACTTTGTGGTTTTTTTTTTCTCTATTTGTTTTAAGTAGGCCCCATGACGTCATGGAGCCCAACACGGGGCTTCAACTCATGATCCTGAGATCAAGACCTGAGCTGAAATCAAGGGTTGGACACTTAACCAACGGAGCCACCAGGTGCCAAAGGACTTTGTTTTATGGATGCGTGCATTTTTGACATGTTTATTTTAAAAGACTTCTCATTACCGTATAGTCATATCTTCTTAAGATACTGTAATCACTGATACGGAAAGAAACCCTTTCCTAAAAGTTTTCCTCAAGTTGGTTACCAAATTGGAATCAGATCAAGTAACACTTATAACCACATTTCAAGTTAGAAATGTGCAAGTTACAATAATGTATGCTATCACGTTACTAAATAGCTGGGTTAGGACCTTAGAATATTTTGGTTGGTTAATGGCCTTAAAAATGGAATAAATGTTTATAATCCATTGTTTCTGTGGGAGGATGTAGGAAGTTTTGTTGTTCTGGTGGGTTTGTTTATTTGGTTGGTTTGTTTTTTTGTTTTTTTTTTTAAGGAAGTTTTTTAAGTCCAGAATATATAATAACTTGTTACTTTAAAACGACATATGGCATATAAACAGTTGAGAATATTTTCACTTAAATATGTGTGATATAATGTTAGACAGTTTCGATGCCAAATATTATGAAACATCCATGTGATATGGTTATTTTTCTCAGAACCAAAAACACACGAGAATATCCCTACACTACTTTGGAATTTGTTCCTCCCTCAGAGAAAGGAAGGTTTCAATATGAGTATTTTTGATATTCTGTAATTTAAAAATTCAGTGATAACACACTAAAGGAGTTGCTTAAAATGACTAAAGAAATTGTAATCAAGCATGTGAGATCAAGCCCCACATCAGGCCCTCTGCTCAGTGCAGAGTCTACTTAGGACTCTCTCTGCTTCTTTCTCTTAAAAAAAAAAAAAAAGTAAAAAAAACTCATAGAAGCTTCACAGTAGCAAGTCAGTTTCTATAAATGATGGATGGCACATGATAAAATGGTTTCATTGTAAAATTTGCATTGTAAAATCTATCAGTTTGTGACCACATGGGTTTCTTGTAAAGGAAGTGGTGGTAGTTTTTGGTTAAGAAGAGTAAGAACTAAATTAGATCGTTTGCTGCCGTTTTTTTCTGCTGTTAAGTGGAAATTTCACTTAATTGCCCTAAGGAAATCAGAGGACTGTATTTTAAGCCAGATGTATATATTTTGTCAAGAGTATCGGCTGGATAGTGATCTAGGCAGTTCCATGAATCTCTCTGGGCTGCCCTTCTGATTTATCAATTGTAATGTTAGTATAACCACAGAATTCTTTGAAGCTTGCAGAATGTCTGTGCTTTAGATCTTCTACCTCTGTCCACCTGAAATATCCCTGCCTTGTGGCCTGAATAACTCACTTCTGGCACTGTAGTTACCATCTCGTAGGTTAGAGGAGGAAGCAGGATGGAATGGGGTGGAGTACTGTGGTACTAAAACTTTGGCATATGATTTCTGGCATTCATAATATGCTTCCTGAAAGTAATTGGGATACTTTATTTGCAAACACTTGAGCCTTTTATGTTTGAGCAATCTCACCAGGAACATCTTCATTCCAAGTAGATGGGCTTTGATTTAACAGTACTTTCATTTTCACTGGTGCTGATTTGAGGTGCTGTGGGGGGAGGAATTATTAATTACAGCTCTGAAGCATATGCTGTTTTTGTTTGTTTATTTGAGAGAGCGCAAAGAGGAGTGGCATAGGAGGGGAGAAGCAGGCTGGACACGGGGCTAAATATCAGGACCCTGGGATCATGACCTGAGCTGTAGGCAGACACTCAACTGTTTGAGCCACCCAGGTGCCCAATATATACTGTTCTTGTAATAATATACTGTTTTGTATATTGCTTCAAGCAAGAGATAAGTAGCATCAGACTATGTATGTTGTTAATGTTCTCATAGACAAAGTAGTACAGTTAGTCTTAGTGAAAATAATGCTGGAGGCCATGTTGTGCTTACACTGACCATCCTTCAGCTGTTTTGTTTACTTGGTAAGCAGATTACTTGAGACATTAAAGTGCTGGCTGAGAGTCTATTTCTAATATTCCAAGTAAGATGTAGGATCAGCAGTTGCACTTTTTCACATCACAAATATTTGCCCCCCCCCAAAAAAAACCCCCAAATATTGGCCTAGAAAAATGCCAATTTTACATTGTTTGGTTACAAGTTATTTTACTCAAAACAAACATTAGCTAACTGTTAAAGGGTTTTTTTTTTTTTTCTAATCAACCTTTTTTCTTATGTGTCAGTTACATGGATCCTTTATTTTATATATATAGTTATATAAAAACAATTCTAAGAATAAAATATATTTTAGTTTTCTTGTACTTTTTTTTTTTTTTTTAAGATTTCATTTATTCATGAAAGACATAGGGAGAGGCAGAGGGAGAAGCAGGCTCCATCCAGGGAGCCCGATGTGGGACTCGATCCCAAGTCTCCAGGATCACGCCCTGGACTGAAGACAGGAGCTAAACCACTGAGCCACCTGGGCTGCCCTTTCTTGTACTTTCGAAGATACTCACATTGTTTCCTAGTATATCAGTCTCCTGCAACAAATATGTGGTTTCCAAATAATCCTTATATCAGAACTGTCTCTGAAAGCGATTTAGAGACTGTCTAGTCACCATATGTTTCTAACTTGAAAAAAATTCCTTTTAAACTTTGAAGTGATTGATAAGAATTATGGACATGTAGGACAGCTTTCTCCCTCCTTAGCAGATCAGAAAGTATCCCAGTTGAACTTGTGAGCACATATGGATTCAAAGAATTATATATTTTGCTTAAAGACAGTCTGTGAGTAATTGTATGCCCTACAGTCCTGCCATCGGGGCACTTGCGTGGCTCAATTGGTAAGTGTCTGTCCTCAGCTGGGGTCTGGGATCAAGCCCCACATAGGACTCCCTGCTCAGCGGGGAGCCTGCTTCTCCCTCCCTCTCTGCTGCTTCCCCTTTCCTCATAGTTATTTTCTCTCTCAAATAAAATCTTTTTTTTTTTTTTAAAGATTTTACTTATTTATTCATGAAATACAGAGAGAGGCAGAGACATAGGCAGAGGGAGAAGCAAGCTCCATGCAGGGAGCCCAATGAGGGACTCGATCCCAGAACCTAGGATCATAACCTGAGCCAAAGGCAGATGCTCTACCACTAAGCCACCCAGGCATCCCAATAAATAAAATCTTTTTTAAAAAATCCCTCCCTCTCCCCACCTCAAAAAAGGGGAAAGAAAAGGATAACATCATTTTCTGACTTACAGAGGCATAGCCATTATGTCTATTTTCATTGGTTTTTATTAACTTGATTTTTCATTTGGTTGACATTTGAGTGTATACCGGGTTTTCAAGGTTTACTAACTGCTTTCTAAATTTTTACGTGTCAGCATTCAATACGGATGGGTATTTATTTAAACATTTAAATATTTAAAGTAAATGTTTAAATATATACCTAAACATTACCTTAACATTTTACCTTAAGACATTACCTAAAATATTTAAATAATATCTTTGCAAATCTGAATATATGGATGCAGTTTATTTACAAATTCATTTTCATATCAACAGATGAACTTATCAAAAAAAACAATCGTACTAGTGGTTTTACTCTATTGTCAAAATTTAATCGTCATACAGTATGTTATGAGGTCTTTTGTTTACATCATCCTTAATTGGTTCCCCAAAAGCTTATTTCTAACCAGGTTATGGGACACGTTTAAGAAACAGTGTTGAACCTGGTGATTAGGATCTCAACTCTGTTAAAGCCATGAGGTAACCAAAGTGTGATGTGTTAATGGTGTGTTGAAGTTATGTGCCACAGATGCTTCCGTAGGGAGACACACTCAAGAGTCCAAATACGGATTGCCAGAAGCCTATCTCCTACCTGTGACTGGTGGGTTCAGACCCTCCATCTACCCATAAACAGAGACACTTAACTCATTTTGTACCTCTGAGTACCCAGTATAGGCCAGTGTGTACTCTCCTTTTTGAGATCCAGTGATAAATGTACTTATCTTCACCATTTTCACAACTTGCCCCTTCAGATCACGTTTTCACTCTACCCAATCCATTGGAGGACTGAAGACAGTCTCACCATTCCTTTCTATCCCTGGGGTGACTTGTGTTTTTCTAACTACAGTTGCAAGCCCTAGGTTGAAGTAAAAACAGAGGCCCCAGGCAGGCTAATGTGATATCTATTCTATATGATAAGCCTTAAGTTTGTTTACCTTTATTTCACAAAAGGCTACAACTTTGTATACTCACCTAGGGAATCCAAAGCCCTGCCTCCATCTTTAGAACTGGAGTTTATCTTCAATTCCTGGCACATGGCCCTTGGTGCAAGAGGAGAGGAGTGGAAAAGAGGTGGTCTTTCTCCTCACTCCCAAGCACCAATCTTTCCCTATAATACCCTCCCTGTGGGGTTTCAAAGGAAATATGGTATTTTCATTTCCTTGATGACTCCAGCTATTTGAGGGAATGTTATATCTTAATTCAGCAATGGGAAGCACCAAGGAAACATAGTTCCCATTTTGCCTGTTGCTTTTCATTTATACTTTGGGAAAATGGCAAATGTACCAAAGAATGAAGTAAAATTAATCAGAAGAACATACCCCTTTTCTTGACATTTAAGAGTTTCAGGAAGAGTAAAAAAGAGGCAATCTTCTCCACTTCCTTCTCAGACTGTCTTTAAGTGAGACCAAAGGTAGGCATGGAGTGGGATTACAAAGGAAAGGCTGAGCAGAGAGATCCTTAGAACCCAAGAGAAGCGTGTTTTTCCCTGGATGTGGTCAGTTCTTAGGAACTACAGTGATGTAGCTCCCTAAGGAAATAAGATTACCCCTTATGATTCAAACAGAAAAATTAACACAAAATGAACCACAGTAGACAGATCGGCAACTTAAAGCAGACATTAAAAATTGGTGGCTCAGCCAAATAGAGCCAACATGTTTTATTTGGCGTGCATAGAATTAGAGTTTTTTTAAAGAATGAATGTTCTATTAAGACTAGGTGATTTCACATGAAAAATACAGGCTTTTGGCTCCTTACCAAAAAAAAAAAAAAAAAATCATCTAACAACACAAGGCCTGTATTATTCCCGCAGCTGGCTGTTCTATCTCTGGGTTGCCCCTGAGCCCTCTATTTATTAAAATTTCACCCTTCCAGTTGTCAATGAGAACTAGTGACAGATACTAGTTAATACTATATAGATTTTAATCCAGAAACTTGCAGGTGAGGAAATGACCTCAATATAAAACTGGACTCAAACCGGAATAAAGTAAAAACACTATGGATTTATAGCTAGGAAGCAGAGGTAGTAGGGGTGTGGGAGATCCATAGATGGAAAAATTTTGAAGAGCCATCAAAGATAGGGAGGATCCTTGCTGAGGACAGGCCAAGGTAATCTGATCTCAAGGAGAGGAGAGATGGATTCTCTCTAAACTGACCTAGCAGAATTTTTGCTAAAATGGCGCTGTTTAGGCTAGGCAAGGACAGGGACCACAACCTTAAAGGAGACTGACCAAAGTTTGGTCAAAGAACGTCTTGTTACCACTTCATTTGTTTTTACCTGACCCCTTGAAATGAGGCTTTGATTCTTCCTTTAAAAGATAGTAGATCTAAGGCTGTACTGTCCAGTTGGACTCTTGAGCACTTATAATGGGCGAGTGCAACTGGGGAGCTAAATTTTAAATCTTGATTAATTTTAATTTTAATTTAAAAGCTGAAGCAACGTAAAAATACTTTTCCTCTTAAATATAACTTTATCATTTCAGTAGAACTGTATTTCACTGTAACCGTTGGAACACATAATGATATTGCTATAGTGTTTGTGTACTTTAAATTTTTTTAATGTACCCACTAGAAAGCTTAACATTAAAATGTGTCTCACATTCTATTCCTATTGGACAGTGCTGATCCAAGGCTTCTAGGACCTGAGTATGTAATTCTCAAGAATATGTCTGATGTGATGAGACAAATAGACTCTAGGGTGGATGCCCCCATGATCCCTTCCTTTGTTTAATCCTTTCCCTTGAACTTTCTAATAACCAGCAGACTTTGGAAAGGTGAGGGGATGTTGCTCTTGTGATTATGTTATGGTATATGAGACTGTGTCATGCTAGCAGACTAAGCTTGGAGGCAGAGCCTTCCTGTCAAGTCTCCAGATGACAACACACCTCTGGCCAACATCTTGTGTGCAGCCTTGATGAAGACCCAGATAAGCCATGCCCAGGATCCTGACCCACAGAAACCGTGAGATCATAAACGTATCTTAAGCCACTAACTTTGTAGTAATTTGTTGTTCAGCAACAGAACACATAGCCTAGGAAAAGGGTGGTGGGCAGTGTAGAACTATGGAAGTCTAGCAAAAGGGGATATACTGGGGAGAGTAAATCTTAGCCCGTGTACTTTGAGTATCCTAGCTTTTTAAGTAAGCTGTTCTCCAGGTGGAAATACATAATGCTTTGGTTCAGGGGAGCTTAACTTCTCTTGTTTTGATTTTATGCTCACAGAAAAAAAAGCGTGTTAATTATTATGTGCTCCCTGTGTAGGTCACTTCATGGAGAGGAAATCCAGGTCCGTCTGACTTGCGAAGATGAATTCTGAGGGTTTGTGAGATTTGTTTAATTGGCTGGTCCAGGCCACTCGGGTATGTTTGAAATTAACCTCCTCTGCCTGCTGTTATGAGTCCTGTTGGCTGTAGTTTTAGTTGAATACTACATGAGACAAACAGTTGATCCCAGCCTGTCAGATTATCAGTGATCAATGGAATGGTGCATTCATGAAAATTTCCCTAGGACTAAGATGGTGTACACAGGAAGGGTAGAAATTGTTCAGAGATACTTGTCCATAGTTCTGTGTTTTTGCACATCTTACAAGCAGAGGCACTAACTGTCCTTTTTCTAGACTGTCTTTTTAAAAGATGTTTGTGTAGTGAATATCCTTGCTAAAGGTAGAAGTGATTCCTCCCTTTGGAACAAGGGGTGGGCAGACTTACCAGGATCAAAGATTGGGGTTCCCCTTTTGTTCTGCAACTCCCTGCATGTGGTATTACCTGACCCACTTCTCTCCCTGTGTTCAGGGAACTGGCACAAGAAAATGCTGCCACTCTGCCTGCTGCTGGTGCTGTAAATGATACAGTCCTCTGTCTTAGACCCATGGGTCTTGTGTCTTCTTATTTCAGCATTCACAAGATGGCACTAACTTGTTAGCTTGCAAGTAAGATAAAATCTCAGAGCCTTCAGAGACCTTGAAACTTGTATTGGATAATAATAATAAAGTCAAGACTTTATTTCTTATGGAACAGAAATTAATTTACTTATGACTAAACCTTTTCCAAAATGGATTGGGTACCCATGTGACTTTCTATTCCCTGAAAAAAAGATTTTTATTTGTTTTGTTGGATACAATGGCACTATTCATGTCTTCGGCATGGTGTATCAGTGAGTAGATCTTCCTAGGAGTAAAGTTACCTTAGACAGTCACATCTTCTACACTAGCTGATTGTATTAACTTTTCCTGGGCTTCGGTTATATCACCTACAAATGAGAGAATCATATCTCCTTTTTTTTTTAAGATTTTATTTATTTATTCATGAGAGACACAGAGGCAGAGACATAGGCAGAGAGAGAAGCAGGTTCCCTGCGGGGATCCTGATGAGGGACTTGATCCTAGGACCCCGGGATCACAACCTGAGCAAAAGACAGACGCTCAACCACTGAGCCACCCAGGTGCCTGAGAATCACATCTCTTAAGGTTCTTTCCAACTACGTACTTCCAGGCAATATAAAAAATATATACATAATATATAAAAATAGCATCACTTTAATTTTTATTTGATGAGCATTTACATTGTTCTTAGTGTGGGACAGGCACCACTCTTAAATGATACTGTAGGTAAGGAAACTGAGGCAGACGGTCTAATAATTTTCGCAAGGTCATCCAACTAGAAGGTGACATAGCTGGGGTTCAAACCTAGGTGAAATTTGTACTCCTTTCCACCATGCTGTGCTGCTCCCAGCTCTTCATTGAAAAAGTGATTCACTCTCTGCCCTTTGAGAATTCTGGAAGCTGCAGGAGTGAATGAGGCAGGTCTCTGCTCTCCAGAATCTTCACACAAAGTGAGAATTTTGTGCTGTGTATATGTGTGTGTGTGTGGGGGGGGGAGGTGACCCACAGAAGGACTCCAATGCAAACATTTGTATGTAAATACAACATGTTTACTTTGACTGTAAAAGTGTACATTTTAGGTTAAGGTTGTTGAAACAAACCTTAGGGTTCTGATCTGGTAGTAATAAATGAGGTGAGACTTTTAGGGAACTATGCAGATATAATTGGCCAAAAGGCTTTCCTATTTGATACCTAAGATAAGATTAATAAAATTATAAAAATTAAAAGTTACCCTGCATTATTTTCTTTGAAAGTTCTTAGTCAACTCACATCTCACTTATATATGTTAATGTGAGCTCCTTGAGGATAATAATGGAATGTTTTTCATCTTTGTATCTGTATCCATGTTGCACCTAAGACAATATTTTTTCACGGTATTCACTTAAGTGTTATGTGAATGATCAGTTCAGTTTTAAAGTATACAAGGTGATTCTCCATATCTGTCAGGGCCCTGGCAGGAAGCAAAGTGACACTCAGGAGGTCCAACTGAGCCAACTCGCATGAAAGAACTGCTTACTGATGACTAAGGGAACAGACAAGGGGTATTGTTGAGGCACACTCTGCTGTTGTGACTCTTGGATCAAAAGGCTGACTATTATACAGTAAATGCAGAGCCCAGTGAGAGCAGAGCTGTAGGACTTACAGAGGAGGGACAGACTGACAGCGGTGGCTGGCACAGCAGGCAGGAAAGGCAGACAAGAGGGATAGATGTCCTCTGCTCACTGGCCAATAATCCTCCTGTTGGCTGAACCCAGCTGGAATACTAAATGATAGGGAAAGGGACAAAAGGGAAATAGCCAGCATGTTAGAAACACATCTGGATTTGTCTCCGTCCATTCAGGCTGCTATAATAGAACACCATAGACCGGGTGATTATAAACAGCAGAAGTTTATTTCTTACAGTTTTGGAGACTGGGAAGTCCAAGAATAAGGTTCTGGCAAGATCCAATGTCCAGTAAGGACTCACTTCCTGATTCATAGAGGGCTAAGTCTTCTTCCTGTAAGCTCACATGGCAAGAGGAGGGGGATTTACGCTTCTTCAGGGTCTCTCTTGTAAGGGTACCAATCCCATTCACAAGGGCTCTGCTCATATAACCTGATCACATCTCAAAGGCCTCACTGCCTAATGCCATCAAGTTATGGGTTAGGATTTTAAGATGAATTTTAGGGGGATTCACGTTCATTCTATAGCAGGATCAGAGCATGCCTTGTCATTTAATGCAATTTGATTCCCATTTGCAAAAATTACTAAATATTTCCTCTATCAGTTATCATGCCTATTTTATGAAAAGCCAAAGTGTGTTCCAGTTATTTTCCAGTTAACTGTTTAATATTCATATTGCTAGGAATTTATGTGAAGTACTGAATTTAAATCATCAGTAGGTGGTGCTGCTGAGATTGAATCCTGAAAAATCGAAACTAGACATTTAGCTGCAGTTTTATCTAGAATTCAGGTTATTTGGGAAATAATGTTACAATCCAGTCAGTTTCTGATTCCTTGTTTTTCATGGCATTCTGCAAAGCATTGATTTTTAGAATTTTGATTTAGTTACCATATGGGCTATATTGGATTTGCCCAACAATCAGGAACAGCAACCAAGGTATCTCCACAGAATCTCTAGGATGGGCATGTTATAGAACTCTGATAATGTTCTGACCTGCTGTGCTGGGGGTTGGGAAAGGTAACTATTGCCTTGTTCTAATTTACTTTTAGAGATCTAAGCAATGAATCATAATGTGTACCAAGATTTTTTAAACAGTTCCATTTGAGTTCTCTGGAGAAGAATTAGACACAAGGAACTTCACTTTATTTCTGGCAGCATCATCTCATGAGACAAATAGGAGCAATGATTTGTTGACCTACCAAGATACCATTTTCCTGTCATGCTTCAGAAAACAGTAGTACGGGCCTTAACCAATAGGAGTAGGCCCATAAAACCCATAGAGTTGTAAAATGTCTAACCTGACATGAATTTTAAAGATTGAAGTCTACCACTCAAACTAGGTGCTTGGTAAAATACACATTTTCAGGCCATTTGCCTGGAGATTCTGATTTAGTTGATTTTGAGGTATCCTGGAAATCTATAATTTAGCAAGTATCCTGAGTGATCCTTATGGTCACACTACTTTGGAAACACTAATATATGTAGCTTCCTTTCGACTTAAATGTCCTTACATACTGGGCCTGAGGCTTCACAAACATTTTAGGGTCACAGTTACCTGGGACTTTCTCCCAGAAAAATATTCCTACCTGGAGCTTTACATATAATTCCAGGTGCTTCAGAGATGCTTAGAGTCCATTTTACATCACTTACCCAACAAACCCTCATCTTATAGAATCGTTTTAAAACTCCCAAGGCTAGATTTCAAGGTTTTCTGTAATCCAGGTCTACCCTAACTGATTGAGCCTTTTGCCTTATTATACCCATCATACTCAGGACCTGTAAAGATGAGCAAAATTTTCAGGTTATATTCCTGAACACATGGAAAAATTAAAATCAAAGGAACCAGTATGCTTTTCTTAAAGCCTATTTGAGTTCATCAAAATACAGAATATAATCTGGGCACCTGTGTGGCACAGTCTGTTAAGCACCCAACTCTTGGCTTTGGCTCAGGTCGTGATCTCAGGGTCGTGGAATCAAGCCCTGCATCAGGCTCCACACTGAGCATGGAGTCTGCTTGTCCCTCCTCGCTGCGTCCTCCCCCTGCCTGTGCTTGCTTGCTTTCTCTTCTCTCTCTCTCTCTCTCAAGTAAATAAATAAAATCTCTTTAAATACACAGAATATGACCTATTAAGGAAATGCTCCAGGTAGGTTTTACAGTTTGCAGTTGGCTTTTTTCGACTATATTGATCTGTCAAGGTATATATATTAATTTATTCTATTCTAGAGATAGCCGTCTTGTTTAGAGCATAATTTGGAGTTGGCCAGGTCATACCACAGCAGAAGTCATTCTGGTACCACGGTGGTGAGGCAAGTGGATCAAGCCCCACATCGGGCTCCCTGATAGGAGTCTTCTCCTTCTACCTCTCCCCTTCTTCCTAACTTGCATGTGCTCACTTTCTGTCTCAAGTAAATAAATAAAATCTTTAAAAAAACCAGAAATTCTATCTGGGCCATTGTCTCTGTGGTGGTGATTTAATCATTACATATTGTTTACTTCTATATTTATTACAATTAGCCAGATGTTTATATGAAGTTGGTTTATCCAAGTTTACAGAGTATTGGAAAAAAACTCATTATGGGGCAAGACAGTTTTTAAAAACATGCAGGGGCACCTGGGTGGCTCAGTGGTTGACATCTGCCTTGGGCTCAGGTCGTGATCGAGTCCCACATCCAGCTTCCCATAGGGAGCCTGCTTCTCCCTCTGCCTCTGTCTCTGCCTCTCTCTCTCTGTGTCTCTCATGAATGAAAAAATTAAATCTTTAAAAACAAAAACACATGCAGACAGTTTTAAGATATAAACATAGTTCTTCATATGTATGAAATTCTTATTTCTTTGAGTCCCATTGCCTCATTTAATCAATTGCATAAGGTTGGAAATGGAATTCGTTAGTGGCAAGTGGACAGAAAAATAGCATAGCAGGCCTGACTGCTGTCTTTTCAAAGTTCCATTTCCAAGGTTGGCCTTTGGCTTACATTTGGGAACTTGGATTTGGGCAGGGTTCCCACCATTCCCAGAATTGATAAGAGGGTCTCACTGTACCCAACTACTTGCACAAATGATGTGGTTTATGCTGAATACCTGCCTTCCTTTGGAAGTCTGGAATTTGGGCATATGCCAGGCAGAGGGCATGGCATGATCAGCCCCCAGTAAAAGCTCCAGGCACTAAGTCTGATGAGTTTCCCTAGTTGGCAACATTTCACACATGCCACAACTTGTTGCTAGGGGAATGAAACTCACTGTGTTACTCTACTGAGAGGAGGCTCTTGGAAGCTTGTACCTGGTTTCCCCTACACTTCACCACCCCAAGCACCTTTTCCTTTTGCTGATACTGTTTGGAGTCCTTTTGGTGTAATAAATTATAGCCCTGTGTACAACATGCTAAACCCTGTGAGTCCTCCTAGTGAACCATCAAAACTGGGGGTGGTGCTGGGAGCCCTTGCAATGCAGCAAAGTACTTGTACCTGCCTTTAAGGAGGTCATAAATGTGTAAAGAAATAAAGCATGTACATTTAAA
Source organism: Canis lupus dingo (assembly GCF_003254725.2). Lineage (NCBI taxonomy): Eukaryota > Metazoa > Chordata > Mammalia > Carnivora > Canidae > Canis > Canis lupus. The sequence goes on along the minus strand of NC_064244.1, from coordinate 17,762,056 downwards.
AGTACAGCACAAAGTAAACTTCAGTAATGTGTTAAGTACTATAAGAAGAGATGGTGCTAATATTGCAACTGGGAAATCAGATATAGGCACTAAAGATTTTAATGCTTTGGAACAAAACATTTTCCCCAGTTTTATTGAGCTACTAACAGACATATAAATAATTACACAAAATATATACAATTTTGTGAGTTTGGATACAAGTATATACATCTATATTACCATCACCACAATCAAGGTAATGAACATATCCATCACTGCCCAGAGTGTCCTGGTATCGTTTTGTTGTTTCTGTAGCAAGAACACTTCACGTGAGATCTGTCCTCTTAAGAAATTTGTAAGTGCAAAATACTTTATTGCAAATTATTGGCATAATGTTGTATAGCAGATCTCTGGAACTTAACCTTATAGAACTGTAACTTCATCCCCATTGAACATGAACTTCCCATATCTCTCTCCATGCCCTGATAACCACTATTCTACTTTCAACTTCTGTAATTTGACTATTTACTTATTACATTTTTCTGTTTTTAAATTGAAGTTTAACATGCAGTGTTGTATTAATTTAGGACATAAAACATAGTGATTTAACAATTCTGTACATTACTCAGTACTCACCACAATTGTAGTCACCATTTGTCACAGAATGTTGTTACAATATTATCATATTCCCTATACTGTTCTTTTCTGTGTACATATTTACAATATTTTATAACTAGAAGTTTGTACCTCTTAATCCCTTTTATCTATTTCACCCATCCCCACTACACTTACCCTCTGGCAACTACTAGTTTGGTCTCTGCATTTAAAAGTCTATTTTTTGGTTTGTTTTTGTTTTTTAGATTCTGCGTTAATGAAATTACGTGGTGTTTTGTCTTTCTCTGACTTATTTCATTTAGCATAGTGCCCTCTAGGTCTATCTATGTTGCTGTAAATGGCAAGATCTCATCTTTTTTTATGGCTGAGTAATGACGTAGGGGTGTGTGTGTGTATGTATATATATATTTATATACCACATTTTTATCCATTCATCTATTGATAGATACTTGGGTTGCTTCCATATTTTGGCTATTGTAAATAATCCTCCAATAAACATTGTAAGGGGATGGTCTAGTTTCATTCTTTAGCATATAGGTGTCCAGTTTTGCCCAACACCATTTGTTGAAGAGACTGTCCTTTCCCCTCGTGTATTTGTGCTCCTTTGTTGTGGATTAATGGACCATGTAAGGATAGGCTTATTGTGGGGTTCTCTATTCTGTCCCATTGACCTAAGTGTCTGCTTTCGTGCCAGTGCCATCTTGTTTTGATTACTACACCTTTGTAATGTATCTTGAAATCTGGGATTGTGATATTCCAGTACTATTCTTCTTTCTCAGGATTGCTTTAACTGCTCAGTCTTTTGTGCCTCCATACAAATTTTTGTCTTCTTGATTCTAGGTCTGTGAAAAATACTTTTGATGTTTTGATAGAGATGGCAATGAATCAGTAGATTGCTTTGGGTAGTGTGGACATTTTAACAAATTAATTCTTTTAACCCAAAGCATGGAATATCTTTCCACTTATTTGTGTCATCTTCAGTTTCTTTCATCAGCATCTTATAGTTTTCAGAGTACATGTCTTTCATTGCCTTGACTAAGTTTGTTCCTGTGGGGGGAAAAAAGTTTATTCCTATGGGTTTTTTTTTTTTTTTGGTATGATTGTAAATTGGATTGTTTTCTTAATTTCTCTTTCTGATACTTCATTTTTAGTCTATACAAACACAATAGATGTCTGTATATTAATTTCATACCCTGCACATATACTGAATTCATTTTGTAAGTTTTTTGGTGGAGTCTTTAGGATTTTCTTTATTCAAGTATCATGTCATCTGCAAATGCTGACAGTTTTACTTCTTCCTTACCAATTTGGATGCCTTTTATTTCATATTATTGTCTGACTGCTGCAGCTAGGACTTAAGTAGTCTGTTGAATAAAAAGTTATAAGAGCAGGCATCTTTGTCTTATTCCTAATCTTGGGGAAAATCTCTGTTTTTCACAATTGAGGATTATATTAGCTATGGGCTTTTCATAGACAGCCTTTATTATGTTGAGGTATGTTCCCTCTAAATCTATTTCATTGAGAGTTTTTATTATTAATAGATGTACTTTGTCAAATGCTTTTTCTGCATCTATTGAGTTGATCTTATGACTTTTTGTTTTATTAATGTGGTGTATCACATTGATTTATGAATATTGAACTACCCTTGCATCTCAGGAATAAATACTACTTGATTATGATTAATGATTTTTTAAAGTATATTGTTGGATTCAGTTTGCTATTATTTTGTTGAGGACTTTTGCATCTATGTTCATCAGAGATACTGGCCTGCAGTTCTTGTCTTTTATACATCTTTAACTGGTTCTGGTATCAGGGTAATGCTAGCCTCATAGAAGGACTTTGGAAGTTTTCCCACTTTTCTGGTTTTTTTTTTGTTTTGTTTTGTTTTTTTTTGGATATTTTAAGAAGAATAGGTATTACCTCTTTTTAAAATGTTTTGTAGAATTTGCCTGGTGAAGCCATCTGGTCCTGGACTTTTGTTTGTTGAGAGTTTTTTTGATAATTGATTCAATTTCATTGCTAGCAATCAGTTTGTTCAAATTTTCTGTTTCTTCTTGATTCAGTTTTGGAAGATTGTATGTTTCTAGGAATTTATCCATTTCTTGTCCAATTTGTGGGCATATATTCTTCATAATATTCTCTTACAATTCTTTGTATTTCTGTGGTATAGTTCTTTCTCATTCATTTCTGATTTTATTTATTTGAGTCCTCTCTCTTTTTCCTGATGAGTCTGGCTAAAGGTTTATCAATTTTGTTTATCTTTTTGAAGAACCAGCACCTGGTTTCATTGATCTGTTTTATTGATTTTCTTAGTTTCTGTTTCATTTATTTCTGCTCTAATCTTTGTTATTTCCTTCTTTCTGCTAGCTTTAGGCTTTGTTCTTCTTTTTTAGCTCCTTTAGGTATAAGGCCAGTCAGTTAATTTTGTTAGGAGCAGAGGTATGACAGACTGGACTGGAGTAGGAAAGAGAAAAGGCACCAGCTGGCACTTTTATTCTTTGAGAAATCTCCTGTAGATCTCTTCCCCTATAGGGCATGTTCTGAGATTAGTAAATAAATCTACTTCATTTTTCAAACTTCTCTTTCAATGCTGTCTCAGCAGGGTTATTTATTATTTTAGCTCTTTAAGGGCAGGGACTGTTTCCTCTTGCTCTCCCTGGTCTAAACACACTGGTTTTTAAAATGCCTGGAATTAAACTTCACCGATTGTAAAAGCTCAAGAGGTTAAGCTTCACTGGGTCTTAAACTAAATATGGGGACTTGTCTTCCCAGTGTAGGTCCCCAGTGCCTGGGGGTGTGTGGTCTGAACCTCTTCCTTCGCCTGGTTTGTGGGTTCCCTTCCATTTGTGGTTCTAAACTGTGCCTTTCCCCTTCCTACTCTTTTACATGATTAATTGTGGAAGTTCTGTTCTGCCAGTTTTGCGGTTCTTTTCACTGTTAGTTGTACAGATGTAGCTGTTATATTTGTGTGTCCATGAAATAAAGTGAGCTCAGGATCCTTCTCCTCTGCCATTTTCCTCTGAACTCTCCTCTATATTTGATTGTTTTGATGCTTTCATGTAAGAGGAATCATTCAATATTTTTGTCCTTCTGCAATTGACTTATTTCACTTAGTATAAAATTCCAGGTCCACCCATGTGCTGAAAATAGTAGGATTTCCTTTTTTTTTAAACACCAAATAATATTCCATTGTATGTATACGTGTGTGTGTGTGTGTGTGTGTATCTATATCCATTCGTCTGTTAAGAACACTTGGGTTATTTTCACAACTTGTCTGTTGTGAGTAATGCTGTTGTAAGTAATTCATTCGGATGTATACCAGAAGTAGGATTGCCTATTCACATGGTGGCTCTATTTTTAATATTCTGAAGAACCTCCATAATATTTTCTATGGTGGCTACACCATTTTGCATCCCCACTAACTATACAAAGTTTCCAATGTCTTCATATCCATCATTATCAGCTGCATTATTTTTGGGCTGTGTGTGGAATAATAGCCATCCTAACAGGTGTTGTCATGTTCCAGATTTTAGGGGAAAAGATTTTGGCTTTTTACCATTAAGTGTGATGTGAGCTTTGGGCTTTTCATATATGGGTTTTATTGAATTCAGGCAAGTTCCTTCTATACCCCTTTTATTTATTTATTTTTTTAGAGTATCATGAAAAGTACTGAATTTTATCAAATAATTTTTGTACTTATATAAATGATCATGTAATTGTTTTTTGTCTTTCATTTCTGTTAATGTGATATGTCACATTGTTTGATCTGTGTATGTTAGTCCATCCTTGCATTCCAGGGATAAACCTCACTTGGTTATGGTGTGTGAATCCTTTTAATGTGCTGTTAATTTTGCTAACAATTTGTTGAGGATTTTTACATCCATGTTCATCAAGTATATTTGCCTATAGTTTTCTTGTGGTGTTTTGTCTGGTGGCATTATGAGGGTGATTGCTGGCCTATGAAATGAGTTTAGAAGTGTTCTCTGTATTTTTTGGAAGAACTTAAGATTACTATTAATTATTTTTAAGTGTTTGATAGAATTCACCTATGAAACCCAGGTCCTGGGCTTTTTTTTTTTTTTCTGGAAGTTCTTGATTATTGATCAATCTCTGTATTTGTTATTGATCTGTTTAGTCTTTCTGTTTCATCCTTTTTTTGAGAAAGAGAATGTGCACATGCATGTGAATAAGGGAAGGGTCAGAGAGAGAGAGAATCTTAGGCAGTTTTCCTGCCCAGTGCAGAGCGTGATGCAGGGCTTGATCTAATGACCCTGAAATCATGACCTGAGCCGAAATCAGGAGTTGGACACCTAACCAACTGAGTCTCCCATGTGCCCCTTTTTGTTTTATCTTGATTCATTCTTAGGTTTTATATTTTTTAAAATTTATCCATTTTTTCTCAGTTGTCCAACTTTTCATCATATAATTGTTCATGATAGTTTCTTATGATATTTTTATTTCTGTGGCATCAATGGTAATGTCTCATCCCTCTTTTCGGATTTTATTTATTTGAATCTTCTCTCTTTTTTTCATACTTAGTCTAGCTAAGGTTTTGTTGACTTTGTCTTTTAAACACCAACTCTTAGCTTTATTTTTGTATTTTTCTATTCTTTATTTCATCTATTCTCTGACGTTTACTATTTCCATCCTTCTAACTTTGGGTTTAGTTTGTTCTTTTGCTAGTGGCATGTATAAATTTAGGATGCATGTTTAAGATCTTTCTTATCACTATAACTCTTAGTACTTTTTTTTGCTATATCCCTTAAGCTTTGGTATGTTGTGCTTTTGTCTTCATTTGTCTCAAGATATTTTAAAATCTCCTTTGATCTTCATATTTGAGTATTGTATTTCTGTAGCTAGACTACTTTCTTGAGCACAGAAAATGTACTTCTTTATTCTGTCAGGAATCTTTACCTGAACCTCCATGTTGCTGTCCTCTTTGCTTCCATATGACTTGGGTATACATGTCTCCTTGCACTTCTGTTGAAATCACTTGTGGAAATGTCTGTCCATTCAAGTAGACTGTAAGCCTGTAAAGGCAGAGAGTGTGTCTTGGTCATCTTTTTACCCCAGCATAAGCACGAAAGCTAGCATAGAGAGTCCACTCAGTTCATTTGTGAATTCATTCTGCCACTCAGCAAATACTTATTGAGATCTTACCATATATCAAGCACTAGTCTAGGTTTGAATATATAACAGAGTCCAAAATTGGTAAGAGTTTCTGCCCTAAAGAAACCTAAGTTTCAGTTGAGAGAGCAGATAATTTATATAATAAGTCAAATAAATATTATGTTATTGTTAAGTAATAGGAAAAATAAAAGAGGGAGAAGAATAGGAAATTGAGGGGGTGGGTATGTCGAAATTTTGCATAAGCAATCTCACAGTGAAAGTGTAATTTATGTTAAGACCTAAGGAAAGTGAAGTAGTTGACTCTGTATGTTTTGGTGTGGGAGCGAAGAATAGGAAGGACAAAAGCTTCATAAAGGATGAAGCCTCCATATCTGGTATGTTTGGAAGACATTGAAGAAAGAGAGGAAGAGTAATAGGAAGTTAAGTTACAAAGGTGGTTGGGGGGATTGTGGGAAGCCTCAAAAATTTTGGTAAAGCCTTGGGCTTTTACTCTAAATGAGATATGAAGCCACTGGGGGGCTTTGGACAGAGAAGAGATAAGTAAACTTACTCATGAAATGTTTTTGGAACTAAATGGGACCAATAAGCATTGTACAGGAAGACATATAACTTGTATGCCTTTATAGTCTAGGTTTTAAAAGGAGTAATTTAGGGATCCCTGGGTGGCGCAGCGGTTTGGCGCCTGCCTTTGGCCCAGGGCGCGATCCTGGAGACCCAGGATTGAATCCCATATCAGGCTCCCGGTGCATGGAGCCTGCTTCTCCCTCTGCCTGTGTCTCTGCCTCTCTCTCTCTCTGTGACTATCATAAGTAAATAAATAAAAATTTAAAAAAATAAAAAAATAAAAAAATAAAAAAAATAAAAGGAGTAATTTAGGTTAGAAGACTCCAAACCTGTAATATCTTTAAAAATACTGACTTAAAATCTATGGTTGAAACAAAACAAAACTTCCACCACCCAGTGGAGTTAGGGAGCACTACATTTAAGCAAACCATTTGGAAATTTTATCCTTTATCTACATTAAGCAAAATAACTGAATAGTTGTCATTTCTGTGTACTTTGCAAAAATATGGCGATGTCTAGTTATTTTATCTTAAGTAAAAAAAAAAAAAAATTGAAGAGCCGCAAACTTATCAAGTCCTTAGCCGCAAAGATTTAGGAAATATAGGTTAAATCATTTTTGTGAACTTTGGGATGAATATACAGTAATTAATTAGGGCTGCATCTACATTTAAATAGGATTATTTCTTGGCTGAAATTTGTTATTTTGGAATATTGAAAGGCTCGCCCAGATTGTTGTAGTCTCTTAAAATATAAAATCTGAGACTACGTTGTACAGAATGAAGTGACTTCCTCTTTTCTTTAATAGTCTATTTTTACTTACTAGCTCCCACTTATGCCACTACACACAATTTGTGTAATGGGAAATCTTAAATCATCTTCCTTCCTTCCTTCCTTCCATCCTTCCATCCTTCATTCCTTCAAAATTTTGAGATCTGGACAATTTTTTTTTTTAAGATTTTATTTATTTATTCGTGAGAGAGGGAGAGGCAGAGACACAGGCAGAGGGAGAAGCAGGTTCCATGCAGGGAGCCTGATGTGGGACTCGATCCCGGGTCTCCAGGATCACGCCCTGGGCTGAAGGTGGCGCTAAACTACTGAGCCACCTGGGCTGCCGGAGATCTGGACAATTTTAATAGAAAAAAATATTGCAGGGGAGCATGATTGTTTTAAAAAGTAAGGACGTTCTCCCAATTTTGTTTATTTCAAGAATAGAGCACTAAATAAATACCAGATACTAAAGGGTTGCAGAAGTGAATATGTTATTGTCTTTGCTCTCTTACAAAGTTGTTTATTTAGTAGCCAGGAAGATGAAACTATACTTTTTTTCCTATAATATAAATTGAATGTTATCTGGACTATGATCGCATAGCATTGGTAAAAGGTAAAAGGGGCATAATCAGATGGTAACATAATCTTCCTGAATTCTTCTAGTTTGTTTGGTGACACTTGTTTATGAGGATCAGTACTGTATTTTGGAAATATTTTTTGGAAATTATAAATTAGGCCCAGGAACATGCTTTCACCTCTTCCCAAGAATCTCCGTAGATCCAGCTTGATCTGTAGAGCAGTTTTCTTGCCAGCAGCGCCGGCCTTTCTGCACATCAACCCCATACGATCACAGGAAACAAGCCACAGATATGCCAGAGCATTCCTGGCTGTCTGTACATTTTGTTTCACAGACCCTACACTGAAAACAATGAATAAGCCTTGAGATTACAAATGATCTTACTAACAATTTAGGAGACTTTCAATTTTTGACTTCCTGTGGGCAGGAAGGAAATGACAGTTGGAAGTGTGGAGAACAGGTGTTACCCTGAACAGCGTGATATCTTCTGCTTACTAAAATAAAAAACACTGCATCAACATTCCTACATGGAAGTGAGTTCTAACCACAAGACTCAGTCTTTCCACCACAGACCCAGCTCCAGAAAACCAGATCTGTTTCCTACCAGGAAGTTGTTAAACCCAGCATTAAAGAGCAGAGTAAGGGGCAGAGTTCTTTGAATCAGTCTTGGATGAATCCAAGTAAAGAATTTGGGGGTGTGAAAATGTCCCCTTCCTTGTCCTTTCAGTTACTGGCAGTGCAATTGCATGGAGGACTCGTCAGGGGACTTAGAAGGGAAAGAATCAGGATTGGCATAAACTGGTCTCAGCTGAAGGGTAGGTGATTTCAAACCCTCTCACATCTCTTTTTGTCTCTTTCTCCAAGTTGGGGGTCTAGCATTATTTCCTCCCAGTAGCTAAATGCTGCCATAATGGCATTCTTTTTCTTTGCCAAGCTAACTTGTTGCTCTATCCCTGGTGAAGGAATCTACCCTGCCTCCCAAACTGTTATGGACATTTTAGACAAATGGACACTTTAGAAGGGCTGAGGACTCTGAAATAATTGAAGGTTGTGCCTTGGTCCAGACAAAGAAACAGCCAGTTTTCTCCAGCCTCCTTTGTTAATGTTCAAATCCATGATGGAATATGCACTTTTGAGAGCATATGTACTAAAAAATGTTGGGAAAGATGATTTTTTAACACTGGAACTTGAGTCTTTGTGAATGCTTGGAAAGAGGTCTTTTCCTAACCTGCATCTTGAGATGAAGAAACTGCAATCCCCAGAGGCTTTGTTTCCTCTCTTCTCTAGAAAGCTATGGAACCATGGGTGAGATGAAGGAGACCTGGTGGCTGTATTTGGGACCATACAAGGAAACTGAAGCTCATAGGCTGAGTGAACAGATTGTTTTGGGGTAGGTAATACATGATTTTTCCTTCTGAAAGATCAGTGTGAGAGCCAGGATTCCCTTGGAATAAAAGATGAGTTAGCTATTATCAAAGCTTAGTACATTCCCCCAACTGTCTACCACTTCTCTTACCCTTCATCTCCATCCATTCCTTCCACAAATTCCTATTTTTTGATAGATACTGTGCTGAGATATGATGATACAAGCAGTCTTTGCCTCCAGGGCGCTTCCAGTTTTGTAGAGGACCCAGTGCACAAACAATACAGGGAGGCAAGTGCTATGGTGTAAGTGTGGACAAATCCAGGAGGATTCAGAAGGTGTTTTGACTCAAAGGAGGAAATGCTTATTTCTGTTTTTCTCCTTCTCTAAAGGAGAGCAAGGAAGGGTTTCAGAGAGGAAGAAACTCTTAGAGTGGAGCCTGAAGGATAAAGGCTATGCTTTTCCCATTCTCTTGTGAGATCAGAAGGTAATAAAATTCTGCCCTCATAACCCATTCGGCAAACAGTTATTCAAGTTTCTCCTCATTTTCTCCTTGCCTCTTGGTTATTTCATTGCTCTTTAGTGCTGCCATTTAAGGGATAAGTAGAAGTGAGATTTATTTATGTTGCTTTTGCTCAGAAGTGAGGGAAAACAAACTGATGGAGGAAAGATTTAAAAAATATAACATAAAATTTTTATTAAGCCAGAATTGCTTTGCTTAATTGATTTTTATTAATCAAAAATTATTTCCTAATTTTTATACTGGTGAAATATTACAGCTTTGCAAATATTAATAAATCAAAAGTGAAAACCCCTTCAACCCATTCCCCAGGAGGAGCACTATTAACAGTTGATGAATGTATTCCTGATTTTTAATTTATGCTCCAATCTACAACTCTGATATTTTAAAACAAAAATGAGATTGTGCCATTCACATTGTTTTATGTAGCTTCTGCAACTTGCTTCTTTCCTACCCCTCTCTCTCTTTAGGTTCACTACATCATGAACATTCTTAGTACTAATTTCCAAAGAAAATGTCATTATATGACACAGAGAAGGTTGCTGTAGTAATATATGGATATCGCTCTGAGTCAAAAGAAAAATCAATTTGGCCAAAACTTAACTCCTTCGGGAAGCCCTCTCTGATCAACTCTACTTCGATTTTTCTCGATACTTTCTTCTGAATCATGTAGTCTTTACATATTCTTTTGGTATAATGTTTGGCTCCTGCTCATAAACATATTCCTTTCTTGTACTCAAGCCCTTTTGGTTGCCAAGAACAAAGAGCCCATTTGTAAGAATACACATGAACTGGAATGTTCAAGAACCGAGGGACTGGTGTCTCTCTGTGTGCTTACATCTCCCTGTTCATCCCTTCCAGTCTTCTCACTCTCTGGGTTGGCTTCTTTACTGACTTTTCTGTTCCCTCACCACTTGGCTTCCATTTGTTCATCCATTCATTCAGCAAATAAGTACTGAAAGTCTCAACATAACCAGGGTAGTTCCTGGGTTGCTTTAATCCTGACTCCAAATCATGGCTTCCTTTTGTTCCACTTACCAAATTCTCCTTGTGCTTCTCAGTTCAAGGTTCTAAGCTTGGGCAAGTGGCCCAGTTTATGGAGGGATATTCTGTGGCCCAGGGCCTATTCATCCAGATGTGGCTAGAGGGGGGTGTGGAGGACTGTGCTTAGGAGAGCCCTTCACAGCCCTGACATGCTCAGCTCATTCCCTCAGTGTTCTCAGGTCTTACCTGTGCATCTGTGACATCTCCCTAACCAGAATGTAAATCAATACTATATCTCTATCATGATCTGCTCATACAAAGTGTTCAATAAACAATGTTAACACAGGCACTCTTTCCTTTACACGGAGGCGGGCTTGTTGTGGATAGAGGGTGAGAATCACAACCTCCCTCCTATTTAGAGAAAGCACAGCTAATTTTCAGAGAATTCTGTGCTGTAAGAACTGTGGGTCACATCACACGAATGTTGTCTTTGAAGGTAAAGGTGAAGACATATTAGGAACTGCTGGCAAATTATATCTGAGAAATATAAAGCGAGTGCCGTTTTAAAATTCCCATATTTGGGGCAGCCTGGGTGGCTCAGCGGTTTAGCACCGCCTTCAGCCCAGGGCCTGATCCTGCAGTCCTAGGTTTGAGTCCCACATCGGGCTCCCTGCCTGCATGGAGCCTGTTTCTCCCTCTGCTTATGTCTCTGCCTCTCTCTCTCTCTCTCTCTCTCTCTCTCTCTCGTGTGTGTCTCATGAATAAATAATAATCTTAAAAAAATAAAATTCCCATATTTGGAAATAAAAATTGAGTACTTAAAATGGAATTAAAGACCCAGGCCAGAGTCCTTTTGCTTGGAGCCAGGCAATTTTATTCAACAACTATCTTCAACTGCCCAAGTCACAATTCCTATTAATACATAAAATTTGTAGAAGAAATTATAACACAACATAGCACTGATGACTCAAGACAGAGGGCTAGGAGGTTAGAGTATAATTTGTACCTAGCTTCTCTTAAATAGAAAATTTTGTCAGGGATGATGTGATATAGAGAATTAATGACAATTATATGGTATTAGAAGCAGTTGGTGATAGAACTGCTGCTCAGATGGTTTTTCTACCCTGTCCTTTCACATTCTTGTTACCTGTCTTCCAGGTCTCTTCTTTCATTTGAGAGGACTTCTGCTAAACACCATCAGAGTGGAGATTCTGGTTCAAGTAAAATAGATAGCTCGAGAAACAAACGGGCTAATTCTGTTGCAGTAGGAGGGCAGGAGGCATTAATCCTCAAGCCACTACCAGAGTCCCAAGTGCACCGAGGAGCCAGGCACACAGAGCCCCTTGTACAAAGGGCCTGCCTGGGGAGAGAGGAACCCAGGGAGATACTGGTGTGCCTCAGGCTGTCAGCAGGCACAGGAAAAGCCATCTAAAGAAGCAAGCATATGGAAGAGTCAGAATCCATATCTGTTGATGCGGTGCTCCCCTCATTCCTCTTTTTTGGTTGTAGCCAAGGCTCTCCCTCCTGTCCAGGCAGCTCTGTAGCTCCTTTCACTGGCTTCCCCACTTCCAGGTTGACGTTACTCCTGTCCTTCCTCCACACCAGCACTCACTCCCCTTTCCAAAAGATCAAGTAAGTGGCTCTTCTGTCCAGAATACGTTGCTTTTTCACTGCCTGTCTCACACACTCACACACACACATACACTCACCCAAATCCTTCATGAAACGTTTATATTCTGACCCCAGCCAATTCTTATAACATCACCTGTCCCTACTTTCTGCCAATCAACAACACCAGATTCTCATTACCATCCAGCCTCCTGGCTTCTTTGTGTCTGGAATGTCACTGACACCCCAGAACCTGCCATCTGTCCTCCTCATCCTTATCTTTCCTTCCCCTTCCCACAGCACATAGAGGAAGTTGTCTGGGTTACCATAGCACTTAGATTTGTACTTCTGACCTCAGTGATTTTTGTTGTTCACAGGTTTGTTTTCTCCTTTGAACTTTGAGTATTTTTAGGACAGAAATCTTCTGTCCATTCACCTTCACACCCCAGAACCTAGCAAAAGCCAAGTGCTTGTTGTAGGTGCTCAAAGGTAGTTTTTGAGGAAGGATATTCATGGAGAAGATTGTTGTGTTTTAAATATTTGATATGCTTTTGGACTAGATATAGACAGCTCTTAATGTGTCAATCATGATAACAGGTTTCTAACATATGTTGGTTTCCTCACCATCAAAATAAAAATGTTAATCTATGTTATATAACAATTAATGTGTAAGAACAGATAGTTCAAGTACCAGGGAAAAATCTGGTTAGGAGATTGGCATGTGAATCCAAACACCCTTTTCAAGTGCTTTGAAGAAAAGTGAGGGGTAGTCTTCCTTGATAAAGACCCAGGTTTGGGGTATGTCTTTTTGCCTGAATTTGCTTAGATATAAAAATTGGGGATTGAATTACAGCTCTTCTCTCCTTTTTTTTTTTTTTTTTTTTTTAAGATTTTACTTATTCATGAGACACACACACAGAGGCGGAGACATAGGCAGAGGGAGAAGCAGGCTCCCCACAGGGAACCCCATGTGGGGCTTGATCCCAGGGCCCCCAGCATCAAGACCTGAGCCAAAGGCAGATGCTCGACCACAGAACCACCCAGGTGCCCCTCTTCTTTAACTCTAAAATTATATGATTCTAGTGGTTCTACTTAACAAGTGTTGAATATTACATATGTTTCTGTATGTGCTCAAATTAGCAGTCCAAGCTACACGGAAAGACCAGCTTTTTGCCGGTGCTGCAAGGCATATTCAGAAGTTCATTTGACTTTGAATAATGAACACGCAAACACATTAAATGATCATTTCCACAACTGTTCTGTTTCTTTAAGAGACCTCGCTTGTTAAGTTGGAAGATCATTGAACCATATGAGGGTCAATAAAAGAATAAAAAGTCACTGGTTAGTGATTTCAGTACAAGGAACTTGATCCTAGTTCACTATCAGTGTCCATATGCTGCTCACAGTCAAAAGGGGAGTGTTGGATCCTCAGCAGCTTGAACTTCCTCAGGATGGTTTCTGGAAGAATAATCAAGCTCCTGGTTTTTGAGCTGCTTGAGTTTGCGGCTTTCTCCACACCCACGCTTGTGATTATGGAACAGTTTGCCTCTGCCTATCAGAGCCTAACAGGTACCCCCGGAAAAACGCATTATTGGCTGATTGTTTCCTGTTCCATTGCCTATGTGGCTTCAGTGACTCTACTGATTTGGGTTCCCATAAAAGTTCTCTTATACAAGAAGTACCGCCTTTACAAAAAAATTAAAGGATGGTAAGTAGAAGGGTTCTAAAGCAGGGAATCTCGGTGATGCTTTCAAAGATACTTTCTCAGGTATTATGTGTAAGGATATTAGCGTAGCATGAATGTACATAAGGTATATGCGTTATGATTAGTGAGAAGTCATTATCGCCATTTCTTTAAATGTGTTATTTTGGTGTCTTCCTTTTTTTTTTTTTTTTTTTTTTTTAATAGGGGCATTTTTCTGACTGGTAGCAACAAGTTACAGGTGTTCATTAGCTTATAGTTAGCATGAGTCTATGATATTCTGAGTACTAGATGTTGGACCTAATTCCTCTGTTCACTGAACTGCATAAAGTTATCACAGTGAATTTATAGAAATCAGAACTGTAAATTTATAACATAGAATTTTACTTTTGTGTGAAACAAAGTAATGTCTGTTTTAAGATGTTTACATTGCATTGTTTTGCAGGTCTAAAGCATCCTTTGACCCTTAACCAACTGAGATTTTTAAGCACCTGATTTCTTTACTTAGATTTTAAAAAATGATACTTTACTATGTTAGTAAGTTCTTTTTCCCTTGTATGTGGTGGGGGGGGGTTTACTTCAATAATAATTCAGAAATAATTTAAATAAATTAAGATTTAATGTTAATTCAGCAGTAATTTGATGACTGTATCACCTGTATTGACTGAGTACAAATAATGTCTGATACTAATTTATTTTAACTTTTAGATCTGCAGATCATATTTTTACTCATCTGAGAGTTTTTAGTTTTCTTTGCTAAGTTAAACCTTCTTTCATACGAATCTTTTATTTTAAAGTTAAACAACATCAACACATTTGAAAAGCAAGCAGCTGGGAATTTTAACAAGGGCAGGAATGTGAAAATTATAGAGACAGCGGTCTAGTTGTATCAGGAGGGTAAAGAAGAGGAGAACTGAAATGTGGAATTCATGAGCATTCTCTGGTGCCAATTCTAGATATAGCTCCACAAATCTTGCTGGGAGACTTTCAGTTCCTTGAGGGCAAAGATCTAGAAGGGTTTCGGGAATAAACCATTTGGTTGACACTGTGTTTATCGGTGGAGTTTAGGGATTTTCCAAACCTTGCCCCAAAGTCTCATGATTACCTAAGGAGCAGGTTTAGAGCTGAGCTAGGCCCTTCACTCCTCATACCACCAGGAGTTGCTTTGACTGTCCAGGACTCCTTGCTTGACTGGGAGTTTTGAGGGAAGGGTGGAATATCCAAATGACTGTAGGAACCATTGGTTTACTCCCACCCAGGAAGGCACTTCTTGATTTTATTTAATTTTTTCACATTGACTCAAATCCCTAGGACTCTAGTTTCTGAATATCAGTCAGGCAACAAACCTTCCATATCAGTTATTATCATCATCTTAAGTTATAACTGCTTCTTTACTGATCACATATATGCTAAGAGATTTACATGTGGATTTCATTTCCTTTATACCACCTTGTGAATTAGGTATTTTCCTGAATTTTTCATTATTATTCCCAAGAGGAAACATGATTCGAGAGGCTTTGCAACTTCCCTGGTCATTTAACTAGTGAATGAAAGGACCAAACTTTGGACCTCCATCCATTTGACTCCATAATTGGTACTTCTAACCACTCTCCTAAACTGTCTTTGAATGACAAGATCCCAATCTGCTGGGTTTAGTTGAGGGCAAAGAGGAGAATAGTCTTTCATTTCTGTACTCTCCAGTACACATTTTGTTTTACAAATTTGGATCGTGTGCTCCCTTCTGCTAATGAGTCTTGGGCTTTTGCAGTTATAACTTCCAGTGAATTCTTTGGGGAAATACTCTTCTGGCCTTTCATTTTCTTTTGTAGGTGTGGCTGACCTAGGTGTTCTAAATAGACACAGGTTATCTATAATTTCAGCACAACTGTGAAACTATTTCCTCATGGCCTCATTCATAAGCACTGTCATATTGCTATCTCTTACTGGCATAGAAGAGAAGAGTTACCCAGCACTATTCTAGGAGCTTTACACATTCTATACTATTAAATTTAAGCTTTATGACAGTCTGATGAGGTGTATGCCAGTGTTCTCATTTTATAGATAAAGAAGTGGAATCTCAAAGAAGTGATCAACTTTGTCAGGTAATAAAGTTCATAAGTGGTGGAGCTGGGATTTGTAAACCCAGATTGGTCTGAATCTATGCCATTTCCTTTAACTTGTATAATTTTTCCTTTATTTTTTTTCCTATCTTTGAGTGAGTGTATTTTAAGATCAGTGCAACTCTTTTGGTGTCATTAAGATCTATTCTCTCCAATGATGTATATTTGATTGTACATCAAATTGTACACTATATGATTCTCAACATTATATTTATGGATATTTTAATATATGTGGTAATGTAGAGTGTTGATCTTAATTGCTAGATAAAGATGATGCAGAAATAATTGGTATTATAAAAAGTAGGAATTGAAATAATGATTTCTGAAGAATGCTTAAATAGTTGTTTATGCAAAATTTTATAGATCCTTAGCATTCACAGATAGATTGTTGATGAGCCTATTTGAGGACCTCCCTGTAGGTTCATGATGGCATTATTAGCCTCATGAATTTGGTATTCAGGAAAGAATGAGTCATCCAACTAGTAAAGAGTTTGCCCTGGCCATACAGCTGAGAGGTACAGACCTAAGTTGAAATCCCAGTTTTGACAGTGACTGTGAGGACTTCTGTGAGTTATTTAAATTCTTTGAATTTTAATTTTCTCATGAGCATTACAGGGACAACCTAGCTTTTTCACTTGAGTGTTGCTTTAAGAAATGGAATAAGATAATGAGTTCCAAGCATAATGCCTGGCACATAGTATGGATTCAATGAATATTATTGTTATTACCTCAGGCTGAGTTTAGTATTTCCACTTAAAATATGATCTTGTTTAGGAGCACCTAGGTGAATTAGTAGGTTAAGTATCTAACTCTTGATTTCAGCTCAGATCATGATCTCAGGGTTGTGGGACTGAATCTTGTTTTGAACTCTATGCTGAGCGTGGAGCCTTCTTAAGATTCTCTCCTCTGCTTCTCCTCACCCCATCCCCCCAATTAAAAACAAAACAAAAAAACAAAAAAAAACAAAAAAAAAGACAACAAAAAACCCATGATCTTTTTAAATTTTCTGAATGACTCTGAGAAGTGGTAGAGGTAATGATCAAAAAATGATGAATACAATTATATGCCATAAATGATACCCTTTGAATTTGGAAAATCTTGTAGGTCTCTTTATTCTTTGAAAAAATGAAGACCAATATAATAATACCATGAGTATCTTGCAAAGTATTTGATAATACCATGAGTATCTTGCAAAGTATATTTGATAATACCATGAGTATCTTGCAAAGTATCTGTCCATTCATATAGTGCTTTTTGTGGTTTTTTTTCTTACTTAACCTGAATGCCAGTGTTGTGAAATTGACCAAGTGGATATAATTCCTATTTTGTAAGGGAGGGAACAATGCCAAAGAGCTTAAGACATGTACACTAAATCAACAGTAGAATCTGAACTTTAATCCAGTACTCTTTCCTTTACTCTTGTGAAACACTTCATTCTCTTTAGAATGATTGTTTCTTTTTAGGGATGCCTGTCATAATTCATAATAGACTAGGGAGATGATTTGAGGAATGAGGAAAAGCTATTTATATACACACCACATTGTATATCCCAGTAAATAAGAGAGATCCTGGGAATATCAGTGAATGTGTGAAACCATTGAGCTACAGGGCTAGTCTGCAACTGGAGAGATCGATCTCAATGAAGAGGGCACCTGGGGACAGGATAATAATGGAGGGCGTGTAGGGATTCCCAGAAAGCCTTGGGACCCAGGGATGCATTTCAGGAATTCTCTCCAATCTTTCAGAGTACAATTACCTTAGATTATGACATGTCAGGAATTCCGGGCAATGCCACATTTGAAATACATCAACATTTGGGACTACATTTTGCCTTGCTTAAGTCCTTAACCTATTTTTTTTTTATGATTTTATTTTTTTTATCAGGGAGTGAGAAAGAGGAAGAGAGCATAATCATGGGGAGCAGCAGGCAGAGGGAAAAGCACACTTTCTGCTGAGCAGGGAGCCCAATGTGGGACTTGATCCCAGGACTCTGGGATCATGACCTGAGCCAAAGGCAGATACCACCCAGGTATCCCAGTGCTTAACCTATTAGACAGGATTTGCTGTTGATTTGTGCTAGTAATAGTAGTAGTAATTGTACTTATAGTAAAATAAAAGAAGTACTTATCAAAAGCTGTTCAATAGTAGCACTATGTACCAAGCATAGTTGTAAACACATTGCCTATATTATTTTAGCTTATTTTCTAACCTTTATATGTGAGAACACTTAGAGCACCCATCTGACAAATGAGGAAACTGGGGCACAGAAGTTCCAAGACCATGCAGCCAGTGAGTGAGCTGTGGAGCCAACACTGACCACAGGATGCTCTGTCCCCAGAGCCTTGTCTCCTGAGCACCTTAATATTCCACAGCAGCACACGCAGGTCACATGCACCGTGGTAATAATACTTGGGCACTGCTGGACAGGCTGAATAAACTGAAGGAAGTAGAGCTTGCTCTTTTCAGGACTGGGAAGGTCATTAGTAAGTTACCATGAACTAAACGCTGGTGCTTCACAGTTACTTCTTTCGAGAGCACTCTTGTTTCTTTCAATGTATTTGTCCATCTTCTATTCACTGGCAGTAATTTTGTGATACTTGACTGTAGGCTTTTTCTTTCTTCCCCCATGATATCCAGTATATCAGGAGTATATTTACTTTTGCTTTTCTCTCCCACTTTGAGCAGTAAGTCACCAGATTCCATTATAAATCTTCCTCTTTCATCTCTCTTGCATTACCTCTTTGTTCTCCATGACTGTTTTCCTCACCCGAGTTAGGCACTAACTTCCAGGGCCATCATCATACATGGGACATGGCTCCCCAAATTTTCATATATTCAAAACCAAGATCAGATCATTTGT
Organism: Canis lupus dingo; assembly: GCF_003254725.2. Classification (NCBI taxonomy): domain Eukaryota; kingdom Metazoa; phylum Chordata; class Mammalia; order Carnivora; family Canidae; genus Canis; species Canis lupus. The sequence continues at coordinate 17,743,266 of NC_064244.1, read as the reverse complement.
CCTGGTTGTTTTGTTCAAGGAAGCATGAAGAACATTTTATTAACCAATGCTGGGGCTCTGATACCCTAGTTTTTGTGTCTTTATGAAAATAGTCTTCCTTATTTCCATATATGAAAATAAAATCTGCCATCATGAAAATTCCTCCCCATCTTTTCTGTAGACTTCATGTCCTCTGTCCTCCCTTTATATGCTAGTGAATTTGGCCATGTCCAGGAACTCTGCCCAATTACCCCCACTCCCAATTTTCTAGAACCCCCTAGAACCCCCTTTCTTTTTAAGTAGGCTCCATGTCTAACATGTCTAACATGGAGCCCATGGGGCTTGAACTCACGACCCTGAGATCCGACCTGAGCTGAGGTCAAGAATTGGATGCTTAACTGACTGAGCCACCTGGGTGTCCTCCAATTTCCTCCCTTTTATTGCTTTACAAGAACTCTAATTGTCTCATAATATAAAATGCCACTTATATGATGATTCCCAAAATTCTGTCTCCAGGGGTGACTTAGAGGAAAGTGTGTATATTAAAGTTTTTCAAATATTTGAAAGTAGTGACATCACCCTGCCATCTCATGCACACCCCATGGCAGTCTCCTAAATCTTCTGTGGTGTGCAGGTTTCATCAGGTATTCTTGTCCTGTGATTTCTGGACCTTTTGCCCTTTTGGATATTTCCTTGGGATGATGACTGGCTTGTTAATTTTCAGATGATCTCACTGATAACCCTGATGTCCTGTTGATGCAACTCAGCTTCAGCCATTGGTGTGATGTATTGACTTCAACTAGAACTGTGTCACTTTTATAAGGAGTTTCAAAACTGAGGGTGTGACTTCTAGAAAAACTTGCTCTCATTGCAGTTACCTCATCTTGTGCTGAGGCAACTTCCATGGCCTTTAAGTGCTGCAAAGTCAGAGTGTGCCTTATGTATCTTTCCGTCCCGGGAACAGAGTGTAGTTCACATATTTAACAACAGTTTATATGAATGGATAAATGCAGAACTTGACTTATATTATGAGCTCACTGGGGATAGTGTCAAGTAGAAGTGTTATTTTTTGTTGGGAAGTTAATGACAGATCATGGGAAGTCTTGAAAGACAAGGAAGGAAACTTTGACTTGAAGAGCTAGGTGATAGAGAATGTGTACAAGTTTCTGAGCTTAGAGTGGTTTCCCAAGTTATTATCTGACCTGTTCCACTCACCATACTTTCTCTATGAGAAACCTCAGGGCCATAAGTCTTCCTTCCTGCACAAATAGGAATCTTTAGCTTACCATGGCTGAGGTCTTTCTATGTAGGCCTACTCCTGGGGGAGTCTCTTTCTAATTTACTCCAGATGCCCACAGAGCTCTACTGGTAGTGACCTAACTCATCCTTCCATCTGGAACTTACACCACATCCACAGGTCCTTCTCCTTAGGCATTCTACAGCCTTGCACTAGTCTTAGCATGAGTACACCTTCAAAGATGTGTCTGTGGGTTTTTCAACATAAATTTCATTGTATAAATTGCCTAGGATTGCTGTTACAATGTACCACAAACTTGGGAGCTTAAACAGTAGAAAGGTACTGTCTCCTAATTCTGGAGGCCAGAGATCTGAAGTCAAGGTGTTAGTTGATTCTTTCTGAGGGTTGTAAGGGAGAATCTGTCCCAGGCCTTTCTCCCAGCTTCTCACAGTGTGCTGGTACTCTTTAAAGATGCATCACACTGCTTGATCTCTGCCTTCCTCATCATGCAATGTCTTCCAGTGTTTCTTCACATATCTTCTGTCTATACATTCTCCAAGTTTTCCCTTTTTATAAGGACACCAGCCATGTGAGATTAAGGCCCACCCTAATGACCTCATTTTAACTTATTACCTCTGGAAAGACCCTATTTCCAGATTAGGTAACATTGTAAGGTTGGAACTTCAACATATCTTTTGGGGGGAACACAATTTAACCCACAACCCTTAGTAATAAATTATAAAAATATATTAGCAGTAAAGATTTTCAAATATAAATTATCATTATTTCTGGTTACATAAAACACAGAACTTGGATTAGGAACAGGTTACATCTTTATTTTTACTAACCTCTCTAAAATTGAAAGGTATAATTTTGAAGGTTGGTAACAAACCACAAGTACTATTACCAGAATCTGTAATTTCATTACATAGGTCTTTTCATATCACATTACTTCATTCTATGGTTTATGATCTTCACCACCTTGAAATTATGAGTAATTTCAGTTTCCACTAGATCTTGGGTACTCCAAAGAAAATAAGAAGAAAATGTGTTCATAGATAGGCACATGTATTACTATATCAGAATTTTTAAAAATTGGGATAACTGAATTTCAACATAATTGCTTTGTTTTTAAAAATTATATTTTGAGAAACATCCATAGGATTTATAAAATTCTCAGAAGTTTCACTGCACAAAAAAAGTTCTAGAATGTTGTTCTAGCCAGTGGAGATAACATAGTGAAACCACTCAGATAAGTTTCCTGCTCCCACGGAACTTGGTTTGTGGATTGGCAACAAGGAATGTGTAAAGAGTAAACAAGAAATAATCAGCAGAATTTCAGATAGTCATAAGGCTGTGACTATATACAATTTGGATGGCAATGGGTGTCAGACACAGAAGATCCAGGAATAGAGAGCCCCCGGCAAAGGGAGTAGCCAATGTACAACTTGAAGGTGGGGCAAGCTTGCTGTGATCATGAAATAAATGGAAGGTCAGTATGGCTGGAGTAAAAACAATTTTTGAGAGAGAGAAAAGTCATTCTAAATGAGAAAGAGAGTAGGAGGAAGAAGAGAAACCATGTATAGAACATGTAGCCTACGGTAATAGGTTTCAATTTTATTCTAGTTACATTTTTCACATATTGGATATTTTTAAAAATATATAAAATACGTGTATATTTTATGAAAAATACACATAAAGTTTATCATCATAATCATTTGTAACTGTACAGATAGATCAGTGGCATTCAGAACATTCACACTGTCTCTGCCTCTCTCGTGAGTCAATAAATAAATAAATCTTTAAAAAAATAAAAAACACTGTTGTGCCATCACCACTATCAATCCACAGAACTCTTCGTCTTCTAAAACTGAAGCTTCATCTCCACAAAACACTAACTCTCCATTCACCCCACCCCCATCATTGGAGATTTTTGAGCAGGGCAGTGATATGTTTTTCATTTTAAAGATATAACAGTTTGCTCTATGGAGAAAACGTTGCTAGGCAAGAATAGAAGTACTAACAGGAAATCGGTTAGGAAGTCAGATGATAGATGATAGCAGATGAGCTACAGTGTTAACAAAGGATGGAATGGAAATGTATTTTCAGTAAATCTACTTGCAGTCAACCAGACAGCGTTTGATGATAATCAGAACAAGTATGGAGAAGGATGTGGAGTCATTTTCAGGCCTGTTAAATCTGAGTGGCCTGTTAGACATCCCAGTGGAGGTACCAAATAGAATTGGGCATACAAGCCCAGAGCTCAGGAATATATAATATTATATATATAATACATATATATATATATACATGTCATAAAAATATTATATTTGGAAGTCATGGGTAAGTGGGTGGTATTTAGGCCATAGGATTGGCTGAGATAATTGAGGGAGAAAATATACACAAAGAAGAAGAGCAGAAGTAAGCCTGGGGCACTCTCTGTTGTTGAACACAGGCTGAGAAGAGGATTCTGTGAAGGCTCTAGCCAGTTTTAGAGAGCTGGGTGCTACAAGATCCTGGATCTGGGATCAGGAAAGGAAGCAAAGCTACTCCTTAAGAACCTCATTGTACCTCTGAGTCTTACTAGGAAAGAGGTCTGTCCTGCCTCCTAATTTACATCTATATCCTGAACATCTAAGACCAGGCTGGCATAAATGGGACCAAGGAAAATCTGTAGTTATTTGAAAGAGTTCAATACTTTTTGTACTTAGAAACACATTATCATATAAATATAATTAGTAAAATGTATATTTAAGGAAAGAGTATTTCATTATACAGAAGCTTTGAATATATTTTATCTTCCCATAAATTAACTATGGTAAGTGTATATTTTAATTCTTTCTGTCATAAGACATTTTATGTATTATATATGTATTATATCTCAATAACTATTTGATTAATCATGCAAAGTTTAAGAAGTGGTCCAAAAACATGTGTGAAATATATATGCATACATATATCTGTGATTTTTTAAAAAAGATTTTATTTATTCATGGGGAGCCCAATGAGGACTCAATCCCAGGACCCCGGGATCACAATCTGAGCCAAAGGCAGACATTCAACCGCTGAGCTACTCAGGCATCACTATATGTGATTTTATATATATGTGACATACATAAAATTTTATATTTTTGTATGTATATTTTCTATATATGTGATATATATAACTTTTATATATCATATATATATATATATAATTTTTTTGGTTCAAGTACGAATTATCCAAATGTTTTCACTTGAAGTCATTCTTGATATATGATTTGTAAATGTCTTTTTTGAAAAAACAATTTTAGAGATAGGGTATAATATACCTTAATAAAGTCATGTTCTTTTTTCTAGTTGGTCATCAGAGCTAGAACTTTGGGGCAAGATTCCAAATAATGAATAATGAAAATGTTGAATGTCTCTTGTCTTGCACTGAGATGCTCTTAGAAATCCATAGTTTGCTAGTTATTTGGAAATGTTTCACCCCTTTGTTCTAGAAAATATTCCGGTTATTGCATGTGTTGCCCTTTGCCATACTCAAACATTTGGGAAATGGAAATAGGGAAGCAGTTGTTTCTTAGAAAAACTATAGATGAATGGAACAGGAACTGCAAAATTAGCAAAATGTAACAGGAACTGTTGCTCTTGTACATTATTGCTTTTGCTTATTTTTTCTCCTTTGCTAGGAGACCTGTTATGGTGATGTGTGTTGTATTCACTACACTTCCCAGCTTCAGCTTTTCTATCGCAGTTACTGAGGTATGGAATTTTTATTTCTTCCAAGATTTTGAGATTTTGAAATTTCCCTTGTTACTGAATTTTGATAGAATAATATGCCTGAAAATTCTCTTAAAGTTTATTTTATTTAGGCTTCTTCCAAGTTACATTGTATATATTTAAAGTCCTAAGATCATCATTACCTCTGAGATTGTGAAGGAAGGTCTAGCAGCTAATTAAACAAACAAACAAACAAACCCTTCTGTGTTTGTGTATGAGAGACAGGAACATTAATTTCAAAATAATAAAAAAGGAATCTGAAAGCAGATCCACCTTTATTTCTTTTAACTAGATGTCTTTTAAACTAGTGTCCTCAGTTCTAAACAATATCCAAAGGAAGAACTACTCACATTACAAGACCTTTGATAATATATCCATTGGTGAAGGATTTGTACATCATTTTTATGTGAAAGTAAATATGACTATATTTTGACTAAATGCAGCTTCAAAAGGACTCTGGTAGATGGGCATCTATAGGGCTTGGTTCTCAGCATTCAGTAGATTGTATATCTACCTCACATACACAACTCCTATGGATTGAGGGTCTAACTCCCTTATGTGAGAGGCTGGTCCAAAGCTGCCTTCCAGGAACTGTGGTGTTCCAGAGGGTTTTCAGTTCATTTTTCCCAAATATTATAGACAAAATTTCCAGGTTGTGAGAAGTTTAGGTTAGAAGAATAATGCCCTATTAACCTTATTAATTTACATGATGCTATGAAAAATATAATTTTCACTTCTCCAAAGTGAACAACTTAAATTCTTTTATATTTCATAGATGAAATATGTTGAGTAGATACTTATCAAGTGCATATTACATCCCAGGCACTGTGTTAGGTACTGGGATAGAACACTCAGAAAATTTGACAGAGCCTCTGGCCTTCAGTAATTATTAAGAGTAGAGAGAAAAATAATAGGCAATTAGAATAGTTATAGGCATTATGAGAGAAGTGAGTACTGGGTAGTGTATGATATCATTAGAAATACATGGTTGGGGATCCCTGGGTGGCGCAGCGGTTTGGCGCGGGCCTTTGGCCCAGGGCGCGATCCTGGAGACCCGGGATCAAATCCCACGTCGGGCTCCCGGTGCATGGAGCCTGCTTCTCCCTCTGCCTATGTCTCTGCCCCCTTCTCTCTCTCTCTGTGACTATCATAAATAAATAAAAATTTAAAAAAATAGAAATACATGGTCATTAGAATATATCTTAGATGCTACATTAGGACAATGTATGAATGTGTTAGAGTGACCTCAGAAGAGCTCCACAAATGTACTTTGCATCAAACAGCAATATGTGAATATTCTTATCTAGATTTATCATTTCTTCCTCCCTCCTCCCCAAAGACTTTGTAAAGCACTTGAGAGGTTCCCAAGACCTTTAAAAATTCAGTTTACAACATTTTAAGGAAAGCTATTATCATAAAATGATTGTATATTTGTAGTTTTGATTGCCCTTTTTGCTTGTTTTCTATTATGCTCTTACCCACTGTTGCATTTTTCCTTCTTTCATTTAATTTTTCTCTGAAGTATAACACACAAATAGAAATGTGTATAAAACATAAGATATACACTATTAATGGATATCACAAAGTGAACCCCTGTGTAAACACTACTCAGGTCGAAAAGTAATACTTTGCCAGCTCCCTAAATGCAACCCCCATGTTTTTTGCAATGACCACCTTTCCGTCCTCCTCAAGTTACATTGTATATATTTAAAGTCCTAAGATCATCATTACCTCTGAGATTGTGAAGGAAGGTCTAGCAGCTAATTAAACAAACAAACAAACAAACAAACCCTTCTGTGTTTGTGTATGAGAGACAGGAACATTAATTTCAAAAATAAAAAAGCAGGAATCTGAAAGCAGATCCACCTTTATTTCTTTTAACTAGATGTCTTTTAAACTAGTGTCCTCAGTTCTATCCAATATCCAAAGGTAATTTCTACCTTAACTTCTAATGCCACAGATTGGTTTCTCTGTTTTTGAATCTTTTTAAAGGGAAAGACAATTATATATCTGCCACTTATCTATTGTATATCTAATTATCTACCTAATATGTGTCAGGCTTCTTTTATTCAAAAGTGTGACTCATACAACCATAGTCCATTCGTTTTCATTCTGTAGAATATTTCATTTTGTGAATATGTTAGTTTATCATTTCTGCTTTTGATGCCTCCATTCAGTTGTGTCTGATTTTGGTTAGTACAAATAATGCTGCTGTGAATGTCTTTGAGTATGTCTACTGATGCACATATGCAAGAATTTTATTTGGTTAAATATGCAGGAGTATTAATTGATGGGTCTTAATATATTAAAATGTTAAACTGTAGTAGAAAATGCCAGTTTTCCAAAGAGATTCTACTAATTTAGACTTAACACTGGCAGAGAATGAGCATGCCTATTGGTCTATATCCTCACTAACCTTACCTTGTAAGTCTTTGAGCCCTTCTGGTGGGTATATTCTTGAATCTCATTGTAGTTTTATATTGCATTTCCCCAATAACTAATTGAGCATATTCTTACATTTTCCTATTGTGTCACTTAACTTTTTAGAATTTATTCAGAAGTTATATATATATATATATATTCTCATTTCAAGCTCTTTGTTGATTATATGTATTGCAAATATAGTCACACTCTGTGATTTATTACTTTTCATGCTATTTTTGGATAAATAGTTGTTCATTTAAAAACAGCCCAATTTATCAGTTTCTTTTCTTCATAGATAGTAATTTTGATAACTTGAGAATCTTATGTCATACTGTGACTGAACCTCAAAGACCGGAAGATTTCCTCCTATACTTTATTTTGGAGCCTGTCTTGTTTTACATTCTCTTTTAGATTCACAATCCATTTGAAACTACTTTTTGCATATATTGTGCAGTCGGGAGTTCATTTTTCCTCCAATCAATGTCTAATGGATAGAGCACTATTTGTTAAAAAGTCTGTCTTTCCACATTTCTCTGCAGTGCTACTTTTGTTACAAATCATATGTGTGTGTGTCTATTTGATATATATGTGGGTGTGTGTGATATATATATGAATATACACACACATCTATTTCAAGACTTCTGTTTTGTCCACTGCCTGCTTTTATATACCTATGCCAACACCACACTGAATTCTTACAGCTTTATAATAGCTCTTTATATCCAAAAGAGTAAATCTTTATATCTTTTTTGTTTAAATGTCTTGCTGTTTGTATTTCTATGTGGATTTTGGAATCAGCTTATCATTTTCTGCAAAAACTTTGAATTTTGATTGAGGTTGCGTTGAATGGTATCATTTTTTAAAAATGTCATTTTCCCTTTATGGGTATTTAGAAATAATTTATCCATTTGGGGGAGGTTTTACCCATGTACAATTATGTAGTCTATGAATAATGATACATATTTCTTTTCTTTCCAATACTTACAGTGTTTATTTCTTTCTCTTGCCTCATTACACTGATTAGGACCCTCTAGTACAATGTTGAATAGACTTGGTCATGGTGGCACCTTGTCTTCTTCCTGGTCTCAGAGGGAAAACTCTCAACATATCACCACTAATATGATGTTCGCTATAGGTTTTTTTTGGTAGATACCTTAATCAGATGAAGGCAGTGTCCCAAAAGTTGGCTGGATTTACCAGGACTCTCCCTTCTTGGACGACACTGAACTCCATCCAACATCTATGCCCCTAATTCTTTGACCTTGGGACTTCCAAAGGCTCTGCTTAGCAGTACAGTTGGAGGAAATTACCCATCCCATCATTACCAGGAGCCTGCTGTTATATTTATGCCTGTATTTACCAAGTTTTATGGGGTTGAACACCTGAAAAGCTGTAAATCGAACTTCTAGTCTTTTAGGAAATATCTTTATAATTAATTTAGTGCTGCTTCAGACTATTAAAAAGAATTTTAAACAAAGAAAGTATGAAAATGTAATCTTTCCAAATGGTTTTCTGAAAACAGGTTAAAAAAAATAATGGTCCTGCGTCTCCCTTACCTGAAACATTACCTGACCTGCCAGTTTCTCTGGTTCTGACTTCCTTGATTGTGGTTGATATTATCGAAAAACTCAGGATATATCCTCTTAGAGGGCAGCAAAAGAGTAAGTATTCTTTTAAATATAAATATCTTTAGGAGTTTGACAGATTATTTGTATTTTGGTAGTACTGATAAAGAATAAACTTACAAATATTTAATATGAAAAATTTTGTTTACTCTAGTGAGAAAATTATCTAGGTAAATTATTATAGATTTATATTTTTTAGGAACTCTCCTAAAACCTTAAGTTTAGGTAAATAAGTAGCTTAATTTGGGACACCTTTGTGGGTTTTTTTGTTTTGTTTTGCTTTTTTGTGGGTGGACATCTTTGATACAGAAATCAATGTGACTACTGCAATTATGTCCTAGAGAATTATGTGTTTTTAATTGTGGATTGTCAAAAAGCTAAATATCACACTAACAAAATCAAGATATACTGCAAATAATCCTGCAAAAAAGATCAATCAAACCTAATTTAGGTTGGCCTTTAAAAAAAAGGTATTTTGCTAATTGAATATTATGTTTGTTCTTAAATTTTCTCAACTTTCAGTTAATTTTGTGTGATAATATCTGTGTTTAATTTATAAGTGTATGCTCTAGTTCTTATATGGCTAAGATTTTATATTTGGAGTGGGTAAGTTTTGTCTATTCACTTCCTGCCTGGTAGGGTGGTTGGGTTAAATTGAGTGAGTCACTAGGGAATTTTTTAGAGTAATAGGGATGACTACTACAGCCAGGAAGGAAAAGACCAGAGAATCATTTATGGCACATGAGCCACCAGCCTTCCAGGAATTGAGAAATTAAACTGAGTTGGGAGGCCATCAGGAAATCTGAGACTCTGAGCTTCATGTTCTGTACTTTGTCCTTGGTAGGAGATGATGGTTGTTAGTTTAACATAACATAGGGTATGATAAGGTAGGTAAGATGGTAGCTAGTGGCCATCTGTTGAGGAAAAGGTATCCTTAAGTTACATCTGCCCTCCAGAGTCAAGTGTATTTGTCTGAATCTGATGGGATTTGGAATTTGGGAATTGTCTGAATTGTCATATCCTTTGCTACTTCTCTAGACTCCTGATGCAAACCTATTTTGAAATTGGATTGTTTTTAATAATGCTATAACTTCCATTCTAATGTGGACTTTCTGTTTAAGCTCTTAGTGAAAGTTCTCTTTCTAAAAAACGTATGGGCATCTTTGGAAATAAATTATTGGCATTTTATATTTTAAGTGATGAGTTGGATTGTTAAAGGGGAATTTTCCCTGTATCCAGTAATTACACTGAGAATTGAAATGAGAAAACTCCAAAGAAGTCAGTCTTGGAGACAACACTTGATAACATATTGCACAACTGCTTTTTCTTGTTTGAAGACCCTTCTTCTTGAGCTCTTGTCTGACCAACCTTGGGAGGGTTAATGTCTGGTTTAATAGCTCCACCATTTAACAAAATCATGCTTTAAAAAACAAGCATTCACTCAAAATACCTTTGCAAATATGAATATATGTTAATTTAACTGTTATGTAAGCTTTTGAACTCAAATAGTCCGCCATACGCATTCCGACATGCATACTAATAAAATAAATTATGTGAATTTTGAATTTATGGGGAATTCTCATTTATTCTCTGGAATTTAATACATAAATTCATAAACATAGAAGTTGTAATTCATAAATCTGAACATAAGCCGGTATGCTAAAATATGCTGTCACTGCATGTGGCACTTCAGAATCCAAGAGGTAGGGTAGGGGTGGGTGGTGAACAAGCTTTAGAAACATTTGGCTTCCTTTGGAAAATGTTTGGGAAAGGGAGTATATTCTGTTCTGTGCTTTATTCAGAGAGTTTGAAATACCTACCCATCTATGAGCTTGTAGCAGTTATGACCTTATGTGAGATGAAAATAAAATAATCTACAACGCTTTCTGGACACTTTCATGCCATCTCAACCATCTCAATTACAAGCTAGAAAAGCTTGATCTTTGTGTAGCTTTTCCTTTTCTATAATTTTAAATAAAAGTTATTCAATATAGAAAAATATGCTTATGCTTAAAGCAGTCTTCACTGAATCAAGGAGTCCATTCTGCTAACTTTCCATTACCAGTTGAAATATCTCAGTATCAAGTGATTATCAGGTCACAACATCCAGGCTCATCATTTCACATATCCTGAGCCTCACATGGGAATATTTTTTGATACACAGATCTTTGAGGCACAGCTGTCTCACAGATGTATGCCATACCTAATAATGTCAGTCCCAGTCATGGGATCAAATAATAAGTATACAGCCTGAATGTCCCCAGCTCTTACTAGGATGAGGGTACAGATGAGCACACTTTGATATTTCTATTTGAATTTTACTAGCTCAATCCCAACCAATGAATGACTAGACATCCATTCCCCTTCTTCCATATTGTTCCCTTTCCCATTTTTTAAGCCAGACCGAAGGTGAGTCTCTTGTAGTCTCATTTGTTGGTCCAGACTGCTAAATATTCCATTGTTCCTGCTTTTTTTCAGTTATCATGGACAAACAACTTGTCATGCTATTTTTCCACCACTCTTGACTGACTCTGCTCTAAATGCTTTTAGTACTGCTATAACTTGCCTCTGGGATATTATTTGATGTTCCGCTGATGCTTTAGACTGATTGCTTTTCTTTTGACAGTTGGAAGACTGACTTCCTTCACTGAGTTCTACTTGTTTAGAGACATTCCAAACAGAGCAATAGATTTTCATTTGGGAACACAAGTCTTTTATGCCCAGAATGTATAAGTACCAAGAGATTGGCTGTGATTTAACAACTTCAAGTAATGGTCATTCCACTCCACTGGAAACCATCATTTCCCCTCCTATCACTAGATCTTGTGGCTGATTCTGGTAGAGCCAGATTCCTTTTCTTGAGGTAGTTTTTTTCCATGGGATCTCATAGTTTCTCCTTTATCAGTTTTACTTGTATTTTCTGAACCCCAAATCATGGTCACCCTTAGATTCTCTTTGCCCCCATGTAGATTCCTTAACCTCCATAAAAGCCAGCAATGCAAACAGACACACAAAGAAGTCTGTGGTTAGGATGCATATTTTCAGTTCTACCTGCAAGGACTCATTTGAATAGTATAATCCTAGCTCAGGCACCGTGTTACATGAGGAATAATAGAGTGTCATAGTTAAAGTACTATGCGGTGACATGTGAAGGAGTACTTCATTTAATGTAGGGTTTTGGAAATCAGAAAAAAACTAAAGGGAATATCTGGGATTTGTAGGAATTCAAGCAGGCATAGTGAGGAAAGTTTTCTACATAGAAGGAAGATTGGGTCTCAAGAAAGTCAGGTATACATGTAATACACAGGCAAAAATAACCAGTTGAATTTCACTCCCTAAATGGAAAACCTATTGGTGGAATGAAAGTTGTCTTCTTAAAACTAGCTACTGTTTGATTCTCAAATAATCCATTTGGAAACCTGTACAACATTGCTTATCAGGGGCTGTGGGCAGAAAGGGTGGCTTAACTGGAGTCATTGGTTGCCCCAAATCCCACTTGAACCAAATCAATACAACTTTTGTTTGTTTAGGAGTTGATATTTTATGTAAGATTTCATTTGGAAAGAAAATGGTTTTCCTGCAAAATGTCTGTTAACCATTAACCTCAGACCTCATTTAGATTCTAAGGCAATACCATAACTCAGGTGGCCAGTTCTCTACCTCTCCAGCCCATGGATCTCTGGGCATCATGGCACTGAACCACCAAAGGACAAAGTGCATCCTTATCCAATATCTTGTGACTGCTGTTGCTCTGGGATAGGATACAATACAATACTATACAACATACTAAAATCCACTACAATATAGCATTGCTGGGTGAGCAGGTCCATCCCACCAGAGCATACATAGGTTTTGAGGCCCAACACATATAAAAAACAGATGCATTTTTTGAACATTCTACTTCAAATTGTTTTATTTCCAATGTTTTCCCAAAATAATACATATTAATTTTAAAAGATCGTCAAATAAACATAAACAAAAAAGAAGAAAATGGGGGACACCTGGGTGGCTCAGTGGTTGAGTGTCTGCCTTCAGCTCAGGGCATGATCCCGGAGTTCCAGGATCAAGTGCCGCACTGGGTTCCCCTTCGGGATCCTGCTTCTCCTTCTGCCTATGTCTCTGCTTCTCTCTCTCTTAGTGTCTGTCATGAATAAATAAATAAATAAAATCTTTTTTTAAAAAAAAGAAGAAAATGGAAGTCAACCATGATCCTGTAGACTAGAGATTTATAACTGATAATAACATCTTCATGGACGTTTTTCATTTAAGGAAACCTATTTTGCATCTTTTTTCTTAACAATATGTGGTGGGTATCATTCTTATTATTGTATCTTCTTCAGCTACATAGTTTTGATTGGTTGAATAATATCCATTATATTAATGAACCCCAACATATTTAACTGTGATTAACTAACTCCTGTTGTTGGATGACTAGATTATTTTCTAGTTTTTAACTACTAAAAACACTATTGTTATGACTGTTATTCAGAAGTAAAAAGGGTTGCAGGAAAAAGCAAAAAGCAAAAGGATGTGGTGAGAATGAGCAGGGTGACATGGTTGGAGTTAAGCAGGGGAGGCAAGCCATGTGTGGAGAGTGCACATGCATTGATGGCGCAGGTGATCAGTGTCTGGAGGACCCTGGCTGTATATGAGAGTTAGAAGCCACTTGTAGGTGACTGGCCAAGCAGTGGCTGGGGACAGAGAGAGTTAACTGCCACTGGATCACAGCCGAATGATATCAGGAGGATGACCACAGAGTGTCCTCAGAAGACCCTGAGCATCTGCACATGCCCAGACTCCTTGGCAATGACACTTGCCAGAGAAAATGGGACTATTATGGACTGGCTGCACATGCAGACAAATACACAGGGGGTCGTTTGTAGGGGATTGTACCAACGGGATAGCAAGATGGTTTGGCTGCATTAGGGATATCTGCACAGTCAGAGACGGCTTGCTTGAGGTGAGATCAACAGGCTATTTGAGTGGAAAACATCAGAGCTCTGCAGAGGAGGTGGTTTCCACTGTCACATCAGTAAGAAGTGCCAGGTACGATGTTGGCAGTGTAAGGTTTTCAAATAAATCTGCTCTCAGTGGACCTAGTCCAGTTCCTACTGTGTAGACTCTTTAATACCCAGAGATTGGGGCCAAGGGCTGCAGGATCTCAGAAGTATAGATGATTACTTTTTTAGGTTAAATGCCTAGAAGAACAGTTTCTGTCTCAAAGTATATACAAGGTTTTAAGGTTTTTGATGTGTCAGTAAATCAAATGGCCCCCTCCAATGAATGCCCTAATTTACCATCTAAATAGTAGTGTAAGGAAACACCTATCTCTCCTCAACCCTGTAACTTCAGGTAACGTATTCCTTTTCATCTTTGCCAGTTTCATTGGTGAAAATAGTATCTTATTATTTTAATAATGTGCTTAAGGCAGTAGTTGTGTTGTGCATTTTCTCATAGGTTTCTTGGCTAATTGTATTTTTTTTAAATCATATATTTATGTTCTCGATTTGTTTTTCTGTTGCTATGTCCATTCTTTTGTTGTTGTTTACTACTGATTCATGAGTTCTGTAAATAGTAAGGACATTAAACTTTGCCTGTCAGAAATATATATTACAGAGTTATTTGCCTTCTAATTTTACTATAGTGTTTTTGATATAGGAATTTTCTAACTGTGACATAATACAATCTGTAAATATTTCCTCTCTGGACTCTGTCTACAGTGTTATGCTTTAAAAAATTTTTTTTCACTCCACTCCAATGTGATATAAATATTCACTAATTATTTTCTCAAAAGTTTTGTACATATAAATGTTTCTTGAAGGGGCACCTGGGTGGCTCAGAGTTGAGCGTATACCTTTGGCTCAGGGCATGATCCCGGGGTCCTGGGATTGAGTCTCCCCTGCAGGGAGCCTGCTTCTTCCTCTACCTATGTCTTTGCCTCTCTCTCCATGTCTCTCATGAATAAATAAATAAAATCTTAAAAATATATATTTCCTGAAGAGAAGAAGTTGGAATCTCTGTAGGGTATAAACTCACTAATTATAGGTAACCAATAGATCAGAAATGATAATTAGTATATTTATTTACTTGATCTTATACAGCTTTTTTTTTTTAAAGGGATTTTTATTTACTTATGAGAAAGAGAAAAAGAGCACCCAAGCAGGGCAGAGGCAGAGAGAAAAGCAGACTCCCCATTGAGCAGGGAGCCCAGTGCAGGGCTCAATCACAGGACCCCAGGATCAGGACCTGACCCATAAGGCAAACACTTAACTGACTGAGCCACGCAGGCGCCCCAAGGCAAAGCTTTTAGACTCCTGCCTCTATTGTATTTCTGTCCATTTCTCCTGGTATTTCCAACATTTAAAAAAAGGACTTAATAGAGCGCTTTAAAAATGTGTCAGTCACAGCAACCCCCGATATAGTGAATCAGGATCTCTGAGGATATATTTAAATTTTTATTTTTATTTTTTTTTAAGATTTTATTTATTTATTCATAGAGACAAAGAGAGAGAGAGAAAGGCAGAGACACAGGCAGAGGGAGAAGCAGGCACCATACAGAGAGCCCGACGTGGGACTCGATCCCGGGCCTCCAGGATCACGCCCTGGGCTGCAGGCGGCGCTAAACCGCTGCACCACCGGGGCTGCCCCTATATTTAAATTTTTAAAAACAAAACCTCACTGGATTCTGATTTGTATCCCTAATTAAGAGCAGTCATTCTCACTTCTGACTGCACATTCAGAACACCTAAGGGACTTGAAGTTTTTTTGACTCCCAGACTTAACCCTAGATAAGTAAATCATCATTTTGGTGGAGGATAGGACCAGGCACAAGTAATTTTTAAAGCCCCCTAGGTGATTTACACTTGTGAATGCGTTTCAAGGGGATGCACAGAAAGCAAGGAGGGGCAGTTTACACCTATTAAAACCCCAGTGCATTTGTGAAATAGAAAGCAAAGTTACCTGTAGAGAGCACTGGGGATGGATGGAAGGGAGAGAATCTGTAACAGGATGGGTAAGGTTTGGAATAACTGCTGAGGGTCAAAGGCAAGGAGATGGATGCATGAGAGATGCATAGGGTTTGGTCTAGAATGGAAACCAGGAATTTGTCCTGGGACCAATCAAGATTATGAGCCCTTACTTCAACGATACTGAGAAATCTGGGCATTGATTGTAGAAAAGATAGAACTGGAGGCCTGATCCAGGTTTAGGAGTTCGCAGAGCAGGAATGGAAGAAGGAAAATGATCTGTTACTTTACTACTTATTTCTTCTTATTGAATTCTACAGTTTCTTAAATGAATGACAATGATGATTTTTATTGAGCGTGTAAGCTATTTCCAGTGAATCATGGACCATCCCATGAATATGTATGCAGGGACTCACCCATGGGTACTCACCAGAGTTATCTTTGCAAAATACATATGCATGAGCACCATCTACTGATCAGTACACCAGGGGACAGTTGTTAGGGTCTCAGCATCTACAATTACTTCTTCGGGTTACATGCCTAGACCAGCAATTTCTGGCTTGAAGTATATGCCAGGCTTTAAGGCCTGGCATCCACAATTTTTAAAAATTCCAAACAGTTCTGGTACCCACCCTGACTAAGGGCCCCTGGTAATAGGCCCACGTATCAGGAACTGTGACATATACCAAGTTAAAGGCTGAAAGCCCAAATCCAAATTCCTGAAGCTACTAGCTTTCCATATTTCCTTGAAAGGGAATGCCACACACTTTAACCAAATAGAAGGTAAAAGCTACCACAGACAATAAAGGGGAGATAAAAACCAGACATTGCTTTTTCTCTGAATAAAATGAATGGCACTTTGAGTTCCCCTTTGTTTCTTTTTAAGAAAAAGCTTATTATACAATATGAGCCCAGCGTGTGAGCTGGGTTTCCATAATGTGTTTTGCAATATGTGTTTAGAGAGTACATATGAGGAACACTGTGTTCGTGGCCATGCCAAAAAGGAGGGATGTATTTCCTTCACACACAACCCCCTTTGCTATTTAAAAGAAGGAAGTTTTAGAAAAGTGTGTTAGTTTTAGGATTTTCTTCCCCCTTCTCAAGAAATAAGTATCTTTTTACCAGAACAGGATGAGAGAAGGGTAGGATTTCTGATTTACACCTTCTAATGAAGTACCAGCTTTCAGGATTAGGTCAGTGTATATTGGGCCAGAAACTATATTGTAGCAATACTCCTGCCAATAGATGTAGGAGCTCAGGTGCTATCAAATTGTGACCCTTTGATTAGGACAGCTTTACATGACTGTAACAATTTGGCACTTAATTGTTACTTTTTTCCTACATGGGGAAAAATTATGAACAGCTTTAGCAGATAAAGTGAAATTCTTGAGAGTTGCAGGTTATTTTCAAAGTAAATATTTTAGGGCGACGGATAGAAATAAGGGAACACAAAGGATTCAGCATGCATTTACTTTGTGATACTACCAGGGCTTGTTCTTCCTCTCATTATTAATCAGCAAAGATTATGGTCCCAGGTTGAAAGTAAAGGCATAGGTCATTGATTTTCCATGTCTAGATTTTCTGGTCTTGGAGTGGAGAGAGTAAAAAAGGTTGTTGAGCTGATGGTCTGCATAATGTATGGACCTTCTTGGTCATTCTGTGTTTCACGTGGTAGGGTCTTTTTTTTATGGAGCACCATTTTGCTGTGGCTCTGCTTCCACCTGCTATTTTAGAAACCCATGTCCGCCTATTTCTGGATGGGGTGGTATTCTAAGTGTTTCCTATGAACTCACAAACGCTGGCTTCTCGGAATCACACGTGGGCATTTTTGTTCCCTGACTGGGTGACTCCTGACATGGCCAATGCCTGGGAAGCCTTTGAAATGTCTGCTGTTAGTGGATCTCCCGTTGATGGCTGTCCCAGTCCTGCTGGGCAATGCAGGGGACACGTGGCACTGGCTCCTCTCCTGGGCCTCTAGCCGTGTGTGACGTCTCCTCTCACCATTGAGCTGCAAGGGGCCGGGCTGTGCTGCCAGGACCTCCTTACGTCCTCCAGGGCTTGTTCACTGAAGCAGTCGCATGGTCTTACTCCAGGATCTGGGCTACGTGGCAATCTTAGTGGCAGATCCCGTGCTGCGGGACTCCAGAGTCATCCTTCCTCTTGAACAGAGGGGGAGGGGGAGGTGCATTGTTATTCTGCTGGTATTCATGCTTTGGCTTACTTGCCTTTGTGTGCATTTCCCCCCCAAGATGCCCATTGCTCCTTTATGCAAACAGACCCCAGAACAGGAACATTTCCCATCTTTTACACAGCATCTTTACCAGACCCTCTGCTAGGTCCTGGGCGTACAGTGGTGAGTGAAAATGGGCAGAGTCCCCCTTTTTTTGAGCTCTCAGTTTAGTGGACATGATAGCACACTAAACTACACTAGCAAATGTGTATAATTAAAGCTGGGGCAAGTGCTCTGAAGGCCCAAAACAGGCTCATTTCCCTATGTGTCCATTTTTGTCAACCAGTTTGGGTTCCTGCTGGGATTCCAAGCTTTGCTCTATATCCAAGCACTTACCAGTAAAGACGTTTCAAACCTTTTCAAAGTCTAGTATTATTTATATTTGGAAATAAGATAACCACATGCTTTTCAACATTTTACTTTATGATTTATGTTTTATTTAAATATATATTCAATATATATTCAATATAATATATTCAATATTATATAATAGATAATGATAATATATTAATGTATATTATATATTTATAATTGACCATATTATATATGTAATATATTATAATTATTAATTGTTGCATTATTATATATAATATCCGGGAAGATGGTCTTTAAATCATCCAGCCTTCAAGCTACATCAGACAAAAGAATTTTCTTAATATTTTACATTGCCTAAAATTCAGAAATGATACATTTATTTATTCTCATGCCTGGCAGGGAACTGGCAGTGAATAGGCTTTTGAACGTACTGGAAAACAGGATAATGCTTTTTCTAAAGAAAGTCCATGAGCTCTTGCAGCATTGATGGTGGGTTGAATATTTGTCTTGAAGTCATTATTGTTATGAATTATTATCTGGTGAGAACTTGTGTACCGTTTTGAACACAGGCAGTAGTATTCTGGTCAACGTGTAAACAGCCATTTCTGCAGGAGGTCCATGGAAAAACCCTGATTTGTAGCCTTCCACCATTTCTCTGGTGTCATTACTCCTTCTGTGACCATTTTAAAGCTACCAGGGCGATGATGTCACTGAACACTGATTATGGAATTGGGAAGAGATGCACATGATAGACTCCTCTGTTAGCTGTTGCAAGTTGTCTTGCACCTGCACCTGCTAGTATTATTTATATTTGGAAGGAGGGAGCATTTTTCTGCGTGGTATGAACAGGCAAATATAAGAATTAAAGTCATGACCTCCTGAAGGCTCTGTAGTATGACACAGTTTCTCAAACTTGTCCTCCTTCCCCCCCATAAATGGGATAGTGGGTAACAGTGTAACTATAACCAAAGTTTAACAGACTGATCCCTTTTACTATTTATTGCACTTTGATATTTAGGGATTGCTCTGTTTGATTTGTTTAACACATATGTCTGTTTCTGTGTGTCAGGCGCTATTTAAATGTTCTACACATATTGACCTGTTCATTCCTCATAACCACCCTGTGAGGGAGGTCCTGGTTTCATCATTTATTATTTGGCAGTGAAGTTAGTGGTTTTCCCTGACCTCAGATGTGCTGCTCAAAGGAAACAACTGATACCATAGTCCAGTTGAGTTTAGTTAGTAGATACCTTCAAAATAACAATGTAGATAAGTGCCCTGCAGTGTATTTTATTACATTTTTTTGTAGTCACCAAGATTATGACCCCGTGTTTTGTGTGCTTAACATACTTTATATGTAATGACAATTAATTTTCTTCTCTTCCAGATTTTTTTTCTCATAATGTTATTTCTAATTTATTAGCATTTCACTTTCTCTAGAACATTTTATTTTTCCTGAATAATTCTCTGATCTGATCCGGTTGCTGTGAATTGGGTACCAGTCTCATTTCACAGCAGCTGCCTCTGTGGCCTTGAGAACCTCTTTGCTGATGTCTCCATATCCTTTCTGGTTCCTCTGCCTTCCAGTTTCCATCTTTAGCAGCTTTCCACTGAGCTTAGAAGAAAGCCCAAGGACTTTACCATGGCCTGTTAGGTGCCACACACTTTATGCCTGACTCCGCCACCTATAATGTGATCTAGGGGCAAAGGGTTTGAGGTTCAAGTTCTGGTTGCTCTTTTTGCTAGCTGTGTGACCTTAGAAACAATTGTTAATCTCTCTGTGCCTCAGTTTATTCATCTTCCAGGTGGGAAAATAAAAGTATCTATACTATAGAGTTTTTCTAAAGATTCAATGAATTAAACAGTGCCTGGTATATAGAGAGCACTTACTAGGTTTTGGCTCTTCTGCTCTTCTTCCCTTTTTGCCTCCCCAACTCCTTATAAAACTTTCCCTCTTTCAATCACTCTGGCTGGAAGATCTTTACACATGCCTTTTCTACCACCTAGAAAGTTCCTTCCTCCTTACTCTTCAGGTTTCTGCTTAACTGTTACTTCTCAGATGAGCCGTCCTGACCTCCAGTCTCAGACCCATTCAATAGAACTGACCTTCCTTTTATTTATTTTTATTTTTATTTTTTAAAAAATTATTTATTCATGAGAGACACAAAGAGAGAGGCAGAGACATAGGCAGAGGGAGAAGCAGGCTCCTTGCAGGACTGATGTGGGACTGATCCTGATGCGGGACTTGATCCCAGGACCCTGGGATCACAACCTGAGCTGAAGGCAGATGATCAACCACTGAGCCACCCATGTACCCCCTAACCTTCCTTTTAAAGTCCCACCACTTTTTATTCTTCTGTATTTATTGATGTGATCACAGGTGACAGGATGGTGAGGTTAGGACTGCTGTTTCCACAGTATCTGCTACCATCCTCTATCCCCAGTTGAGCTTGGTATGGCACTCTAAAATCTGTCTGCTACTGACAGACATTGGGAGCCTAACCAGTGTATTTTTAGTGTTAGTTCCATTTGTGTCTTGGTTTTAGGCACCTTTCCTTATGATTCTCTCTTTTTCTCTTGTATATAAATATCTTTTATTTTTTTCCTATTCTCTCGCCAGAGGAATACATGCTCACTTTAGAAAATTCTCCACTACTGATATGTTATTGTTGTTCTTAGGTTTTCCCTGTGAGCTATCTAAAACTTTGGGGGACAAGTTAAAGATAAAAATACATCAAAATAGAGAAATAATCAAGGGGTGCCTGGGTGGCTCAGTTGCTTGAGTGTCCAACTCTTGGTTTCGGCTCACGTCATGATCTTGGAGTGGTGGGACAGCCCCTCATTGGGCTCCATGCTGGGTGCACAGTCTGCTTGTCCCTCTCTGTCTGCCCTCCATCCCTGGTCATGCTCTATCTTTCTCACTCTCAAATAAATAAATAATAAAAAAAATCAAGTAAAATAGATGTGAGTTACCTACTTAAACTTTTATCTGTGATTTAAATGATATTTTCTTATTCTTTAGCTTTCACAATGAAGACAAAAAGTTGTTTGGACACCTGGCATTAGATGTAGGGAACTCCACAGAATGCCTGCTACTTTTGCTTTATGTAGGGACTCTAAGAAGTGAGTAGATCTCTTTCTTCATGCTTATATTTTTTATGGATTTTGCACAAATAAATATCATTTTACCCCAATAGAACACTAACAACAACAAAAGAACAAAGTGGAAATTAAAAAAATAATAATTTGAAGGGGAACTAGTTATTGACTCAAATGGAATAGTATTGAATACATGAAAGTTTACATTGCTTGAGGATAAATTTGTGACCAGTTTCTTGGCTTCTTCAACACTACGTTGCCCTCTGGCAGGCCAGCAGAACTTTCTAGCTGATAGTTCTAGTACTTCTCAGTTGGAAAGGGGACAACAGAATCCCTCAGTCTCTATTGAGCTATAGAGAGATATGAAGCTTCCAGCCCCAATTTCACCAATACACATGGATTAGGACTTTATTATTTTATTAAAAATGAACTCTAGCCAAGAATTCATTGTTCATCTCACGGCTCTTATCCACAGATATTAAGATTTTTACTGACTGTTTAAAAATGTTAATGTGTTGGGATGCCTGTGGGTCAACAGTTGAGCATCTGCCTTTGGCTCAGGGTGTGATCTCGGGGTCCTGAGATTGAGTCTGCATCAGGCTCCCTTCGAGGAGCCTGCTTCTTCCTCTGTCTCTCTCTCTGTGTCTCTCATGACTAAATAAATAAAATCTTTAAAAAAGATGTTAATGTGTCACTTCTTAAGATTGCTGCTTCCTGGCCTTGAAACAGTGCTGAATTTGCAATCGTCCTCCAAAGCCCAAATTATGCACTGCATTATTTATGTTGACAAAGAAATTTGGATTTCCATTCAAACGGCTTTATCTATTAAGACAGGTGAAGGAGAGTTCTCCAGGACATGACATACTCTAAGAAACATGATTTCCATGTTTTTTTTTTCTCTTTTGTAAAATGAGAGATATAATTGATGCCAGTAAGCATCTGAGTTTAAAAAGAGATGGTTTTATGAATGTTAAAATAATAGTGTATAATTTTCTTTCTTACTTGACTATTATATATAAAAATGATATTCATCCATGCTATGTCATCTAAGGTTGGTAAAGAAGTTTCTATATATATAGTAGGACCCTTAAAAACTATGTATACAAATGATTCATATCAGAAGTAAGTAATATTTCATCAAGAATTTAAATTATCGTTTTAGTTTATTGGTAAACTCAATTCACACTTAAAACTTTACAGCAGTTCATTATATAAAAAAAACAGGTTTGTTCTTTAAACAGCTCCTATTTATAGTAATCAAGTATTAATCATTAATCATAATTTATTTATTTTAAAATGTTTTCACATCAGTTCAATATAGTTCAAACTTTTATTGACTTCGTGTCTTTAACCTTTAGAGCTATTCAGCATAATGACTCCTTTAAATTTTGTCTTATCAAGTAATATGACAGCTCAGCATGTTTGCTGAATAAATAAACTTTGTTAAGACCTAAAAATTCTTAGCAAAAAATGGTGCTTAACTAGATGAATGTTTGAGAAATAATGTGCTATACTTTTCATGTATGAAAACCAGACTATTAACATTGGTAGTAAGTTTTGAAATTTGAGGATCCCTTCATACTCTCCCAACCTCAACACCCATGTGTGCACAGAGAGACCCATGTGTGAGCACATACACAATGTGATACTCATGAGAAGTTATCTCCCTTATTCAGAAGATTGTCATGTTTTTCAGGGATAGCCTTATGGCCACAAACAAGTTGCATTAGTCTAATTAATTGTACTGAGTGGTTCAAAATTACAGCTTAAAAAAATTACAGTTTAAAAAAATCTCGGATTCGAGTGGCACCCTTCACTAAGATTTTCTCATGGTCAAACAGATTCCCTCTTAAGACCAAGCTCCGAGCCTGGAGATCTGGGTTGTAGTGATCCTTGTGGACTTCTTATTAAAAAGGACGAGATTGGACCATTGGACTTTTGGAGTCATTTGATTTCATGTTTTTTTTTATGTTTTATAATTAGCACATGATGTATTGCCTCCAGATGGTAATAGCAGCCATAAAGTTAAGAGATTGTCAATTGGGGTCAAATAAAGCTGGGTGGGAATTCCAGCTCTGATCATTACTGTGTATTTGAATTAGGGTGTCATTTCATCTCTTGGGCTGCAGTTTCTATATTTATAAAATGGGATAGTAATCCCCATCTATCAGATTTTTTCTGAGGATTAAATGAGGTAATATGTGAAAGTGCTTAGCTCACTAGCCAGTAGGGCTAGTACTGTGAAGTGGTAGAAATGACTTGAGATCCATATCTAGAAAAAACTAAAAATATGAAGAACCTTCTCTGCCTCTGTTCTTTTGGAGGGTTTTTTTTGTGTGTGTGTGGGGGGTCTTTTTGGTCATTATGCTTCCCACTTTTGTCTGAATTTCCATGTGTAAAACAGACATCAAATAAGATAACACAATTTTATCTTTAAATTTTACATTAAAATTTAAAAATCTGGAATTTACATAAATTTGAAATAAAATGTTAACTTACATAAATTTTTTAAAATTACAAATTCGAATAAATCAATTTTTTGCAGGTAATGAAGACAGGCACATTCATACAACTACTTTGCAACAAATAAAAACTGTGACAGACCAAGTGAAACAAAAGGAAGAAAACACTTCACCTCCCCAGCTAGCCTGGACGACCCAGGCATCACAGCCATCAGCAACAAGGACACAGATCTCCACTCCAGTGCTGAGGGTACCCCAAGAGCCTGTCTTTCACTCGAGAGTCCTGAAAGCAATGTCCCTGCAAGATGATCGAGCCCAAATCTTCCTGTGGAGCTTCGTGCTATGGTCTGACACCATAGAAATGGTGCGCGTGGCTGGCCACCCCTCGGTGTATAAGTCAGGCTGGCTATTCCCAGTCTACATTTTCAGTTTTATTTCTATCCTTCGAATTATATTAACTCCTCAGAACCCTCTTCTGAATTTCCTGAGCATTCTTCTCCAGGATTTACCCTTTATTTTTGTTAGACTTGGTTTAATCATTGCCCTGGGAACTGTCACACCTGTATTGGGCCTTTGTAAAAACGTACTAGTGACTTTCTCTTACATTTACTTCAATTACTTAACCAAAATCTGGGCTTTCTCTACCTTTGAAACGTCTTCGTTTTAAAGAGAAAATGTCATGTAGTCAAACCTCTTCATTATGCATGTGTACATTACAAAATAATTGTAATTTTTTTCTGGGGTGTAAGTTTTTGTAATATATAATGAAATAGGAATAGATTGTAGAGAGAACACTATTTTTAATAACTGTAGCATATCACTTTTTAAAAAATATATTCAAATGCTGTTAAATTTAAGCAACATTTATTTCTTATAAGTTAGCTCCCCGGGATCTCTAGAAAATGTTAGTTATTTTCATTAGTTATATACATATATATATATACACACACCACTCTTTTTCTAAAAACACTCTTCGTTAAAGCCTTAAAAAAATTAGAACATGTTTTCCCACTAAGTCCAAGAATGAGATTTTTATCATTTATGTAAATTAAAGAGCATTACAAGAATTAAACTATTTTTTTTTTTAGAAAATGCGCCTAAAGTTCTTGAATCATTTTTAAATTATACTTTTTAAAAATTTGAATTACGGTTTTAAGGTCTTCTTCAAGCATGGGATTATGTTCTTTAATCCGTGTGGCAAATGACTTTTATGTAATTGAACTGATTTTAGCATAAGCGGCAATTCAGTGTAATAGATGTTTGGTTCAGTTTAAGGCACGGTTCTTTTACTAGTACTGAAGTACTAATATAAATACTATTTAATATAATGAAGTCTAGGTACATCAGTAATACCTAGATAAGGTTTTATAATTGGAAGGAGCCATAAATTGAAGATGTGGATTTCAAATAATATTTTGGTTGTAGAATTTCAGATCATCCTAAAAATAATTGCAAGCCCTGTTTAGAATTAGAAGTTCAGTTTATGACCATACTAGTAAATGCATTAGTGTTTTATGTAAGAATGTATAATGAATATCTTGATGTTAAGTGATTAGATACATAATTACAGAATTTGCTTTCACTGTGTTGGGACAGACACTCTTGGATATTCAGCTGCTAGAAAAATTTGAGAGGCTTCTGTGTAATGTGCTGAACTAATGAGTCTCTTCAGTGATCTGTGGCAATAAATAGCTTAAGGATGGATAACTGAACTTGCATGCCACCCCTACTGTCCACCAAATTCCTCAGTCTCACTGGCCCCCTATGCTTTATGGCTTTTCCTCACACTATAAGAAAAGATCTATTCACAGTTATTAAAAGCTTAGCTTCTGGCTTTATGGCTTGGGGCTAGTTCTTTGACCATGCAAAGCCCTAGTTTCCACATCTAAAACGTGAGACTAATAATAGTATCTCAATAGGTTGGAATTGTACTTTAAGAGGGTTGAGAGGATTGAGACAGGAAATGCTCTCATGACATTGTCTGGCAAACAATAATAACCAGATAAATTCTAAATATTTCAAATGTACCAAATCCCAGAGAAACAAGTAGCTAAATGTATTGTTTTAATTTGTCTGTCTCATTTTTTTGCTGCATACCCTGCTTACTGTCTGGGAATAACAATTTTAACCATGCATTTGTAAAGAATAATATGTAAAATCTTAAGGTTACCTCAGACAGTAATTTTTCATCAAGCAGCATTAAGTACAAAAATGAGCAACCTACTGAATATACACATTAAATTTATTGTGAATTCATCAGGCATTTGACCATCCCTCCTGAGTTCTCATTGACCCTAAATTATAATACTCTATTAAGACTTTCATTATGAATTTACTTTTCTGAGTTCCCCATTATTGTTTAAATTCCCTAAATCTTGTTTAACAATGCATCTCTTACTTCATCTGCCAGTCCAACAGGAAGTTATATAATACTTATAACTCTTAAAAGATGAGAATTCAAATAATTTCTTTCAAATTATGCTATGATAATCTTTTTTAAGGAACCTATAGTGAAGTAGTTGCTTTGTAATATTCTTAGATAATATATTTTACATACATTATATTTATATTGGAATTTATAGAGTGAACAGTGCTCAAACTAAAGTATTACTTATTTGAGTTTAGAATGCATCTCGCATCTAATATTTGAAAATGGATGTACCTGATATATTGGGAAGTCACAACACTATACAAATAGTAAAGTCATGTACATATAGGAGGAGAATTATTGAGTAACTAATTTAATATTTTATTTCGAGAGTATACAAGTTTATAAAGTTCAAGTCTATGTTTTTTTCATTTCAATGCTTTTCAGTATTTTGTTTAATTAAAAAATTTAAATTGTTGACATACAATATTAATTTTAGGTATATAGCATAGTAATTTGATATACATACATTACAAAATGATCACTGTAATGAGTCTATAATCATGAGTCTATGATCACTTTAATGATCACCTGTCACCATACATAGTTATTACAATATTATTGACTACATTCCCTATGCTGTACTTTATATTCCCATGACTTATTTATTTTATAACTGGAAATTTGTACCTTTTAATCCTCTTCACCAATTTCACTCATTTACCCACTCCCCTCCCCTCTGGCAACCACCAGTCTGTTCTCTGTATCTAAGAGTCTGATTCTGTTTTTTGTTTGTTTTTTTGTTCATTTGTCCTGTTTTTGAGATTTGACATATAAATAAAATCATGTGGCATTTGTCTTTGTCTGGCTTATTTCACTTAACATGTATGGTCAAGAACCATCCATGTTGTTGCAGATGGCAAAATTTCATTCTTTTAATGACTGAGCAATATTCCATGACTAATATTCCATTGTATATCTATCACATTTTTAGATTTATCCATGTGTTGATGGACACTTAGGCTGCTTCTGTATCTTGGTTATCATAAACAGTACTGCAATGAACATAGGGACACACATTATCTTTTTGATATATTTTCATTTTCTTTTGATAAATACCCAGACGTGGAATCGGAGGATTGTATGGTAGTTCTATTTTTAATTTTTTGAGGAACCTCCATACTGTTTTCCATAATGGCTGCACAAGGTTACATTCCCACCAACAGGTGTAGGTTCTCATTTCTGCGCATTCTTATCAACGCTTATTTCTCATCCTTCTGA
The DNA here is from genome assembly GCF_003254725.2 of Canis lupus dingo. NCBI lineage: Eukaryota > Metazoa > Chordata > Mammalia > Carnivora > Canidae > Canis > Canis lupus. The sequence continues at coordinate 17,715,519 of NC_064244.1, read as the reverse complement.
TTGGTATGAGGTGATATCTTATTGTAGTTTTTATTTGCATTTCCCTAGTTATTAGTGATGTTAAGCATCTTTTTGTGTGTCTGTTGGCCATCTGTACATCTTCTTTGGAAGATGCCTCTTCACTTCCCTCCTCTGCCCATTTTTAAAGTAAATTGTTTATTATTTATTTACTTTTGGTGTTGAGTTCTATTAGTTTCTTATATATTTTGGATATTAATACCTTATCAGATTTATCATTTGCAGATATCTTCTCCCATTTGGTAAGTTGCCTTTTCATTTTGTTGTTGGTTTTGTGCAAAAACATTTTAGTTTGATGTAGTCCCATTTGTTTAGTTTTGCTTCTGTTGCCCTTGCCTGGGGAGATAGGTACAAAAAATATATTGCTAAGACCCATGTGCTATGCCTACTGACTATATTTTCTTTTAAGAATATTAAGACTTCAGGTCTTAAATTAATGTCTTTAATTCATTTTGACTTTATTTTTGTATGTGGATTGAAAAACTGGTCCAGTTTCATTCTTTTCCATGTAACTGTCCAGTTTTCCCAACATCATTCACTGAAGAGACTTTTTCTCACATCACATATTCTTGTCTCCTTTGTCATAGATTAACTGCCCATATAATTGTGGGTTTTTTCCTGGGCTCTGTATTCTATTGATTTTTATGTCCATTTTGTGTGTGTGTGTGTGTGTGTGTGTGTGTGTATCATCTGTTTTGATTATTAAAGCTTTGTAGTATACTTTAAAGTCAAAGAGTATGATGGTCTCCATCTTTGTTCTTCTTTTTCAACATTGCTTTGGTTATTCAGGGTTGTTTTTACTTCCATACGAATTTTAGGACTATTTGTTCTAGTTCTTTGAAAAATGGCTTTGGTATTTTGATAGGATTATATTGAATCTATAGACTGCTTCGGGTAGTATGGATATCTTAACAATATTACTTGTTCCAATTCATAAGCATGGCATATCTTTCTATTTGTGTTATCCAGTTGCTTTCATCAATATCATATAGTTTCCAGTGTACAAGTATTTCACTTCCTTAGTTAAATAGGTATTTTAAAATATCTTTTCCTAGGTATTTTATTCTTCTTGGTGCAATTGTAAATGGGATTGTTTTCTTAATTTCTCTTTCTGACAATTCCTTATTAGAGTATAGAAATGCAACAGATATGTGTATATTAATTTTATATCCTGCATCTTGACTGCAATTCACTTATTCTAGCAATTTTTTGGTAGAGTCTTTAGCATTTTATATATATATATACAATTATGTCATCTGCAAATAGTGACAATTATACTTCTTACCAGTTTGGATGCCTTTTATTTCTTTTCTTGTCTGATTGCTGTGACTAGGACTTCTAGTGCTAATATTGAATATAAGTTCCAAAAGTGGGCATCCTTGTCTTGTTTCTAATCTTAGAGGACAAGCTGCAACTTTTCACTATAGAATATGATGTTTTAACCATGGGTTTGTCATATATGGCCTCTATTATGTTGAGATATGTTCTCCGCATAAATGGATGTTGAATTTTGTCAAATGTTTTTTAAGTATTATTGAGATGATATGATTTTTTTAAAAGTTTCTATCCATTTATTCATAGAGACATAGGCAGAGGGAGAAGCAGGCTCCCTACAGGGAGCCCAATGTAGGACTCGATCCGAGAACCCCAGGATCATACCCTGAGCCAAAGGCAGATGCTCAACCCCTGAGCCACCCAGATGTCCTGAGATGATATGATTTTTATCTTCATTTTGTTAATATGGTATATCATGTTGATTGACTTGCAAATATTGACCTATCCTTGCATCTTGGGAAAAATACCACCTGATCATGGTATAGAATCCTTTTAATTTATTCTTGAATTCAGTGTGCTAATATTTTGTTGAGGATGTTTGCATCTACATTCATTTGGAATATTTGGCCTGTAATTATTTTGTAACATCTTTGCCTGGTTTTGATATCAGGGTGATGCTGGACTCCTGAATGTGGAAGCATTCCTTTCTCTTCAATTTTTTGTAGCAGTTTCAGGAAGATGTCAATTCCTCTTTCAATGTTCAGTAGAATTCATCTATTAAGCCATCTGGTCCTGGATTTTGATTTGTTGGGAGTTATTTTTTTATTATTAATTCAATTTCCTTATTAGTACTCAGTATCTTTCAGATTTTCTATTTCCTTCTGATTCAGTCTTGAAAAATTGTATAATTCTAGGGATTCATTCATTTTCTCTGTATTGTCCAATTTGTTTTACCCTAGTTGCTCATATTTTTCTCTTATAATCTTTTGTATTTCTGTGGTGTCTGCTGTAACTTCTCTTTCTGATTTTTATTTGAGTCCTTTTTTTTTATGAGTCTGGCTAAATGTTTATCAATTTTATTTATCTTTTCAAAGAACCAACTCTTGTTTCATTAATCTTTTCTATTGTTATTTAGTCTCTGTTTCATTTATTGTTGCTCTTGTCTTTATTCTGCTAACTTTGGCTTTGTTTGTTTTTCTTTATCCAGTTCCTTTAGGTTTAAGGTTAGATTGTTTATTTGAGATTTTTGAGGTAGGCCCCTGTCACTGTAAACTTCCTCTTAGAACTGCTTTTGCTGTATCCCATGGATGTTGGTACATTTTATTTTCATTTGTTTCAAGGTATTTTTTTATTTCCTCCTTGACTTCTTAATTGACCCATCGGTTGTTTAGCAACATGTTGTTTAGTTTTCATGTGCTTGTGTTTTGCTGGTTTATTTTCTTGTAATTGATTTTTAATTCCATACCATTGTGATCACAAAGATGCTGATATGATTATAATCATTTTAAATATATTGAGATTTGTGTTGTGGCCTAATATGTAATATATCCTGGAAAATGTTTCATGTGTACCTAAAGAGAATGCGTATTCTGATATTTTTGGATGGATTGTTCTGTATTTATCTGGTAAGTATAGTCAAATGTGTCTAATGTGTCATTTGATCTAATGTGTCATTTAAGGATGCTGTGTTCTTTCTTTATTTCTTTTTTTTTAAGATTTTATTTATTTATTCATGAGAGACACAGAGAGAAAGAGAGAGAGAGAGGCAGAGACAAGGCAGAGAGAGAAGCAGGCTCCATAGAGGGAGCCTGACGTGGGACTCGACCCCGGGTCTCCAGGATCATGTCCTGGGCCGAAGGCATCACTAAACCGCTGAGCCACCGGGCTGCCCTAAGGTCACTGTTTTCTTAATGATTTTTTTTTTGTCCAGATGAACTATTCATTGATGTAAATGGGGTGTTAAATTTTTTTACTATTATTGTATTAATGTCTCCTTTTTATATTTACTTTTATATATTTTAGTGCTCCTACTTGGAGAAGCCTAACATGTGATGGCCTAACATGTGATCTATCCTGGAAAAATGTTTCATGTGTACCTAAAGAGAATGTACACATGATGTATTTTGATGTTTTTGGATGGATTGTTCTGTATTTATCTGGTAAGTATGGTCTAATGTGTCATCTGGTCTAATGTGTCATTTAAGGCCACTGTTTTCTTAATGATTTTTTTGTCCAGATGAACTATTCATTGATATAAATGGGGTGTTAAATTTTTTTACTATTATTGTATTAATGTCTCCTTTTGATCTGTTACCATTTTCTTTTGTATATTTTAGTGCTCCAACTTGGAGGAGTATACATATTGGTAAGTGTTATATCATCTTGTTGGGCTGATCTCTTTGTCATTATGTAAGTGTCCATCTTTATCTCTTGATACAGTCTTTCTTTTAAAGTTTATTTTGTCTGATACAAGTATTGTTACTCCAGCTTTCTTTTGGTTTTATTTGCATGGAATCTTTTCCTGTCCCTTCACTTTAGTCTATATGTGTCTGTTGGTCTGAATGAGTCTCTTATAGGTAGTATATTGATGGGTTTTATTTATTTATTTGCTTACTTACTTACTGCACAGCATGGAGTCCAATGTGGAGCTTGAAATCACGACCCTGAGATCAAGATCTGAGATGAGATCAAGAGTCAAATGGCCTAATCAACTGAGCCACTCAAAAAATAAGCTCTGGTCTTTTTTATTTATTTTTTATTTGATCAGTCACCCTGTGTCTTTTGATTGGAATATTCAGTCCATTTACCATTAAAGTAATTATTGCCATTTTCAAAATTGTTCCTGGTTGTTTTTGTAGTTAGTCTCTGTTCTTGCTTAATCTTTTCTCTTTGTTTTGATGATTTTCTATGGTGTTATATTTGAAATTCTTTCTCTTTATTTTATTTTTGGTATCATACCTATTATGGGGTTTTGGTTTATTGTTATCATGAAATTTATATTTAGCACCCTTTGTATGTACAAGTCTATTTAAGTTGATGGACACTTAAGTTTGAACATGTTCTAAAGGAGCTACATTTTTATGCTTTCCCCAATGTTTTATGATTTGATGGTGTACTTTATATCTTTTTATTTTGTGTATCCCTTAACTAATTACTATAACTATAGTTGGTTTTATTACTTTGGGTCTTTTAACATTCATACCAGTTTTATAAGTGGTTTATCCACTACCTTAACTATGTGTTTGCTTTAACCAGCAAGATTTTTCCTTTCATAGTTTTCTTACTTGTAGTTATGGCCTTTTCTTTTCCATCTAAAGAATTTCCTTTAACATTACTTGAAAGTCCAGTGGTGATAAACTTTAACTTTTGTTTCTTTGGAACCCTTTATCTTTCTTTCAATTCTGAATGATAACCTTACTGGGTAAAGTAGTTTTGGTTGTCTATTTTTTTTCCTTTTCAGAACTTTGACTATATCATGTCAGTCCCTTTTGGACTGTAAAGTTTCTGCTGAAATATCAACTGATAGTCTTATATGGGTTCCTTTATACATGACAAGATGTTTTTCTCTTGCTGTTTTTAAGAGTCTTTCTTTATCCTTAACTTTTGACATTTTGATTATTATGTGTCTTTTTTTTAAGATTTTATTTATTCATGAGAGACACACAGAGGCAGAGACATAGACAGAGGGAGAAGCAGGCTCCTCAAAGGGAGCCCAATGCAAGACTATATCTCAGGATCACTTCCTGAGCCAAAGGCAGATGCTTAACTGCTGAGCCACCCAGTTGTCCCCTTAATTATTATGTGTCTTGGTGTGAACTTCTTTGGGCTCATCTTGTTTGTAACTCCCTGTGCTCTATGGACTTGGATATCTGTTTCCTTTCCCATATTTGGGAAGTTTTCAGCTACTATTTCTTCAAAAGAGTTTTCTAATCTTTCTCTCTTCTTTTTTCCAAAATCCCTATAATAATAAATGTTAGTATGGTTGATGTTGTTCCAGAGGTTACTGAAACTATCCTCATTCTTATTTTTTTCTTTTTGCTGTTCACTTTGGATTTTAACTATCTTGTCTTCTAGATTACTGATCTTTTTTTCTGTATTCTCTAATGTTGATTCCCTTTAGTGTATTTTTCATTTCAGTTATTATATTCTTCAGCTTTGATTGGTTCCTTTTTGCATTTTTTATCTCTTCATTGACATTTTCACGTGTTCATTCATTTTCTCCTGAGTTCAATGACCATGTTTATGACCATTACCTCCAATTCTTTTTTTTTTTTTTTTTTTTTAAAGATTTTATTTATTTATTCATGATAGTCACAGAGAGAGAGAGGCAGAGACACAGGCAGAGGGAGAAGCAGGCTCCATGCACCGGGAGCCCGATGTGGGATTCGATCCCGGGTCTCCTGGATCGCGCCCTGGGCCAAAGGCAGGCGCCAAACCGCTGCGCCACCCAGGGATCCCCATTACCTCCAATTCTTTATCAGGTAGATTGCTTATCTTCATTTTACTTTTCCTGTAGCTTTTTTTTTTTTTTTTTTTTTTTGGAACATATTCCTCTATTTCCTCATTTTGCCTGCTTGCTGTGTTTGTTTCTATGTGTTCGGTAGGTCAGCCTCATCTCCTGGCTTTGAAGAAGTGGCCTTTATGCAGATATCCTGTGAGTCTCAGAAGTATAATCCTCCAGTCACCAGAACTAAGTGCTCCAGAGGTATCCCCTGTGTGGTTTGTGTGTGCCCTTCTGTTATGGCTATGCTGTGACTGGTGGGCAGAACTGGCCCATTGTGGTTGATTAAGAGGCCAACTGTGGCTACCATGGGTATGCTTGTGTTTGAAGCTAGTCCATGGTACAGCTGTCTGCAAGATCCAGCTGCAACTATTGGGGACATATTGGTGGGTGGGTCCCTCTGCTGTACCTGCATTGGGAAGGTGTTTCAGTGTCTCACTAAGAGACATTAATTCATGAACTCTAAATCATGCTGCTTCATGTATTTTTCAGAACTGCCATGTATGACTGGGGTAGCCAATTGGAAGGGCATCCCTTTCGGTTTAACAATGAACAATCTGAACATCTTTATGCAGTGGCCTTCAAAAAAAGAAACTTACTCCAAAATGGGTTCCCCTCTTGGTCAGTGTTGAGCCAAAAGATACAATCAAGTGAAAGAATAGGAAACGGAAGGGTTTCACCTTCAACAAGTAAGAATAACATCAGGGATATTTCCAAGATTGGAGAGACAGATAGGAAGTCGCAGCTGCCTGAAGGAGATACTCACCAGCACCAGGTAGGAAAACCTCAACTGTAATTGATGAATTGTTGGAGGCTCTGTGTTAATAACTGAGTTAAAACCTCCAGAAGGACCATGTCATAGGGGCTCCCTATAACACTGTAAGATTAACCTCCAGGAGCTTGACCAAGTTTCCATAGTAAATATTGGAGAAAAATCCCCTCATGCTTCTACCAGGGGAGGGGAAAAGAAACCTTTTTGAAATAAGCCAGACCACTCTGTTCTTCTTAATAAAGCCTGCCCTCAGGGGAAAACTAGCTAACCAGAGCCTAATATGTTGGGGTAATCATCAGAGCCTAGCTGACTTGAGGAAAGGGAAAATACCCAATTCCAGCCCACTCTGCTATATTGTCGACCTTAGGATAAGTGGAGAAAAAAAAAAAAAAGAAAACCAGAGAAACTCTTGTGCAGTTCACAGTCTCAGGGCATAGATTCCCTAAAGACTGAGATCTGGTCATAAATTATAAAATGCTCCCCCCCACCACATACTTTGCCTCCACATTATTAAGGCCTATTTACAGAAGTTCCTTTTACCTTTTACATACTATGTCCAGCTATCAAGAAAAAATTACAAGGCATACCAAAAGGCAAAAATATATGATTTGAAGAGATAGAACAAGTGTCAAAACCAGACATGTCAGGGATGTTGGAATTATCAAACCAAGAATTTAAGACAAGTAGGGTTAATAATAAGGGCTCAACTGGATAAAGTAGACAGCATGCAAGAACAGATGCACATTTTAACCAGAGAAATGGAACTCCCAAGAAGGAACAAAAAAAGAAATGCTAGAAACAAAAAACAGTGTAGCAGAAATGAAGACTGAATTTAGTGGGTTTATTAGTAGACTGGATACAGCTGAGGAAGAAATATCTGCACTAAAGAATATAGCAATAGAATGTTTGAAAACAAAGAAAATCTGAAAAAAAAAATAGAACAGAATACCCAAGAACTGTGGGACAGCTGCAGAAGGCATAAGTTATGAGTAATAGAAATACTAGAACAGAAGAAAGATAAAAAGGAACAGAAGAAATATTTGAAACAATAATGACTAAGAATTTCCCCCAAATTAATGTAAGACACCAAACCCACAGATCAAGGAAGTTCCAAAAACACCAGACCGGATAAATGGCAAAAGAATTATACCTCAGCATATCATTTTCAAATTACAGAAAGTCAAAGAAAAAATATCCTGAGAGATGTGCCAGTGGAAGAAAGCACCCTATCCCTAACATCCTTCTCAGGAACCATGAGAGAACAGTGAAATATTTAAATAATTAAGGGGGAAAACTACCAGAATTCTGTGCCCTGTGAAATCATTCTTCAAAGGCAAGGAGAAATACTTTCTTAAACAATTGAGGAAATCTGTTGTCCGTTGACCTGCCTTGCAAGAAATGTTTAAAGAAGGTCTTAGAAGGAAAAAATATAGGTCAGAAACTGAGATACATAAAAAAAGGAAAAGTATCAGAAAATGAACAGATGATAAAAACTATAAAAAATCCTTAACTGACCTAATTGGTAACAGTTTGTTCAAAATAATAATAGGAACAATGTTTTCATCTATGTATGCTTATGTATATAGTGTATACATACATGGTTTGTACAACTATATGTAAGTAAGACAAATGACAGCAATGATAGAAGTGATAGGAAGGAATTAGGATTTTTTTTTAATTTCAAGATACATTCATGCTAGTGGTATAGCATTATTTGAAACTGTACTTGGATGAGCTGTAAAAGTATGTTGCAAACATTAGGGCAGTTTCTAAAAAAAAATTTAAAAAAGGAAGTAAACAGATATGCTGGGAAAGGAGACAAAATGGAGTCATATAAAATGCTCAATACCATAAGAGGCAGGAAAAAGGACTGAAAGGCAAAATTGGCAAAAAAGAAGACAGTAATGCATATGATAGATATGAATTCAACTTTATCAATAATCACTCTGAATGACAATGATATAAATACACCATTTAAAAGACAGAGATTGGGCACCCTGCTGCCTCAGTGGTTGACTGTCTGCCTTTGGCCCAGGGCATGATCCTGGAATACTGGGATCGAGTCCCACATCGGGCTCCCTGCATGGAGCCTGCTTCTCTCTCTGCCTATGTCTCTGCCTCTCTCTCTGTAACTCTCATGAATAAATAAAATCTTAAAAAAAAAAAAAAAGAAAAAAAATAATATTGACAAACTAATTCTAAAGTTTATATGGAGAGATAAAATGTCCAGAACAGACAACACAATATTGCAGGAGAAGAGCAATGTTGGAGAATTGATAGTGCCTGACTTGAAGACTTACTTGTAGCTTTACAATATGGTATTGACAAAACAATAGACAAATAGGTCAATAGAACAGAATAGAGACAAAATAAACCCACATAAAAATAGTCAACTGATCTTTGGAGAAAGAACAAAATTAGTAAAATTCAGAAAAGACAGTCTTTTCAATAAATGGTGTTGGAACTACTACATCCACATGCAAAAAATATAAATCTGTATGTAGACCTTACCCCCTTCACAACAATTAAATCAAGATGTATCATAGATCCAAAAGGTAAATAGAAAACTGTAAAACTAAAAGATAACATAGGAGAAAACCTATATGACCTTGGGTACAGTGATGTCTTTTTAGGCATAACACCCAAAGACATGATCCATACAGAAATAGTTGATAAACTTTACTTCATTAAATTAAAGAGCCTTCTGCTTTGTGAAAGACAATATCAAAATTAGAAGACAAACCACAGACTGGGAGAAAATTGCAGAGATATCTAATAAAGACTCTTATCCAAAATATACAAAGAACTCTCAAAACCCAACACTAGGAAAACAAGCAACCTAACCTAAAAATGGACAAAAGGACCCCACCAAATGAATAGACACCTCACAAATAGCAAATTAACATATAAAGAGATGTTCCAGATCATATGCCATCAAGGAAATGCAAATTAAAACATTGAGATACTACTACACATCATTTAGAATGGCCAAAATCAAAGCACTGGCAACACCAAATGCTGGGGAGGATGTGGAACAGAAGAAATTGTTGTTCAGTGCTGGTGGGAATGCAAAGGTACACACACTTTGGAAGATAAAAAGACAGTTTCTTACAAAACTAAACATACTCTTACCATACCATCCAACAATCATGCTTCTTGGCATTTTCCCAAAGGAGTTGGAAACTTATATCAACACAAAAGCTTGAATATGGGTATTTTTAGTAGCTTGTATTCGTAATTGTCAAAACTTGGAAGCAAGAAAGATGTCCTTCTGTAGGTAATTAGGTAGGTAAAATAGTTCAATAAATTATGGTAATTCTGATAATAGGATATTATTAAGCACTAAAAAGAAATGAGTTAGCAAGACATGAAAAGACATGAAGGAAACTTACCTGAATATTACTAATATAAGAAGTCAGTTTGAGAAGCTTGCATGCTGTATGATTCAAACTATATGATATTCTAGAAAAGGCAAAACTACAGATACAATAAAAAAAGATGAACAAGTAAAGTACAGAAGATTATAATGGAGGAGAGTATGCACATGAGGGGTAAGAGGAGTATATGGGAAATTTCCTCTCAAATGTATTGTAAACTAAGTGTCTCAAAAAATAATCTTAAAAAAATAGGGTAGTCTTAAATATATCAAAAATGATTTTATATGTGTTGGGCATAATATTTACTATAGTAATATTTTCTGTGAAAGTTTGCATTTATATACACAAATATTAATTTTTCAGGATGTTCCTATTAAAAATGTCATTATTTCTCATGTATTGAAATAAATTTTTTTAAAAAATTTTATTTATTTATTCATGAGAGAAACAGAGAGAGAGGCAGAGACACAGGCAGAGGGAGAAGCAGGCTCCATGCAGGGAACCTGATGTGGGACTCGATTCCAGGACTCCAGGATTACACCCTGGGCTGAAGGCGGCGCTAAACTGCTGAGTCACCCGGGCTGCCCTTGAAATAAAATATTAATGGAGTTTTCAGCAATGCCTTCTTCCCCTACAATGTATTTCTTTCTTTCTTTCTTTCTTTCTTTCTTTCTTTCTTTCTTTCTTTCTTTCTTTCTTTCTTTCTTTCTTTCTCTTTCTTTCTTTTAAGATTTAGGTACCTTAGAGAATAGGGTTTCTAGAATATTTCAGTGAATAGATATAACATTTACATTCTGAATTGCTAAATATTATAGGTAACATTACATATTTGTGTAGTTCAGGAGAAGAAATCTAATGTTTTTGTGTCTTGGCTTCCATCTATAAAGTCTTGGTACTTTTCCTTTGACCCTAAAGTACATTTTTAATTTTATTTAAAAAATTTTTCTCAAATATTAAATGGGTCAAATGACCTTCTAATTAAATTATTTTGCAAAGTTAAATAAATGTGTTATAAAGACGTGTGTGGTACCAAACAAAACAAAACACCAATTAGAGAACTGGAAAACTCACAGGCCCCTCAAATTGTGTGTGTGTGTGTGTGTGTGTGTGTGTCTCTGTGTGTGTATGTATATGTATGTGTGTGTGTATATATATATATATATGGTAAATTATAGTCAATCTAAATATTTTGTCTGGAGAGAATCACAAAGTCAAATTTTAGACAAGCCAATACAATTTTTTTTTTAATTGCAGTAAGGCAATTATTGTGCTTTGACGTATTTTGGTAAGGAGTGGAAAGTGTGAGGAATAAGAATATGAATAAACAGTGTTCCATCCTTTAAATATTTAAGTTTGTACCCAACTGCATCATTATATCTTATTTTTTCTTTCTGGGCCATAATTATCGTGATACCATTTGAGGAAATTTGCCCATCAAAAGATTGGCTTGCTTAAACAAAACGAACTTCTGAATCAGTTGCCAGTATTAACCATGAGAAATGATAGAACAGGTTACAAAAAATCTGTTGAGCTATTTTCTTGGAACTTCCAGGGCAAAAGAGTCACCAAGTTCATCTTTTATGGAACTGAGTGGGTGTCAATTATGTTATGCTTGAGAAAGAGAATGTCTAGGAGGAAATAAAATAGTTCAGCAATTATCTTGCCAATTAAAAAAGTAAGGATTTTCTTCATTTTAGAGAAATACATCATTAACTTGAAGGAAGTGCTAGTTAAAAGCTGCCACCATCATTAACAGCTAAGCAAAAACCAGAACCAAAGCTTAGTAGAAGAATATAACAGATTTTAATGCTGTAAAATATACGTAACATAAAATTTCCCACTTTAACCGTTTTTATATGTACAATTCAGTAGCTTTAGTAGATTCACAATGTTGTGTGATTACCACCACTATTTTTAGAACATTTCATCATCTCAAACAGAAACTCTCTACCCACTAAACAATAATAACCACTTTCCCTTCCTCACCAGTCCCTGGAACCTCTATTCTTTCTGTCTCTATTGAGTTTACCTATTCCACATACATCATATTAGTGGAATCATGCATTACGTGCCCTTTTGTGCCTGGATTATTTCATTTAGCATAACGTTTTCAAGGTTGTACGTGTTGTAGCAAGTATCAGATTCCTTTTTACATAATATTCCAGTGTGTGTGTGTGACCAACACTACATTTTGTTTATCCATTCATCTGCTGATGGACAGTTGGGTTGCTTCTATCCTTTGGCTACTATGAATAATGCTGCTATGAACATTGGTGTACAAATAATGTTTTAGTCTTTATTTTCAGTTCTTTGGGTATATAACTAGAAGTGGGATTTCTAGATCAAATGACAATTACATGTTTAGCTTTTTGAGAAATGGCCAGACTATTTTCCATAGTGGCTTTTACATTCCCTCCAGCAGTACACGAGGGGTCCAATTTCTCCACATCCTCACAAACATTTGTTATTTTCTGTTTTTGTTTTCTGATAGATGCCACCCCAGAGGGAGTGAAGTAATATGCCATGGTGGTTTTGTTTGTACTTCCCTAATGACTAGTGATATTGAATTCATGTGCTTATTGGCTATTTGTGTGTCTTCTTTGGCGAAAAGTCTGTTCAAGCTCATTGTCATTTTTAAAATTGATTGTGTTGTGGTGCTATTGAGTTGTACTTCTTTATATATTATGGATATTAATCCCTTATCAGATATATGATTTGTAAATATTTTCTCCTGTAGACTGTCTTTTCACTCTTTTGACTGTGTCTTTTGATATAAAAAATTTTCAAAATTTTGGTGAAGCCCAATTTATCTATTTTTTCTTTCATTGTTGAGTCTAATGGCATGAAGATTTTTTCCTGATGTTTTCTTCTACAAGTTTTATGGCTTTAAGGTTTTTGATCCATTTTGAGTTAATTTTTATATATGGTATAAGGTGAAAGTTTCATTCTTTTGTATATGGGTATTCAGTTTTCCTGAAACCATTTGTTGAAAAGACAATTCTTTCTTCATTGAATGATCTGGGCACCCTTGTGAAAAAAATCAATTGACCACATATGTGAGAATTTATTTCTGGCCTTTCTACTCTATTCTATTAGTCTTTATGTTTCCCTTATGCCAGCACCATACTATTTTGATTACTGTAACTTTGTGGTAAATTTTGAAATCAGAAAATATGAATTGAGTTCTCCAACTTCATTCTTTTTCGAGAGTGTTTTGCCTTTATGAAATCTCTTGAAATTTCATGTGATTTTTATGATGAGTTTTTTTTAAATTTCTGCAAAAATGTCATTGGGATTTTTATAGAAATTGCATTGAATCTATGGAATTCTTTGGATAGTACCATCATCTTAAAGATATTAAGTCTTCCATTCTATGAATATGGGATATCTTCCCATTTATTTAGGTCTTCTTTAATTTCATTCAGCAATGTTTTGTAGCTTCCATTGTATAAGTCTTTTGCCTCTTTGGTTAAATTTATTCCTAAGTATTTTATTCTTTTTAATGCTATTGTAAATGGAAATGTTTTCTTAATTTCCTTTTCAGATTTTTCATTAATAGTATGTAGAAATGCAACTGATTTTTGGATTTTGATTTTGTATCATTTGTTTATTAGCTCTTTTTTTTTTTTTTTTTTGGTGGAAGCTTTAGGTTTTTCCACATATAAAATCATGCCATCTGTGAAAAGAGATTATTTTACTTCTCTTTGATAGTTTTACTTCTTTTCGAGTTTGATGCTTTTGTTTTTTTTTCTTTAATTAATTCAGCTAAAACTTCTAGTACTATGTTGAAAGCAATTAAAAGCAGCAGTCAGCCTTCAAAACCCACAACTCTGATAGTTTGAAGGGCAAGGTCCTTTCTATCCACCCTGGCCCTAGCAAGCTGCACTAGAAACTCAGTCTGTGGCCCTTGTGCTGTCAGCCACAAAGATTGGGGAATATGGTAGCGACTACCATAAGGGAAAGGTTGAAATTCATTGAAATTTACTAGATCTCCACTGTGTGTTCTAAGACTTCTACTAGAGTCCAGAGTTCCCAAATAATTACCTCGGACAGTTCCCACCATTTCAATAGTTGTTTAGATGAAATGATGGATTCCTAGAGTCTCCTATTCCCACCATCTTCTGTGATGTCACTCTCACAAAAGTTGACTGTCCAGCTTTTGGGAGAGTTTGCCTATCCTGCTAGCCTGATATATTTTTGTTTCAATAAGGTCAAGGTCTTGGGTAAATTCTTTGTGGAACAGTTGGCCTCCTTTTGTTTCAAAGTCAGATTTACCACTAATCCTGGTTGGCCATGTGACACATTTATGTAATTCAAAAAACCTTGAGGGTGAGTGTGAGAAAATATAATTACCTTTTCTTTGCTTCTGAAATTGATACAAATCCAAATCAGGCCAAATTTTTTGAATTTATGTAAATTATGTACATTTAAAAGTCATGAATGACTCATTTAAAATATCTTTTTTTGTGTGCGATAAATCAGTAAAAGTGTTTAAGAAACAAACATTTTGTTTCATCTGTTTCATAACCAACTTATTTTTGTCAGTCAAGTCTTGGCTTAATGAAAAAAACAAAAGACCTTTGTCCTATATTTTTACCACCTTTTGCATCCTGCCTGAATAACCTTAAATTTAGAATGTTTTAAAAAATCAATGAGAGGACTATATCACATTTCTTATTAGGTAGCAGTTTATAACTTTTATAATTCTAACAAAAATGGTCAGTCTTGGGGCTTTCCACTTGATGATAAACTACTCATTTAAAATTTAAAAAAAAAATGCAATGTTTCCAGCAGCTTCATTTTGAATTGCTTATCTTTACCAACATTCCACATGTGGGCTGGCTATCTAATTACTGATATCTGCATCAAAATATTAATCCATGTTTTACTTCTGAAAAATAATAAAATAGGTGTTTAGGGGCTAATATTGTGTTTTATAAACATTTTTGTTTGTATTTTCTTTTTAAAATTATCATTTTTTATGTAGGCTCTATGCCCAACATGGAGCCCAGCTCAGGGCTTGAACTCACAACCCTGAGATCAAGACCTGAGCTGAGATCTAGAGTTGGATGCTTAACCAACTGAGCCATCTAGGTGCTCCTATTTTTGCTTTTAAAGAAAGAAATCCACCCATCATGTAAGGAATATGCATCCTGTGAACGAACTAGCAGATTTTCTCCTCTGAGAGGAACTTTCCGACTTTGAAGACAACCAGTATGGTTGAGGCTGGGCATCAAGGCTTTATTACAAATCTTTTGTCACTCTTTTCTCTCTTTTTCTGGAGAACTTTCTAGAGAAAGCCTTCTAGAACTTTCTGCTTCCCAGCCTCAAGGAGATTTCTTCTTATGTCTAGCCTCTCACTTTTCTTCTGGCTAAAGGAACAGAGCTCTGTGAGAACTGTGTCTTTTGAATCTAAGAAAAAAAAAAAAAAAGACACTCCAAGCACTGAATATAGAGAATGAGGGGGATCAGTTTCAGCACATCAGAAAATGTTTCCAGCATGAAGCATTTTCATTGCCTGCTATTTCTGTGTCTGGGGTGGGTTGTCTGCTGAGGGACCATTGGTTCAGCTGCTTCCCAGAGGGAACCCCAGCTTTCTGGCCCAGGTAATGGCCTCCTGTCACACAGCCCCTTCTGAGCCAGCTCTCGGGCACACAGCTGTTTCACTTCTCCCCTTCTCTGCAGGCCAGCCTGGCTCCGGGTTTCTCCGATCACCCTTTCACCACCCCCCTTCCTCACCCCTCTCCCACATGTGTCCCTTTCTTCCCTTCCTCTGTGTCTGCTCTTCTCAGAAGTTAGCTTACAAAGCAAAGTTGTAACTTTGAATTCCTGTTTTTCCAACTACCCTCATGTGACAGGATATCTCCTTATTGGAGGTTTTCCCTAATTTCAGAAGCCCTTTAAAAGTGACAGCTTCCTCCATACCTCTTTTCAGCAGGGCAGCTCTGAGAACAGAGTAGGGGAAGGGGTGAGCGGGTGCCTGCATTGTTTTGGCTCCTTCTTACCCCCTCGTCTCCATCAGTGGAAGCGAAGGATAAACTCTGGGCCATGAAGCTGTCCCTACTCCTGGTTTTCCTCTCTCTTATTCCGGTTGCTGTACAGCTGTTGGGTAAGTTGACTGAAGCAGAAGCTTTCAGACTTGGGGCCTGGGGGCTATGCCACATTTCCTTTGGGGTCAAGGTTAATGGATGGATTCCTTTTAATATCTGTGGTGAGGAGGAAAGCCAAAGTCCCGCGCCCCATCAGCTCTGTGGGAAACCGGTTGCCTCCTCCTGGCTGCCAGGCCTAGAAGCCCGGGGCCTGGAGAAGCAAGGCTGCTTCTCCAGCCAGAGGTGCCACCTGGCCTCGAGCCCCACAGAACCCCTGTCTCCTCCTGACTTCTCCCACGTCCCATCATTCTTTCTCTGCTCTGTTCTTAGAGGGATTTCCTTTGTGGTTTCTGCGTTCTGGTTTTCAATTCACAATAATCCTGTCTAACCACCAAGAAATATCTTCTGGAATGTTTTGGCCAAAAGGAGGAAGGCACTGGTGTCTTTCCTCATGGTGGGTCTAAGGACAGGATCATAGATCATCCTCCAAAGAGGGATTCCATGAGATTTTTACAATGCGTGTTTTTCTGTGAACAAATCTTTTAATTATTCATGGTTTTTATAGCTACAAAGTTCATCTTTATCAGTATTCTAAGTTGTTCAAACTGACACTTTCTTCCTCTTCTTTTTTCTTTTTCTTTCTGGAGACTGGTGATTGCTCATGAGGAACTTTTTTTTTTTTTTTTTTTTATATAACTTTTCAATTCTCAAACACATTGTCGAGTCTGTCTTTTCTCGTTCTCTAGATGCAAACTGCTTAAACTTCAGAATGAGAGTGCCTGTTAGAATTTTCATTCCCAGTTCCCTTTTGAAATGAGATTGAAAGGATCTCAACTTTGAACTTTTGGTTCCTGATCCCCCTTTTCTCCTACATCAGCACAGGCCACCTCTGCCAATGGCATTCCATACCTTCCATGTAATGGTGAGAGCAGGAATGGGAGCATATTAATAACACAGAAACTCCAACCATCAGGAGACTTCAGAGAGGGTGCTGACCACAGAAAACGTTAAATCATTAAGCATTAAGTAGCAGTGATTATATGGGGCACCTGGGTGGCTCAGTCACTTAAGCATTGGGCTTTTGGTCTCAGCTCAGAGCTTGATCTTAGGGTGGTGAATTCAAGCCCCAAACTGGGCTCCATTCTGGGTGTGGAGCCTACTTAAAAAAAAAAAAAAAAAAAAAAAAAAAAGTAGCAGTGATTATACAAGTGAAGGCCTCCTGCCCCTGCAGGGAAGCTACGGAATTACTCTATGTATTAGTTCCCTGCTCTAACAGGGAGCTTAATGTTACCTGCCCCATGCTTTTGCAAGGATTCAATGAGTTACAAAATATGAAATGTTTGGAACATAGTATGGGCCATAGGAATTGCTCCCTAAGTGCTGACAATTAGAAGTAGTGAGTTCTTGTTCCCACAGTAGTAACTAATTATCCAATAAAAGCAGTAGATTTAAAGGAGAGATTTCCCAAGAAACTATGCTGAGGAAAAATTTAGAGCCTGAGAAGATATTTTGCCTTATTTCTGGCTACAAAGCATATCTCTGATTGAGTAAGGGGTGCTGGAGGAGGAGATGCTTAACCCAAGTGGGAGAAAACCACATTTTCAAGTGTTCATCTTGCAAGTCTGCAAGTGGAAGAGGTAAAACCAAGACCAATGAAAATCTTCTAAGACTTGTGCTGTCCCACATAGAATCATCTGCATAGGATTAAGTTCCTTGTCACTGAAAGTCTTCAGGCAGAATCTAGGTGAACAGTTCAAGGGCTCTCTGTATGTGACCTGGAGCCTAACGCAGGAAGTCCAATAGAAACATTATTAGCGGGGATCCCTGGGTGGATCAGCAGTTTAGCGCCTGCCTTTGGCCCAGGGCGTGATCCTGTAGACCCAGGATCGAGTCCCGCGTTGGGCTCCCAGCATGGAGCTTGCTTCTCCCTCCTCCTGTGTCTCTGCCTCTCTCTCTCTCTCTATCATAAATAAATAAATCTTTAAAAGAAAAAAAAAGAAACCTTATTAGCTACATTATATAGCCACACTAAAAAACATTGATTTTATGAATATCTTTTATTTAACCTGATATGTCTAAAATATTTTTAGTAAAGAAATGTATTGGGATATTTTTATATTCATCTTTTAAAAGTTAGATTTTCAAAATCCAGAATGTATTTTGTACTTAGAGCACTTCTCAATTCAGACTGGCCTCATTTCAAGTGTACCAGAGACTTGGTGCTGAATGCAATGGCTTATGGCTAATGGCTACCATATTGGGTCCCATAGATACTAATTTTCTCTAAATTGACTCTTAATGCTTTGGGACAAGAAATGTTTCTCAATTTGCTTAGGAGAGTTTTCCTCCTTGAGACAGCAGAATGCCTTTACTCTGATGAATGTCTTCCTCTTCATAGGCACAAATATGGGGGAAGCAGGGAGTTGCTGAAGATCTGTTTACTCAGAGAATAAAAAACAAACAGAAACATGGGTAAGGGAGCTTCTTACAGAATTTTTTTCTTTAACTTGAGAACCTATAATTCTGATTTTACCTTTTCTTGGTTCAAACAGCACATGAACAGAGGTTAGTTACTGCTCAGTTAGCAGTAGAACAAAGGGTATATGAATTCCTTTACCCCTGCACCCCCTGCCCTGGCTCCCTACCCATAAAGAAAACCCACAGAAAGGTCTCCCTACTTTCTGTGGTTTATTTTTCTTTCAATTCAGAACCCAGCGCACTCCACGTCATCAGCACTGTGAGCATCCATGTCCTACCTTGAGGTCCTAGGAGGCCAGGCATGTGGTTGGGGGACGGGGGGGCAATTCTTAGCTTTCTTCTTGCCCTGCTGTTTAGCCGAAAGAATTGCATTCAGCACCAATGTTTAGACCTCAGTGGTGATATAGTCATAGTCATGATACAGTGAGAGATGCTCAGACTCAGAGGTTGGACCTCAGCAGAGGAACATAGCTTAAAATGGGATGGTTTGGTGCATAAGCAATAATATGTTGGTAAACTTAACAATTAGTTCCCAGAGAAGAAAAAAAAAAAAAAAGCACTGATTTGTGGCATTTACTGATTTTCATGGTGTAACATTCCTGTCACAGCTGATTTCAAACTACCAATGTAATGGTACTGGAGGCAGACTTGGAAAGGATGCCAACAGTAGGACCTCACTAGCCAGTGATTATTAAAAAAAAAAAAAAAAAAAAAAGATACAGTGAATTTGATCTCTGGCACAGTCCCATGCTGCATCCACCGTCCTTGTTTGATAGATAAGAAAATTGAAGTCCTGACAGGTTAAGTGATCTTTCCAGAGTCTCACAACTAGTTAATGGCACAACCAATTTAGTGCTCAGAGCTCCTGACTCCCAAGGCAATGCAGGGTACCTGGGTGACTCAGTGGTTGACCATCTGCCTTTGGCTCAGGGAATGATCCTGGGGTCCTGGGATTGAGTCACGCATCAGACTCCCTATGCCTATGTCTCTGGGTCTCTCATGAATAAATTAAAAATTAAAAAATAAACAGAAGCAATGCATTTTTTTGGTATATGAATTATTGGTTAATACCAATCTAGAATTTCTTCAAGAAATAATTCCCCTTTGCCATTCCCTTAGTCATTTTAATTTTCATAAAATTTTCTTTATAAGATTTCTAATTTTAGGGATCCCTGGGTGGCGCAGCGGTTTGGCGCCTGCCTTTGGCCCAGGGCGCGATTCTGGAGACCCGGGATCGAATCCCACATCGGGCTCCCGGTGCATGGAGCCTGCTTCTCCCTCTGCCTGTGTCTCTGCCTCTCTCTCTCTCTGTAACTATCATAAATAAATAAAAATTTAAAAAAAAAATAAAAAAAAAAGATTTCTAATTTTATCTCTAATCTCTTCATTTCTTCCTTTACATGTGACTTCTTTTAGACACCGGATTTAAGACATGCTTTCTAAAGTTACTGAGCAAAACCAAGTTCTTGTCATTTTCTTTTTTCCACTGTTCTTATATTTGTCTATTTTTCCTGTTACTGTTCCAAACTTCATCTGACTTTTCTGAAATTGAGAGATGGAGATCTGTGTATGTAGGATATTACAAAGGTAAGATGACAGTTGCCTTGTCACATGACAATTCAGTGCCTTAGGGGGTGCTGAACCTAATTTCTCAGTAGAAGGAGTCATCATTGGTTAAATGTCAACTTTACAGAGTCAAATATGCTCAACATCAGTTAAAGACAAAAGAACCCTTGTCTTCAGAAAGGAGCTGAAGACCTTCAACACTCAGATCTGTCCTCTGGGACTGGAACATGAGCAGCTAAGGATCAGAGCTAGGAGGTCACAGAGGCCACGAAAGGAGTTGAACAAAAGGAAAGTAGCCTCTGAAGTAGCTTACCTCCATAGCAGAGAGGGAATGAAACTGACGTCATAATGAGAATATTAGTGTCCTCTTGTTTCTTGGCTACCATCATGCATTGTTGGATGGAAACATCATGGGGTTAGTTTGGTCCTTAGAGGAAACTAGTGAAAATCAGGACAAAAGTAAGAATAAAAGAGGTAAGAAAGCAATACCCTTTTAAAAAGAATTGAATCTGACATAGGAGAAAACACTATTTTTTATATTCCCCAAATGAATAGTGAAAGGGAATAAAGGGGAAAGGAGAAAAAATGAGTGGGAAATATCAGAAAGGGAGACAGAACATGAGAGACTCCTAACTCTGGGAAATGAACTAGGGGTGGTGGAAGGGGAGGTGGACAGGAGGTGGTGGTGACTGAGTGATGGGCACTGAGGGGGGCACTTGATGGGATGAGCACTGGGTGTTATTCTATATGTTGGCAAATTGAACACCAAAAAAATAAATTTTATTTAAAAAAAGGAATTTTAAGAAAAAAAAAAACCTTCTAAGACAACTTTGTCCACTTACAAACCAAGTTAAAGTCACAGAGCACTTTCAGAACCTTAGTCACATTCATTAATCATTTTCAGATCCTTAACAACAGCCGCATGATGTAAGAAGGGTCGGTGTTACCATCCACCTTTTATTACAGGAGAAAACAGGCTCAGAAGTCAGCTAGCCAATAAGGACCAGAGCTGATTCTTGACTATTGTCTTCTGGCTCCGAGGCTAAGAATTTACCAGCTGGGGTGTGTAGACCAGGGAAGATATAGATCAGGAAAGACATAAAATGTGCTCAAAACAACAGTATGTCAAAGAAGGACTTAGTCCCTCTATTTATATCAACTGTTTAGACTTTTCACTCGGGGAAGGGAAAGAGGTTATTAATACTGGGATGTATGCTTTATGCAAAATGACATGCTGGGTGTTTTTACATAAATTATCTCATTTAGAAGTTTGTGGTAAGTCTATCAAGGAGCATTATTATCCCTATTTTACAGATGAGGAAATCGAGGCTGGAGTGATTACTTTAACTGAGGCAATACCACAAGCGAATGATGGAGTCAGAATTTGATCACAAGTTTGCTGACCTCAAAGAATATACCCTTCTCCACCACATCATCTGTCTCTTGAGTTTGGAAACTGGAGTCTCCATCATCTCTGTTCCTTTCTCTGGTCTGCTGCAACAGCTCTATTTTCTCTGGTCTCATCCTGTTCTGAACCATTTCACGCTGTCTTCAAAACTGATTTTCCTAAGTTAATGATAATAATTAACATGTATATAGCGATTTCTGTGTGTCAGGAACTGTTCTCAGTGCTTTATTTGGGTGATCTCATTGAAGCCTCACGACAACCAGCAAGTCCTAAGATTTTCCCCTCATTTTTCAGATGGTGAAAAGGAAGCACAGAGTAGTTTAGAAACTTCACCAAAGTCACACACCCAGTGAGTGACAAGAGTTCTGATTATGCCATGGTCAAATGGACATGATACATAAGGATTAATTTTTTAAAGATTCTATTTATTTATTCATGAGAGACACACAGAGAGAGAGGCAGAGACACAGGCAGAGGGAGAAGCAGGGATCCCAATGTGAGACTCCATCCCAGGACCCCAGGATCACGCCCTGAGCCAAAGGCAGACGCTCAACTATTAAGCCACCCAGGTGTCCCCATAAAGATGAACTAATTAATGAGCATGGCTGCGAAGAGAAGAAGATTGGTGTAGTGTCAAATTTTTACCTATAGATTTTGTCCTAGAACGAGGGGAGAGGCTGGCATTCTGAGGTTGAAGTTCTAGGAGAGAAAGAAAAGGAGAACAAGTGGAGAGGCAGAGAGGGGTAGAGTCCAGGACATAGGTAAAGAAATCAGCAGACCGAGGGAGACCTACTGAGATGGAAATGAACAAACCCAGGAAGGGTGTAGTTCTTCATATCTTTAGGAAGGAAGACAGGAAGTTGGATAAATGTCTTATGCCTGGCCTCTCCTTTCTCCTTGAGGTCATAACCCTTATTGGATTCACACTTGTACCTCCCCAAATGGCCAAATGCAGTGACTTAAAATTATTAGGCTCTCTGAATATTTGGTGAATGAATGAAAGATCAAAGTGACAACCAAAATAATTCTTAATTTTTCCTTTATTCTTTTGTTCAATTTTGCCAAACCTAACACTGTGATCCTTAGTCTTCCCCATGCCCCCAGTACTTGGCATAGTTTTTGGTTTTGTGTTTTTTGCATGTACTAGGTGAATGATAAATAACTGCTTTTCACTTAACTTCGGTTCTTAGAGGACACAAATGAAGGTTTTTACATTCATTTACTGAGGCTAATGGACAGATTTCTTAGTTTGGGCTGCTTAAGATGCTGTCTCTCTGACAATGATTTGAGCGAATAGTTTTCTTGGGAGACAGTCCCAGGAAACCCTGGCAAAGGAGTAAGGAGGTGGGACTGGAAGGGAAGGAGCCAGTGACCACTGGGAACACCTGGGGTTCAGCCCTGCTAGAGTGCTCTGGGTGACAATGTAGGATATGTGCCTCAGAGTTATCCCTCCCAACGTGCCAGGGACTTGGGGTGTTCATTCATCAATTGCTATCAGTCACTGGTAAAAGGCTACTACTCAGGGGCTTCTCTGGCCTTTTTTGTCTTCACAGTGTGTAGGCACAGGGGACTCAGATGCCCCCCAGGCCCAGAGATGCTATGCTGACCTTGGGGAGTGGGGCTCATGTGCACTGAAATGGCAAAAGGCAAGAAGAGATAAGTAGGGTTCTGGCAGTATCTGGTACAAAGTATCCACTTATTTTCCTCTTACCCAGCTTCACTGTCTTGCAAAAGATAAAGATGTTTGCAGCTCAGCATTTTATTTGCCAGCAGGGAAAGTCTATAAATGTATAAGGAAATACAGCATATAATACTTATATCTCTAGATAGTCAAATTTAATCACCTAATTTTCTTTGCTAATCAATTTAGAAATTTAATTATTAACCCAATGTCAATGGAAAAATTAACCCAATGACAATGGAAAAATTTAAATCTGTTAAAACATGCTTAAGAGAATATTTGGGGCACCTGGGTGGCTCAGTTGGTTAGGCGTCTGACTTTTGATCTCAGTTCGGGTCTTGATCTTGAGGTTGTGGGTTTGGGCCTTGCCTTGGGCTCCTTGGTAGGCATGGAGCCTATTAAAAAAAAAAAAAAGAATATTCACACTCATGTTATTGGGTATCTAGTCTTCAGTTATTTTGACTTGAAATATTCATCTGGAACTTACTGCTTCTTTCATGTGTGTATTTTGACCTTTGAGGTTTCTGCCTTTAAATTAACTGCAGGTGGTGTGAGCTCAATGTGGCACAAAAGTTGTCTCTGGTTTGTCCTTGCAAGGTTACTTGCACAGTGCCTGGCACATATTTGTTGAAAAATTAATATGAGGTTAGAAAAATAGAGTTAAGGATGGAAGAAGGGTCTCTTCAATCCTGTAAATAAATATCTGATGTGTAAGTATTTAATAAGCAAAAATTAAAACACAATTAATTCCATAATTGAGATGGCAGGGAAATGAATATAGAAATTCCACCATCCTCTTTTGTTAGCTTTGTAATATTTCTATTACAATAACATAGTTAGTATAGAAAAAGAACAGAAAACATTGGTGTGGTTGATAGTGGCAAAAATACCACAAGATGACTTTTAGTCAAGGCCTTGGATCATTTTCAGAGGAAGAAATATGACATTTTAAATCAGAGACACTACACAGATACCATGATAAAAGTAAAACTCAGTGTTGACTAGTGGGGGAGAGGAATTATGTATGACTGTGGAATCATAAAATGATAATTTTACATTTCCTTATATTGTCTGGCAAAGGCAATATCAAACTTGCACTGCTCCCTAATGTCAAAGATAAATAAAGGAAGCCAGAATAGATAAGGGTGAATTGAAATAGAGCTTTTCATTTCCAAGTACTCCTTGTATAAACATTTATAGATTGTTCTTTGGTAAAAATAAACTTTCAGGGAAAGAAGCTAACATTAAACGTACTCATCATCATTAATCAGTTATTAAATAAAATAATGTGTCTGGGTGTCTAGTCAAGGTGCTTCAGATTTAATTAATATTCTTTCATTCATTCAACTAGTATTTGTCGACAGACTATAATGCTCCAAAAAGAGAGGATAGAGTACTGAACCAGAAAAATGAAGTCTACTTGTGGAATTTACATTCCAGTGGAGGGATACAGGCAAAAGATAACTAAGTGATTTCTTAAAGAGAATATATTTTAAGATGGTTGTGAATGCTATATAGAAAATAAAAGAGCAAAATTGGGATAGTCTGCTCACTAAGGAGTTGACACTTGAACTAGGGCCTTAAAGAGCATCCCAAGAAGAGAGAACTTGAAATATGAAATTTCTAAAGTGGAAATTAAGTGTTTGAGGAACAGAAAGGCCTGTGGCTGGAAGGTGGTAGCCTAGGAGATAGCCAGACAGGAACTTGAAATATGAAATTTCTAAAGTGGAAATTAAGTGTTTGAGGAACAGAAAGGCCTGTGGCTGGAAGGTGGTATCCTAAGAGATAGCCAGACAGGATCATGTCCTCCCTAGGGAGCTAGGATGTGGAGGCTGATATTTTTGTCCTATGTACAATAGTGTACTCTTGAAGGTTTTAAATTTTGGGGAAGATATAGTTAAAAACAAAATCTCCTCCCAGCTTAGAAAACCTCTCACAAAGCTAGAAGAAAAAGAAAACAGTTTCATGGTTGAATAAGCATTCAACCAGAATGGGATGCACATCACAGGCAATCTACTAAAAAGACTGCAAAAAGGGGGAAAAAATCAGACTAATCTATGTAGTTAAATAGAAACAACCTATTACATGAGGTAGGTTTTGTGGTTTGGAGTCAGGTGGCAAAGTAGGCCCATCTCACCCAGGAAACTGGGAGAATCAAGTGTTATATTCTTTGATGCTTGCATTTTTAAGAGGAAGACCAGAGTAAGACTGTGGTGGCTTGGTCTAGGATGGTAGCTGTGGAGACAGAAAAGAATGGATTAGAGTATATGTATCTGTCAGGGTTCTCCAGGGAAACAGAACCAATAGGTTATGTGGGTGTGTTTGTATGTGTATGTATCTCTATATCTGTCTGTCCATCCATCCATCCATCCATCCATCCATCCATCCATCCATCCATCCGTCTACCCATCTATCAATCATCTTCTATCTTTTGAGAATATTTAAGGAATTGGCTCATGCAGTTGTGAAGGCTGGCAAGTCCAAAATAGGGGTAGGCTGGCAGGCTGGAAACTCAAGAAAGAGTTGATATTGCAGTCCAAGTTCAAAGGCAGTCTGGAGGTAAAATTCTTTTTCTCTTTAGGGACCTCAGTCTGTTATCTTGCAGGCCTTCCACTGACTGGATGAAGCCCACCCACAGTACTGAGGATAATCTACTTAAAGTCTAGCTTCAAATGAACCTTCACAGCAGCATCCAGTGTTTGACCAAATATCTGGAAACTGTGACCTAGCCAAGCTGACACATAAAATTAACTATCACAGTATATTTTTGGATAGAGCCAATAGATTCTGCTTTTGTTCTAGAAAGTGAAGGAAATCAGGGAATCCAGGATGTCCTAGGGTTTTAGCTTATGGATATTAGTGGATGATGATACCATTAATGAAAAACGGAAGATTGGAGGTTTGCTTATTAAATGCCATAATATTTAGAGAAAAATCAAGATGGAACTGCAGATGAAAATTGCATGAAATAAAAATCAAATAAGTATAAAAATCTCTAAAAGAAGAACAACACTACTTGTGCATAAAGACTTTCAAGCACCTTACCTTAAATATCTGGTTACCAACTAGTTGAACGACTGAATTTGTGATTAATAAATGTTGGCTGTTTGATGATGCTGAAGTATGGGGTGGAAAATATTACTGTTTATGAGGTGTTACTGAGCAAAACTGTCTGAAGATAAGTCTAGATAGGAAAACAATAGGTGGAATAGCATACAAATTAAATGTAAAGGACAATATAGTTGAGTTCACAGATATATATGAAAAATTTCAGACTTCATTACCATTTTAGATAGAAAAGCGTAGACTTACATTTGTGTGTGGCGAATTATCATAGTAAGCTTTTCTCCCTTATGTCCTGTGTTTTATTATAAACAGAACATGATATTATTAATATTTTAATTTTATTGCCAACACAGAAAGTTACTCATCTTGTCACACCAGGACATGGGCAGCAACAAGATGAGATCAAGTCTGGGAAGGAGTTCAGCTAAATGGGAGGAGCTTCAGCCAGGCATTGCATACTCAGTTGACAGATGTCAACTCCAGAGAAGCAAACAGAAGCAGGTGTTCTGAATTGAGACTATTGAGTCCCAATTCCAAGAAATCAAACCAGCAGAAATGAGAAACCCAGCCGAGGACGCCCGGCTAAGGTTCAAAGTAGCACCAAATTAGGAACCCAGATGGATTAGAGGCAGGAGGTCTCTAACAAGTGTGGGGCAAGAGCAGATGCAGGAGCAGGGCAGGGAAAAATAAACTTTCAAGGCAAATTAATGGTCCAATAACTGATCTCAGGATGTAAGTGGTTCTAACCTGACAGGAGTGTTGAGACAGTAAAAAGAATATGGCTTGTGAAAAGGTTCTGTAAATGTACACTCTGCTAGTGGTACTTTTATTACTTTAAGACATTTCACTGGGATGATTTGATTAAAAATAAAGAACTAATTTAGTCAGACCCTCAAATATCTGCAATACTGGCAGCTCATTTTGAAAGAACACTTACTTAGAAGGAATTTAGTAAATTCTCAGAAGTAATGTTTGATAGTTATGTCATAAAATGAAAAGTCAGTTCTTTTCATTTGTCTATTCTTAAAAAAAAAATAAACAGAAAAGAAAAAAACCTTTCCATGAATTCAGTTTTGATTTAAGGGGGGGGCGGGGAAACTTGCCAGATCCTTTTCTTTTCTCTTTTCTTTTTTCTTTTCTTTTCTTTTCTTTTCTTTCTTCTTTTCTTTTCTTTTCTTTCTTTCTTTTCTTTTCTTTTCTTTTTCTTTTCTTTCTTTTCTTTTCTCTTTTCTTTCTTCCTTCTTCTTCCCTTCCTTCCGTCTTTCCTTCCTTTTTCTTTCTTTCTTTCTTTCTTTCTTTCTTTCTTTCTTTCTTTCTTTCTCTTTCTTTCTTTCTTCTTTCTTTCTTTCTTTCTTTTTTTCTTTCTTTCTTCCTTTCTTTCTTTCTTTCTTCTTTCTTTCTTCTTTCTTTCTTCTTTCTTTCTTTTTTCTTTTCTTTTTTCTTTTCTTTTCTTTTTTCTTTTTGCAAAATGGAAGTTCAGTTTTGCCAGCTAGCAGCTTTGTACGATAAGTATAAGCCATCCACATATATTTATTTACATTACCATTCCCAAGTTGTAAGTATAAAACAACACTGTTATTTGTAGTTATTCTAAAAAATATTACCTCAAATGAAGTAAGGATGTATACTTAATTAAACTTTACTGTGAATTTGACAAATTCATTGTTTCTTTTTGTTATACAAAGGCTAGCTTGAGTATGCCAATAAAATGAAAGTTAAAATTATATAACAGATACTAACTTCTATCTCAGTGCTATATCTCTAAGTTACCTATTGTTGCAAGGGAAAACAAAACAAAACACTGCTCTTGTAGGGCTATCCAGAAAGCACTTAGTTCAAAGATTGGCTGGACATAAAGGTAACATTTCCTAAAATAAAATTACTTTTTAAGTTACAGAAAAGCTTCATTAATGTTGTAATTAGAATAATTATGTGTGTATTTCCTTTATCTCAAAGAGAGTAGGGTTGAATCAGACTTCAAAATTCTATTCCAGGGTACACATATATTTAATTTTACTGCTTTTTGGATTTATTTCTTTTCTTTTTTAAAAGATTTTATTTATTCATGAGAGAGAGAGAGAGACAGACAGACAGACAGGCAGGCAGGCAGAGGGAGAAGCATGCAGGGAGCCTGATGTGGGACTCAATCCCAGGTCTCCAGGATCATGCCCTGGGCCGAAGGCAGGTGCTAAACTGCTGAGCTACCCAGGGATCCCCTGGATATATTTCTAAATTGTCTTTTCTCAAATGCATGTTATTTCTTTCTCTGTTATCTTCCTTTTATGCTTACTCTACTATAATTTGTGTGCATTTAAGGCAAACCTTTTTGTAATGCTCCCTGTAATGAACTAGGAAGTCTTCAGGATTTCCAGCCGATTGCTGGGGGCCCTGTGTTCTCCAGGGAGAGCCTCTCCCCCTAGTCTTTCCCCTAGCCTCAAGGACACTCCCGCTCTGGGTCTCCTGCACCACCCTCCTCCCCGCCTGGAGCAGAGGGAGCAGAGCTGGCCCAGGTAGAGTCCACTTCTCCCCTTCTCCTGGGATCATGAGTTTTATGGAAATAAAAACGTTGGGAATCTTGACCAAAAATATTATTTGTCATATGTATCCACTTAAGCATGTTTTCTTATTACTTTTTTTAAACAGACACTAGGCAATTTTTAATATACAATGAAGATCACAAGCGCTGTGTGGAAGCAGTAAGTCCCAGTGCAGTCCAAACAGCTACTTGCAACCAGGACAATGAAGCACAGAAATTTCGATGGGTGTCTGAATCCCGGATTATGAGTATTGCTTTTAAATTATGTTTGGGGGTGCCATCAAAAACTGATTGGGTTGCTGTCACTCTGTATGCCTGTGACCCGAAGAGCGAATTTCAGAAATGGGAGTGCAAAAATGACACACTTTTGGGCATCAAGGGAGAAGATTTATTTTTTAATTATGGCAATAAACAAGAAAAGAATATTATGCTTTACAAGGGTTCTGGTTTATGGAGCAGATGGAAAGTCTATGGAACTACAGATGACTTATGCTCCAGAGGTTATGAAGGTAAGAAGCATGGAATGTCTTGCCTTTCTGTCAAGTTTTTCTCATCTTTATAGCTGGAATCTAATTCAAGAAAATAAGTATATTATTGTTTAGTCTGTGCTAGAATTATTAATTGGTTGTGTTTTAGACTATTCTACGTTCTATAAATAAATGACAGTGAATGATACTTTAGCTATTTATAATTAATGGAATGACTATTTTGTGTTTTTTTAACTTTTTAAAATATTTTTTAAGTTATGGATTGCAATTCTTAGAAATGAATTTGCACTGTAGTCTTTGACCAGAAGCTTCCCATTTGACATTATTTGGTTATTGTGATAAATGAATCTAACCAGATGTTTCTTTTCCTTTGGTTTATGTTTTCCTAGAGAATGACACATGGAACAACATTCTTTCTCGAGTCAAATTGCCTAAAACGAAAGCTTGGCATTTCTTGATCTCTTAAATTTCTAAATGTTTCTCTGTCCCCTTATGAGCATTAAAAAATATAATAATCACAAGATTAGAACATCTAAGGAATTAGCTTGCAAATTACATGTAACATATTTAGTCAGCTATTTTAGAAAGTGATAGCACCTGTGGGGTAGAAAATAATTTTATATGAAGTTGGTTCCTTAAGCTCTTGAAGGTTAAATAAAACCAGAGTATTTAGTTTTATCTTGGCCAAATTTCATTCTCTGGTGGCTGCACAGAAACAACATAACACAAATAAAACAGAACTGAAACCTTTTACAAAACCTTCTTGTGTCGGATGATATGATAACCACATTCCAGGTTTGGACACTTGGTTATTTGGAAGTGTTATCTAGAACAACCTCAGAGTCAGAGGAATAGCCTGCCTTTTGGGATGAGAGATTACCTGTTTCCAAAATTACTATGTTCCTGAGGCTACAAAGATTGGTTGATTAGCTAGTTGCCGTAGCTAATCAGAGCTGGGAAGTTCAGCTCTTTCTAAGGCCATAAGCTTTCCATTTTCCTTTTTTATAAAGAGGAGGGAGGGTAGGCATTGTAGAAGAATGAGAAGAAGGGTTCAGAAAGAGGCTCTCCTGAGCCACTTAATGAACATAATGAAGTTTTAGAAATTATAGGTGAGGCAACCTAAGTAGTATAACCTTTCAGGAGAAATTCAATAGAAAACTTCAGCAAGACAAGAGTGAACCAAACTTGATGGAGTCAAATTCTACAGATGACACAATAATCCTAATTGAGGGATTCAAAACAAGGAAGATTGGTGCTAAGACATCAGACTTCTTATTTAAAAATATATCACTGAAGTTACATAGACCCCAATCCCCAAATCCAATCATCCTTTGTGTTCTCCTGCTTATTTGAGAAAAAGATGCACAGGGTTTGGGATAGTGGTTCTCAAACTGTAATATGTTTACAAATCACCAGGAAAGCTTGTTAATAGTGCAGATACCAAGGTTCCCCTCCTACCCAGAAGCTAAATTAGCATATAGGGGGTAAGATCTAAGAATCTATTGAATTATCTTGATGAGCACCTCGGTGGTTGGATGAAGATGGTCCATTGACCACATTTTGTCTGCTCTTCATGTCTCTCTCAGAGCTTAAGCTATTCCTACTAGAAGATCTAGCCTTTCAAAGGGATCTTGGAATCTACTCATTGGTATACACATTTGATCTGAAGATAATGTAGAGAGGGTATACATAGAATCTGTCTCTCTAAAAGAACACTTGAGGAAGATAACTGGCTGAGGCCAAGAATTATTTTAGAATAAGAGAATCAGAATTGTAGACTTAGTAGAATCAAACTGTTATCTGGGAGTTTGGACCACATAGGAAGAAAAATTGACGGTAGTTATGATTTGTCAGTGAAGTGGCTAGAATGGAATTTGGTTCTTTTGGCCTCATCAGGGCTATGTTTAAATAAATAGGGTTAGTTCTGAAAATGCCATTTCTGATTGAGAGCTCTAAACCCAGCCCTGAAAATTTCTTGGCTAATTTAATTAAGAGTACAGCTGGTCTTGAAGTGGTTTTAACAGGCTTTCTTCATATGAAGGAACAGGATACCCAGTGATTAAGGGTGGCACAATTATATCTAAATCCAGCATGTTCCTTATACAATATATGAGTTGGAGAACTGGTCCTGTAATATAGTGGAACCAAAGGTAGGACTGTATTTTGAAGTTCCTAACAACTAGCTAATTGACAAAAAAGTTAATTTTTTAGTAAATGAAAATAAGCCTAGTTTGTCAGGAGGATTGGATGAGTACAGGGTCATGGGTGATGGCCCCTCTCTCATGGGGTTCTCACCCAGCTGGGTGTGGAGGACAAGGCCATTAGGTCCCTGGGATGCTACAGCCCCTGCTTCTAGTCTGGGTCACACTAGACCTTTGTCCACACATTGAATACTCCCAGTGAGTAACCCCACTCACTTGAGACCAGATGGACTGGTCTGAGGAGCACACATGTGTGTCCCCAGGAGGCTCATGCACCAACCCTTCAAGAGTTATCAGATAAAATCTAGGCCAGTTCAACTTGAGTTTGAAATAAGCAAAAAAAAAAAAAAAAAAGAAAGAAAGAAGCAACAAATACCTTTTTAGTGTACGTATATCCCAAAGGTCGCACAGCTTACTAAACTTAGGATATACTGGTATTAAATTATTCAGTATTTATCTGGAATTCAAATTTTACTGGGCATCCTGTTTTTACTTGCCAAATCTGGCAACCCTTAATTCCCATGTTTTTTTCTCAGTGACTGAAGAGAAAGGAAAGAGAGTAAGGAACTTAGCATGAATTACAATTTTAATATTTGTTAGGTGTTGTGCTACGTTTTATACATTTTATATTGTCTAAATCGGATTTTGAGATATCTTTTAGGGACTCCTTTTAAAGTCATGAATCTACAAAACTTAATGAAGAAAAGAGTATTTTTATCTAGGACAAATTCTGAGTATCATCAGGTGGCAATAGGCAAAATACTACCCTATAGAGGGTTATTGTTTTCCCGGGGCGGGGGTGGGGGCGGTGTCTCTACAGGGACAGAGACAGTAAACATTTTGAAGAATGCAGTTAGAGGAGTGGTGTGGTTGTCAGTGGAGATATGAGCTTCTCTAATTCTTTGGCTTAAGCCAAACCATAATCAACAATGATTTTTTTATTTCAGTTTTCTTTTCTAGGTAAGCTCAGAGCTTCCCATTTTGCTCTGTTTGAATTCAGTTTTAAGAAGGACAAATATTGATTATAAATGGTATCCAATGGTTTTGAGTGCTTTCTTTCTATGATGTGGATTAGAGAGTTATGTTCAAATTCTGACCCTTCCTCATAGTCATTGTTGAGGGACTCCAGTAGAGGCTGGCTTGACAGGAAGTGGTAGGAGGGGATTTGTGCGTTAGAGTTACACAGCTAGAATGTTATTTTTCAATGTAGAGATTCAGTAATTCTGTGATACCAAGCAAGAGGAAGGATAGCCTCTTCTCTGTTTGAGGGAAAATGCAGAAGTCAAGGCAGGTGTCACTAGAGCTGACTACTTTTG
Organism: Canis lupus dingo; assembly: GCF_003254725.2. NCBI lineage: Eukaryota > Metazoa > Chordata > Mammalia > Carnivora > Canidae > Canis > Canis lupus. The sequence continues at coordinate 17,682,747 of NC_064244.1, read as the reverse complement.
CCTAACATGAGGAAAGAGGAAAATCTGTCCTAAAAGACAGCAGAAATGAAGTGGAACTAGAGTTGTTCCTAACACAGACAGCTGTGTGTACTCAGAAAGGGACTGGGGTACAGAGAGAAGGGAAAGAGAAATGAATTCCCCGTGTGGGAACATTAAATGTGATCAGAAGAGTAAGACCCATCCTCGGCATTTTTCTTATTGCAAAGCCACCATTCAGAAGATTGACTTACATTCTAAGTGTGGTCAATGTGTCTCTTCTAGACATGTACACACTGCTGGGCAATGCCAATGGGGCAGCATGTGCATTTCCATTCAAGTTTGAGAACAAGTGGTATGCAGATTGCACAAGTGCTGGGCGATCAGATGGATGGCTCTGGTGTGGAACCACCGCAGATTATGACGCAGACAAGCTATTTGGATATTGTCCATTGAAATGTAAGTAGTGTTGTCGTCAAGAAAATTTGCCACATTTAGTACAGCAACATGGCGATAAGACCTTGTGTTTATTGGGACTATGTTCTCTCTCAAAGTTATTTCCCACTTATCATGTTGTCACACTCCACTGCAACCCTGTACGGATATCATTGTCCCCACTTTCTAATGGAGAAAGTGATCCATATTGGCTGAAGACCAGGACACAGATCTTCTGACTTCTCAGCCCTGGGCTGCATACATGACTCCTTTATTTCCATCAACTGCTTCTTTCCTTCAACTATTACTGTTCTGTTATTTTTTAAGACTTTAGGGCAAATTATGCTGATGCTATATATACTGAATACTGTCACCGTTGGGACTTACCTTTATTAAACCATAGATCAAAACCAGATTTTTTTTTTTAAGATTTTATTTATTCGTGAGAGACATAGAAAGAGAGGCAGAGACACAGGCAGAGGGAGAAGCAGGTTCCATGCAGGGAGCTTGATGCGGGACTCGATCCCCAGACCCGGGATCACACCCTGAACCAAAGGCAGATGCTCAACCACTGAGCCACCCAGGAGTTCCTCAAAACCAAAATTTAAACAATGCCATAAGCATGTGGTTTGATGGGGCTAGAGAGATGTGAGGGACTCCTGATGTTTTGCCAATGTAATGAAAAGGGCGCCTTCCTGTGAAAGTGATAGTAATGAATAGTAATGACAGTAAATTTAATTTAAGAACAGTGTCGTTTAATTTAACCTTGCTATGAATCAAATGGAAGTAGATTATTTTTATGCTTGAAGGATTTTTAAAATGAAAACGTATTACGCAGTAATACAAAATAAGTGGCATTGCATGGAATTGATAGGAAGCAGCCAGAACATAAGAATTCTCCTGTGTTTTCTCCACACTCAAGAATCTGTAAGGAAACAGTGTAGCTGGTTGAGGTGCAGGAGAGAAGGGAGTGGAAGAGCCTTGGAAGCCAAGGCTGAGACTGAAGAAGGAGGCAGGGCTATCACCCCCCCTCCTCAGCCTCCTGCCAGCTATCCTCTTCCTTTTCTACCCCCTAAACTTCACCCTTGCTCTTGCTCCCTCAGACTTTATAGAGCACAGCAACTCCTGTTTGTGCTATTCTCCTGAGCTTTCTCCTGCTGGCCTGCAGAGGGATGGGTGCAGGAGAGGAGTTAGGTGCAGATGCAGTCTGGGATGATTGTAAGGCCACCTGAATTGCAATAGCATCACTTACCACTGAATTTTGGGAACTACACACAAGCATTATTGTGAATTAATAATTAATTATGAATGTAATATTAATAAAAATAATAACAAATAAATTAATAATGCTAAAAATGTTTTAGTGTCTCACATTAAAGCCAGAATCCTAAGAATCATGCTTATTTCTCTTTTTAGATTTATAATCCCACTTAAAATAAATTTTATTTTTCAGCCCCATATAGTATTATAATTTTCTTCTGTGTGCAGTTCCCATGTTCTGGGCTAATATCTGCAAAAACTCATAGGCTTCCCATTCATGGCGATGCTGCTAACTTGTTCTTGGGTGAAGTAATTGTATCTGCCTCTTATAACAATTTTCAGAAGTTTGATTCCCACGAAAAGTTAATAGATGTCTGACCTCTGTATTAGATGTCTTTTTTTGTTGGAATTGAGATATTTTTCCCCTAAGATAAAGTAATGCTTGTATTCCAATGATTGAGGAGTGTCTTTCACCTTTACTTAGTAGAAATGGTATTTTATAAATCTGTTATCAAGGAATTTCTTGGAGGTGTGGATTTCATGAGTCTACAGCATCTTGCACTTAAGTGATATTGATGAAGGAGTTGTTGGATGTATGTATGATTTAGTCAATCATTAAATGGAAGACAAATGACTAGTCACTAATCATAAAAAAAAAAACAAAAACAAAAACAAAAAACAGAAAAAACCTCACGACCTTGGGATCCATGTGTGTTGGAGGGGTATCCTGAGTATTTTCTTGAATAATCTTTTAGTCTTGTTACTTCTAATTTATGTCTTCAAAACCAATGTGTGTGTGTGTGTGTGTGTGTGTGTGTGTGTGTGTGTGTGTAGTTGGTAAATGTAAAAGTAAAATAACTATAGGAAATTTAAAAAATTGTTTGACTTTAGTGTGCATTAAAAATTTAAAGCACATTTAATACATTCATGCCTTTCTTAAAGGGCTTTGTGATTTCCCAATCTACTTTTTTTCCTTACTTTGTGTTCCTTTCAAAAGAGCATTTTTTTTGTAAATATTAGCCTTCAACTAGCAGGTTTAATACAGGAAGATAAGGTACCAGTTATTGACCTAATCTTCATTGTCCTTTGTGTTGTTTATTGTAATGTTTTCCTTCTATTTAGACATTTATTTTAAAGTATCATGAGAACAGGAAAAGGAAAAGACCCTTTCTCTCAGTTCTCCAGAGCTTGCAACTTTAGCTTTCCACATCAGTTGTATTGGTTTACTGTGGGAATTTGAACGATATGGGGAGGTGTAGAGTCAGCAAACCTATATATTCATTGGGAAATAGATTTTAATTCCTTGATCTACAGTGCAAAATATACTCTTTAAATGAAGAGAAGAGTCAAATCACATTTCCTTCTTTGATCATGTATATCTCTTACTTCCATTTCTGGGCAAGAAAATAATCCCTTCTTTTTAAAAAGAAGTCTCACATTGTTTACCGTATTAGATCTCCAAATTTCTAAAAATATGTATTTAAAACATCTCCATCTTCAAATAACCCTTAAACCAGTCTCATGTGAATGGATGGTCTCACTTAGTGGAGAAGAATCTGAGAACTAGTAAGATCTCAGATCATGATCATTTGTTTTATATTTTCTAAGATTTTATGTGTTTATTTGACAGAGAAGCACAAGCAGGGGGAAGGGCAAAAGGAGAGGGAGAAGCAGACTCCCCACTGAGCAGGAATCTGGGTACAGGGTATGTACCCAGGATCATGACCTGAGCTGAAGGCAGATGCTTAACTGACTGAGCCACCCGGGTGCCCCACATCATGATCATTGATCATTTAAGTTTAACATTATCAATTCAAATTTATCTTTATGTAAATATATAGTCATTTTATAATGAAAACATCTTAGAAATTTCTTTTTTTTTTTTAAGATTTTATTTATTTATTCATGAGAGACAGAGAAAGAGAGGCAGAGACACAGGCAAAGGGAACCTGATGTAGGACTCGATCCCAGGACTCCAGGATCACACCCTGGGCCGAAGGCAGATGTTAAATGACTGAGCCACCCAGGGATCCCCAACATAGAAATTTCTATGTTGTTGCCCAAATGAAGTTTTATCTGTTTTTCTTCCTCTTTGATGTTTCATAGAACCACAAGTTTCATATCACATTATGTGGTATGTGTATGAAAAAGGTTACTTCCTTGTCACATACAAAGATTCATGGCAGCGTAGGTTATATGCTTATGGGAAACTGGCCAACTTCTTGGCAGGTTGAACACTTCTCAGAAAATTTGGGAAGTTACATGATTCCTCCTCTTCCTTAGGAATAAGTGAAGAAATTATTACTCCCTAGGATTTGTAAATAGAATTTTATATTATTAAAAAGAGAAGAGGGAGGTACCTGGGTGGCTCAGTCCATTGAGTATCTGCCTTCAGCTCAGGTTATGATCTTGCAGTCCTGGTATTGAGCCCTACATCAGGTTTCCTTCCTGCTCCACAGCAGAGTCTGCTTCTCTCTCTGCCTCTGCCCCTCCCCCCATGCTTATGCTCTCCCTCTCTTGCTCTCTCTCTCAAATAAATATAATCTTTTAAAGAGAGAGAGAGAAAAAAGGGACATTTTCATAACATGAAGCACACAGAAATATTTCATTTGTTGACTAATTTCCCAAACATCTTGTAGGTAACACACTACAAATAATATTTATCAGTCTCTACTCTTGGCCTTTCATAAAGTATAACTAAGCTTATAGAGTATATTGGGAATTGTAAAACAGCAAAGGCAGAAATAAGCTCAAAGAATTATTTTTTACTCTAAAGGAAGGAAAACTAACCATCTACTTCTGGCTGGGGCTACATAAATTTAATATATTCTAGAGATGGGAAAAAGACTTTAAAACTAAGGACAAACTAGTGAGTGCCACTGCCTGGATACAGGTAGAGTCCACGACTTTGCCTTCTAACACCCATGCCTTTGGTCTGAGAAGACCCAAATAGAATGTCCAGGCAAAATATTCACCTCCTGAGAGAAGATACATATATTCTCTTTCCCCACATTTCTCCAGGAGTTTGGGCTGGCATCTCTATTCTTAGTTTTTGCATTGGCTCACTTCTCAACTCAATTGATCCCAAACATCTTGACACAAAAATAGGGAGACAATACCTCTCTTTCCTTTCTTAGGCAGATGAAAAAAAATTAGGTGTGGTTGATCTTTTGAAAACTCTCTTTCTCTATCAAAGGCGTGAAGAAAATCTCACAGGTGCTTTTAAAATAAGTAAGAGAAAAGAAAATAAATATATTTCAGACAAAAATGCTATTAAAATTGTTTAAAAATATTGTTTTTTGAAAGTCTTTTTATGCCTAATGCAGCCAATTCCATTGACTTCTCTTACAGTTGAGGGCAGTGAAAGCTTATGGAATAAAGACCCGCTGACTGGCATTTCTTACCAGATAAACTCCAAATCTGCTTTAACTTGGCATCAGGCGAGGAGGAGCTGCCAACAACAGAGTGCTGAACTCTTGAGTATCACGGAGATACATGAGCAAACATACCTGACAGGTAATGACGGGTAAAGAAAAGAAAGTTGTAAGATCATGCTGATTTTATTTCTATCTAGTTTAGCTTAAAAGCAGATGGTGCATCTGATTATAGACATTAGGAGAGAGCCAGTCCTGAGCAGGTATTACAAGGGTAGGATAGATTTGCCCCCCGGAATGGCAAGTAGGTTTTGTCTCAGGAGCAAACTTTCTTCCATCAATTATGACAGTTTCAAGAACCTGTGTTGAGAAGGATTCTGAGAATTGACCTGGGCTCAGAGTAGAAGGCATCACAATCAGTCAGTGATGTTCTTGGACATGGCAGGGGTACTATGCTGGTCAAGCATTCCAGATCTAACCTGAAGCCAAAGATTTTCCATCAGCATCACGGAATTCAAAAGGAGAGAAGGAAGTATATCATATGTTCTTGCCACAAGCAGGGATGAGTCAAGAGCAGCTCTGAAACTTGGAGTCCTTTTTACTTCCTGCCTCTCAAACTCCCAGACTCTACTGATTTTCAGGCCTTATTGGTGTTCTTCCCACAATGTGTTTGTTTTTTAAGCATTTGTTCTTATAGGATTGTGAAGATGGGAAGAGAACCAGTGTTTGCTTGAGATCAAACTATTTGTTTTAGCTTCTGAAGTCCACACTTGGGGAGCCGAGAGATTAGGAGCAGTTCTAGTTCACCCTGACACTGCTACCAGATTAATATATCTCTAATCCTATGCCTATCGTGTTCAAAAAAGCCATCATGGCTGTTTATTTCCTATCAAATAATTAACACCTTTGCCTGGCATTTAGAGGCTGACGGCTCTTCCCTGACTGCTGTTCTCCTTTAGGTATTTTGCAGTCTTGACAGAAGAATTTTGGGTCTCTCATCTTTATCTAATACTTTCTCATTGCCATATCTTTTCCCATGCTGTTTTATACCTGGAATCCCCAAATTTCATACAGGTGAAATGCAATCTTATTCATTTCTATCTGCATTTCTCTTATTTGTTTACTACTTTTATAATAGCTGTGTATGTATATGCCTCACTTCCCCTACAAGACTATAAATACATTCATTTGTTATTTCTTATTCATTTATTCAACCAGGTGGCTGGTATCTGTGTGTGAGGTATTATGATAGGTCCTAGAGACATGAGGGTGACCAGAGCCAGTCATGTCCTGTCTCCATGTTGCTTAAAGTCCAGTGGGGAAAACCAGCATGAACCAGAAGACAAATAGATAAATACAAATTTTAGTGAGTGCCATGAAAAAAGAAAACTTAAAGACATGTGAAGGATGGATTATAGGAGCAAATCGCTGAAAATGAGGAATGTCTTATGAATAGTGATGTCCCTCAGCCCCCATAGTCTTATGAATAGTGATATCCCTCAGCCCCCATAGAGATTCACATAGAAACGTCCAAGGAAGAGAGTCTCAAAGAATGTTTGCTAAATGACAATTGATGGTGTCGCACAATAAGAGTAATTATTTAGAAATTCAGCCTCATGTGTGGACAGGTGGTCAGTTTATGGCAAGAAGATGGTTAATGCAGTGGTTCATAAATGTAAAGTTGCATATGAATCATTGGGCCACTTTGTTAAAATGAAGATACATGGACATGAATGCCAGGGATGCTAGATCAGTAGCTGTTATGTGGGGCCCAGGAGTCTACATATTGTCAACCTTCCAGGTACTTCTGGGGCAAGTGGTTGAGGGACCACTGTGTTAGCGCCTGCTGTGTCAGCAATGCCTACACAGTCTAGTTGACTAGCCACCAGGCAGCAGAAGGTAGGAGTAGAGAGAGAGAGAGTAAACTCTGGAGCCAGACAGCCTGGGTCTCAGCTCTTCGAAGCTTTGAAGCTTCTGGGCCTCAGTCACATCATCTGTTAAAGGGGGGAGTATGTGTAAACCAATACAAGGGATGGAACATGTCCCCAGCTTGGCCTTTTTTTCTCTTTTTGGATGATAGGTCTTCAATGACTGGAACACATTTCCCCTGTAAGTTATTATTATTTTTAATTGAATTAGAAGATGTTTATTCCATTCTCTTTTTGGAGAAAAGAGGTAACACACATTTATTTAGCACAGCCTTGTGAAATGCATTTTTTTTAAAAAAGATTTTATTTATTTGACAGAGAGAGAGAGAGAATATAAGCAGGGGAGACTCAGACTCCCCGCTGAGCCCGCTGGATCCCCGGACCCAGAATCATGACCTGAGCTGAAGGCAGATACTTAACTGACTGAGCTTCCCAGGAGCCCCATGAAATGCATTTTTCTACTCTTCCTCCATTCCTGAGAACTGAATCATGAGCTGCTCCACTGTAATAGAATCTTTCTTGCAATAATAGTGGGGTGCCAAGCTTAGCATTTATTAATGGTCTCTTTTCAGTACAGACAGCAATTGACCATTTTATTTCTATTATTATGACCGAGACCAATAGTAGAAAAGCAACCTGACCTGTGTGTTCATAAACTCAGAGAAAGAATTATGCCTCATGTCTCCTCAGTTATTCTGTTTCATGTTGGTCTGGGAGGCCTTCCTAGTATCAGGGCAGAGTATCAGAGTGATTAATATTTACGACCATGTATAAAAATCAGGGCAGAAAGCATGGACGGAGACAAAACTAAATTCATGTAGATGATCAAGGAAGAGAAAAGATGACATCAGACAAGTCAGGTGTTTTCTGTGTGAGCTGGCCTGGGTGAGAGAAAACTATCAGAGGTGAAGTGGTTTCTGTCAGTCAGAGAATGATGAATACCAAATGATTTCATTCATATGTGGAGTTTAAGAAACAAGACAGATGAGCAAAGGGCAAAGAGGAGAGATTGAGAGAGAGAGAGAGAGAGAGAGAGGCAAACCAAGGAACAGCCTCAATCACAGAGAACGCACTGCTAGTTACCAGTGGCCAGAGGATGGGAGTTATGGGGAGAATGAGTGATGGGGGTTAAGAAGGGCACTCGTGGTGATGAGCAGAGGGTGATGTATGGAATTAAAATAAAAACTTAAAAAAAAAGTTGAAATGATTTGAGCTGGCTTTTTTTTTTTTTTTTTAAGGGACTCTGCGTTGTATTATCTAGACTCTACCAAGTTTTACTTGGTTTCTGGCTTTCTGGAAGCCAAGGTACAGAATGCAGGTGACTTTTTACCTGCCTTACCAGCTGCATGGAGGCAAGGGGTGATGTGAGTGCAGCGGCTCCAGCTCCGGCATCAGGAAATGCTTTCCTAATCAGCCAGTGCTATTCTTGGGTCCCTCAGGAGCGCAGACAGGCGCTAAGAGGCTCAGAGGCCGAGTTCACCTCAGATACTTGTTTGAATCTTATCCAAGCCTCCGGAATTTTAGTCAGCAAATTTTAACTGAAATCTGGATGAGAATGATTTCACTAGTGAGATTTGTAGCATTTCCTGCTTTTCTTTAAGTCAGAAATATCACAGATGGGGGGGGGGGGGAGGTCTAAAGGGGAATTCATAAAGTAAAACAGAACTTTGTTTTTTGAAGGGAAGATAGTCATGGCATTCAGGACTCATTGGGAGGTAGTAGGAAAGAATCTGGAAAATAATGGTGTGAGTGAAGAATTGTAGATCTACTCCATTTGAGGTAATATGCCACTAAAAGGAAAAAAATGTATACCCATAAATAGTTATACTTTCAAAATAAGATTTATTCCATGTGAGGACTGTAAGCAGTGTAAATAACATTTTTTTTAAAAGGTGTAAACCGTTTTTATGACTCAGATCCATTGAGCTGTCATGTATTGATCAGCTGCTGTGTGCCAGACACTGGGCTTTATTTCTAAAGCTCATACCAAACTTTTAAATGTCTCCATATTATAGATGAAATAAAAGGAAGAAGCTAGAAATTTGCCTAATACCTCCTGTTAAGAAAACAGTTGGATTGGAGCTGCCCACTATCTTTCCATTTGCTCTGTCCCGGTCCTACTCATGAAATGAGCCAGGATCTGGTGATTTCCAAATCACTAAAGAGAATCCTTAATTTAAGTATCAACAAATCATTCTGGTGAATTTAGTTTAAAATGGTGATCTGATTTCCCCTTGTGTGCAGGGCTTATTGCGTCTGCCCACCGGCAACTTCTTATATCATTTATGATCATTGCATCATCCTCAACTTCTGCTGGAAAGCTATTTATCCTTCAATTTCTGAATCAGAGTTATAACAGCATATGTGCCAGGTTAGGGTTTACAGAACTGAAATAAGCTGTAGGAAGTGAAAGTTGGCTTGTTTCCCTGATTGTTTTTGGTGCTGGTTGGAAAGTGAATTGGACCACAGTACAGGAAAGATGAAAGGGAAGGATAACATTGGACGTGAATGCATCTTCTGTTATAACTAGGTTCAAAAATAGGTGCATAACCATTTCAGACAATGCACATGCAGAAAAATAAAGCATTAAAAAGTTCAGTGTGTGGAATCGATACTTTGTATAGTAATGCTAAAAACAACAACAACAACAAAAAACAACCCTAGGTCTCTCTATGATATTACAAAAGCACATTAGAGAAAGAAATTTGTAGACAATGCTCATCTGCTTTAAGTGGTGATGATATATTTAACACAAAATTTGAATTTTGTTTCTAATCACAGGTTTTGCCAACCCTGATTCAAGATAGAGTACTAATACTGATAACAATAGCAGCTTACATTTATTGGGTACATATTATGTGTTAGGCCCTGATTTAAGAAGTATTTACTAATTTAATACTTTAAAACAAGCCTAGAAGTACACAGAGCAGACTCAGGCTATCAGAAGATAGATAATTCCTATAAGAAGCTATCTTCTTTTCTCATTTTGCCAAACACAGTAATTTAAGCCATCTCAGACAAAATCTACTTTAATTCTTCCTATGGTCCATGAATTACTTATAGTTTTAAAAGCTTAGAAATGCTTATTTTCTTAATAACAATTAAAAAATACCAGAGTATTTGATTTGAGGGAATAAATAGCTATATTTAACATTTGTGAAATGCTACTTTCAGCATCATTTTCTGTAGTATACCCCTCTGTAAGTATAGAGATAATTATTTTCCAGGTTACTACAACTTTAAATAATTTATGGAAAAAAATCATTCAGTGCCCAATAGTATTTAACAAAGTAATTACTAACATAAAGTGTAGTGTCGGTATGACGTTGATCCGAGAATAACATTTCTAATGCACAGACCAGTAAGCAAGTATTTCCTCTTGACACAAATTACCTATTACATAAATGAGGGAGGACAGAACTTTTAAGTTGATTTCTTTCATTTATCCAAAAGTGACCTAAGTAATAAAATAGTACTCAAAATAGTTTAAATAACTACATGTAAAAAATAATTAACAAACTAAAAAGAAACCATTGATAAGATGAATAATTATGAAATTGATTTAATATGAATGAATTTTTATCACATTATTATTTTTTCAGATGATTGCAATCATACTTGATGATGCTCATCCCAGAGATTTAAGGCTAAAGAAATTTCAAGACTTGTCCTTTTGATAATCTCATCTCCTTGGTAGTTTACAATAAACATTTCTATTTTTTGGTAAAATTCCAACTTTGGAGAACCAAAAGCTGCATCTTTGCAGGTGATAGGAATGAGTTCTGGCATGTGCTATTGTTTGGAGAGGAAGGGCATGTATTGGAAATATCTGTCTAGTTCACTGTTGTTTATTTAAGGTGCTCTAATGTTTAAAATTATCTAGAAAAGGTATTAGTAGTAACTCACAGGCAAGATTAATTTAAGCAGGAATTGAAGCCACTGGAGAAACCACATTGAACCCTGGGTTCCAATCCTGATCTGCTAATCTCCTTCACTTTAAAAGTTCCTTAATCTCTCTGTCTTTGGTTTCTTTTTCTGTAAAATGAAGAGATTGAACTAGATGCCTCCCAAGGTACTTAAAGTACCTGCCTGTAAGAGCTGTGCTAACTCAAACATTTTTTCTTGAACATTTGATAAAAATGAGTGAGTCTGAATTCATTTTCACCCATTTTTACATTCCAGTATTTTATTTCATCCCATTGTTATTTTATCACTTTATTTAAAAAAATCACACAGTAGAGTTTATTTTACTTCCTGAAAAGTAAAGTCAAGTTTACTTTTCAGTAAGTAATTCCTGCATTGAATTCAGTTCAGTTTATTAAGCAATCAGCCTACCTAATCAATATCAACCTAATCATATCTTCAAGTGGATATTTGGACTGCCCTTTGCTAGTGCCTCTCTGCCAGATGCTGAATAATCTGAGTGCAACATGAGGTCACATTATCTCTAAAACCATTGTCTTCACTTTTATGGAAGTGGATGCAATAAATGTGAGATCTGATTATTTGGCACTGAGTCACTTTGACCCCTATTCACTTGAATTGGTGACTTGAATGTGTGCATGCATACATGATTTGATGAAAAATTGGGGAAAATGTTAATGACTTTGAGGTAGCTCAGTTGGAGAACTGGAGTGTCTGCACTTTGGTGTCACGAGACACCTAGCATAGCTAGTGAGGATTAAATGAACACAGGCAGTGCTCTGAATAGAATAAGTGCTAATTCTTGCCATTGACAAGAATACCAACTTAAGTTTAGTACTTTATTAAAGACAGAGGATAGTTTTATTTTTTATGAACTCTTTATAATCAACTAAAAAGAATGTGAAGAGAACAGAGAATCTGTGTGGTTTTTAGAAAGTATAAATAGTAACAAATGAGAGTGTTTAACACCAGAGGGCTGAGCTGCCTGTGGCTTGTTTTTTAAGTCTACATCAGCACCCGCCAACCTCACACAGTTTGGAACATTATAATTACAATTTATGAAGTACCTAAACAAAATGTTGTTCATGTTAGCCAAAGATTTTTGCTTAGACTTTAAGCAAAATATTAATGAGAGAAAAATGGATCTTAAAAGATGCCATAAAATAAAATTCTTTTTTTTTTTTTATAAAATAAAATTCTTAGAATAAGTTCTAGAATGTAAGGTTAGGTAATAATTTGTGGGCATGATAGATCAAAATGTTTAGTAAACATTTTTATGATAGAATATTTTGAATTTTATTCATAATAAATTTTATTTGTACACTTGGGGCACCTGGATGGCTCAGTCAGTTAAGCATCTGACTCTTGATTTTGGCTCAGGTCATTATCTCAGGGTCGTGAGATCCAGCCCCACATTCGTATTCTGGCTCTGCGCTTGGCATGGAGTCTCCTCATCCTTCTCTGCTCCTCCCCCTGCTCTCTCTATCTCTCTCTCTCAAATAAATAAGTAAAATCTTTAAAAAAAAACTTATTTGTACTCAAAAGTGAAGTAAGAATGTTATTATTTGATGATAGAGTGTTATCCAAATTAAAAAAGCACACTCATACCATTCTATAGGAGTATTCAAGACAATAGAGTAAAGCCTGGTCAGATCTGGGTTAGAAGCTTACCAAGAATCTTACTAAGAATCTTACTTAGGCTCTCACCTCTGTTTATCAGCCAGTGGAGGTAGTAGTTGTACTTACCTCAAGAGAATGCAAGGAGAAATGTTGGGCATGGTGTTTTAATCATTTCTCTCAAATACATTTTGATTCAAGCACTTAATTCTGAATGCGATTCCATTGTCTTTTCCAAATGTCAGTTTTGTTTTTGCTTTTCTTGTATAGGATTAACTACTTCCTTGACCTCAGGACTCTGGATTGGACTTAACAGCCTGAGTTTCAACAGTGGGTGGCAGTGGAGTGGTGGCAGTCCATTCCGATATTTGAACTGGCTACCAGGTAGGGTTCAGCTTGCCTGGGAATAAATTCATCTAAATTTAATTTATCTGGATACCATGGGGATCTTCATCATCTCACATGTAGAACTCAAAGAAAAGAATTGGGAAACTTTACCGAATATAGTCCATTTCTCATGTTGCTTTGAAATCTGCCAACTAGATTTGTGTATACTAAAACCATAAAGTTTTTATGGCTCCTGGGATATGGATTTGTCTGGAAGGATTGTGACACCAATCAATACAGGACACTGTTAAAGTGTATATATATTCTCTGAGTATTCTTCATTGGCTAGGTATTATATTCAAAATCAAATTTTCTAATTTTACAATGTTCCAGTTGAAAATGCTTATATATAAAATGTATATTTATGAGATATATACTATATAATGCTATATTATATATTCAAAGACTTTATATGTATTTATTTATATTTACACACACATATTTAAGTGAGTGTGGATTATTTGGGGCTGGAAAATTTCTCATTATCTTGAGCCCTGAGATATTTGTGATATTTGCTCTGATTGTCATTGTTATAATGATCTTAACTTCATTGTTTCCTGTTGTTAATCTAATAGAGCTGCATTAAAATAATATTTCAGACAGATGATAATATTCCAAGGTAATATAATAATTCATTACCAGTTTCGTTGGCAATTTGTGGTTTAATTATAAAGAAATGCTATTGGGGGATGACCAAGACTTCAACAGCTGTCAAATTTTTTGGAGGACAGAAAATGCTGTGAACTAATTATGTCTACATTTTCATAACATACAGGTAACAGAACATAAAGGAGGCTAAATAATAAATGTGTTTTACATACATGGCAATCATTCAGAGAAAATAAAAAAGGACCAATGATGACAAAAAAAACTTTTATCTTATTCACAAATGCCAACCATTAGTAGCTGCTTGAGGTGCTCTATCAAGTGTGATTCAGAACTCTCCACCCATACCCCTGTACTAATTAATGTTGGTTTATTAGCAAAAAGTACAATAATTAATGATTACTGAATGCCATGGATGTGGGAAAGGATGAGTCACATTTTCATTTACTAGTTCTGCTATGAGAAAGTAATGATACAGTGTTCCTTCATGTGGTCAGACTGCTTTCTTAAAAGCCACTGAATGGTTTTTGCATTTGGCTTAGGAAATTAAACTTTTCTGTATTATTGATTTATGGTATTTAGAGAAAATGAAAACTTGAAAGAAAGAAAGAAAAGAAGGAAGGAAGGATATTCAGAATAGATGCTAAAACACAAGAGGGAAATTTTAGAGGATACATTTTGGTTTAAATTGACTGGCTTTTACTATGAAATTCCACTTCCAGTGCATTCCTTCAGTGCATATTTACAGGGCTGTCCTAGAATTGGCTTTATTTTCCTTTACAATGTGGGAACTAAACATTACTGCAAGGGAATATAAAATGTCCTTTTTGTGGATGAGGATTTGATTTGCCTGCCTACTCAGATTAAATTGGAGAATGCCAATTAGGCTCAATCAGATCTTTAGATAATAATGATTTTTTTTAAATAAAGATTTTGTTTATTCATGAGAGATACACAGAGAGAAGCAGAGACATAGGCAGGGGGAGAAGCAGTCTCCCGGCTTTGTGCGGGACTGGATCCCAGGACCCTGGGATCACTACCTGAGCCAAAGGCAGACACTCAACCACTGAGCCACCCAGGTGCCCCAATCTTTTTTTCTTTTTTTAAGGAACTAGAGTATATTCTTTGCTGCTTATTATTGCATCTTAGGCAAGTCACTTTATTGTGCAATTTTGGAATAATTATTGTAATATTTAACCACTTGCATTCCAAGAGTTCAGTAAGAAAATTGAGAGGTTAACTTCAGTGAAAGTAAGGAATGAAATTGGAATATGGTTGAGAAAGGAAAAGAAAAATTCTCTCTTTATTAAACCAAATTCCTGAGAAGTAGTAGCTGCAAGGTTAAATCCCTTCTGAAATAATTAGAGTTTCTTCAAACTAAAACCAGAAATCTTTTGGAATAGTAGAAGCTGTCATTGCATGAATTATTTGATCAAGCATTCAATTGAGTACTTACCAAGTAATAATGTATCTATTGAAATACATTCACAGTTTAAGTGAGGATATTTTACACAAATGATGTAGAAGTGTGAATTCAAATATAGAACTGTGGTAGCCATTGAAAGACAACTGATTGATATGTTAAAGTCCTCATCACTACTGATTGATATGTTAAAGTCCTCATCACTAACAATGTCTTTCTTTGTGTGCTCTTCCACAACTTTCAAAAAATTTTGACAAAAGCTTTATGGAGCAGGTGATATGATTCCCATCTAGAAAGAAGGCAAAGTGAGGTCCAGGTCCAGGTTATACACATGTCAGAGGTCACAAAACAGAGCCATTAACACAATGTGGCTCATCACCCTGTCTTCAGGTGAGAGATGGAGTGCTAGTTTGCAGAATATTAACTAGTGAAAAAGCATGAGAAATATGGGCATCAATGCATGTATCCATTGCATCCCTGAAGTTGACTTTATCTGGTTCTTTTATCACTTTTCTGTAAGATATGGGATGAAGGGTTAGTCGTTAAAAATCTTCAGTAGGCTGGGTAGAAAATCTTGAGGAAGAGTCTTAGTTTGGGGGTGTATCTTATCAGCATTTCCCATGTCATGTTGCACCTCAAGCTCCCTTTCCCCTTGTCTTTCTCCTCGTTGCTGTCTTTCTCTCTCTTGTTGGAGAAAGATTCCCACTTTCAGAAATTCTCTAGTTTGCTCCTCACAGTTAGCATTACTTAGATTTTTGGTAGGTATTTACAGTGTTCAATATGACTGGTTTGGAACATCATGTGTTTTGCATTTTGTTAGATATCTCTTGGTTATACATCACGAAACCCAACATGAAGATTGTTCAAGATTATATGGTCTAGCTTTATTGTTGATATTGTGAAAAAAGTTGTTTCAAAGAAGTAAATTCATATAATCAACATTTTAAACATTGGAATGATCCAATGACAAGAAAAGAAATAGACACCCAACATGTCTTTTCTCTGCAGTCAGTAAAGATTTCTTGGTGAATGTGAAGCCAGTGACAGAATGGGATCCATTAAATACCAAGGATGAAGCCGTGCCATTGTGGGGGCTATCTGCTTGTAAAACCTATGATAATCCACTTTGATTTTTCCTTTTCCCCAAAGGAAGTCCATCAGCAGAACCTGGAAAAAGCTGTGTGTCCCTAAATCCTGGGAAAAATGCTAAATGGGAAAATCTGGAATGTGTTCAGAGACTAGGCTATATTTGTAAAAAGGGCAACACAACTTTGAATTCTTTTGTGATTCCCTCAGGTAAGTGATCTATTTGATCTGAAGTGTATAAAATATTGTATTTTAAAGAAGAAAACTTATAGTCTAGCCATAACTGTGTGAAATGACAGGTTTTGTTGATAATTTATAGAGTAAACGTAATGATATCCCTATGGAATTTCTTTTTGTTGGTTACTAGTAACCAACTAGTGTGCTATGGTGCTCAGGCATGTACAAAGCCTTTGAAAGAACATAAATAAGAATTTATCCTCATAGGAGCTCTGTGAGCTAGGCATTATTATTCACACATTCTAGACGAGGAAGAGGTTATTCGGAGGATCTATAAAACTTGCACATGTGACAAAACTGGAATCCAAGCTAGGAAATAGATTTCTGCAAGGGACTTTTTTTTATTATATTCTTGCTATTTAAGGATCCATCTGGCTCTAGTGCTGTTAAGTTTAGTATCTTCAATGGCAGTCTTAACAGAAATGAGATAAAACATCCAAAAAGTACTCAATGAATTTTATATATAGGCTAGACTCTGGGGAAAGAATTCAATTATGCTCCCTCTTATAATTTTGAGAAGAATTAAGTTACACAAGAATGCACCTTTTTTTCTTCAAACTGGCAAAAAGCAAGCAACCTACACTTTTTTCACCATCGGCTGTTTTTGCAGAAATTCTCTAGTTGTATGTATGTATGTATTCTGCTTGAGAAATCTGACACTGTGGCATTCTTGGCTTTTCTCTTTGACTTTTTCCATGCCTGGGAAGTCAAAAGGTATAAAAATGATAGGAAGCAATAGTATTTTCCTTCCACCTCTTAACCTCTAACATCCAGTTCTCCTCCTAGGTAAACTGTTTCTGGATATTTATCCTTATGTAGTTATTGTATAAATATATAAACAAATATGTCTATAATCATTTTTGTCTGTTTTAGTATGCAAATGGAAGCATACTCTATGTATATTCTTCACTTTTTTCAGATAAAAATTTTGGACATCTTTCCATACAGTACACAAATAGCCTCTTGGTTTACTTTTATGGCTGCATGATAGCCATTACAGAGAGAGACCATGTATACTTTTTGACCAGTCACCATATGACCTTCAGTTTACTTCCAATTTTTTTTATTATCAGAAACATTCCTATCATGAATAACTTTATACACGTGTCATTTCATGCGAGTGATCATTCCTAGAAGTGGAGTTGCCAGACCAAAGAGTAGGTACCTTTGCAAATTTAATAGATACAGATATGGTCAAGATGTCCAGTGGGTACAGATGAGGGTCCTGGTTCTTGGGTTCAGTGATATTTCCAGAGACACCATGATGATTATAAGCACATGTGCAGGAGGCCTCAGTACTTCATCTCCTCTATTCCTCCCATAGGAGAAATAGTATCATTCTTTCTCCTTGGAAAAGCTCATACAATTCTCCTTTGGAAGATTTGGAATTGCCACTTAGGGGAAGAGAAAAATGGTTGTTTTACAGCTTCCCTGGTATGGGAAGTAGAATTCTAGAACTTGGCCTTGATACTTAACCCCCAGTTTTGTGTTCCTCATCCGTAAAGGGAAATATTAATACCTGTTTTTCCCCCTCTGAGAATTTATCATAGCTGCTAGCAAATTTAAAACTATGTATGGAACTCTTGTTTGTGGCTTACATTGTATCTCTAATAGACAGTGTTGCTCTACAGGAACAAGTGATGTTTTGTGTCTGTCCCATGGAATGCCATTTCATTGATTGTTTTAAACATTTTTAAAGGTCATCTGCACATTTTGAAGTCCTCAGCATTTGCTGACATTATTTTTAGCTTCCTAGGTAGCAAAGTCAAAATATCCCACCAGAGGGCTCCAGAGCTATACTAACTTATTTATTTATTTATTTTGTAACGTGGCAATGTTGAACATCTAAATTGTATTGAGGGGCCAGAATTTTTAAGTATATGCATTTTTTCTATGACAATAACAGAGCGTTTGGTCATCATGAGTGACTGTTTACTTATATGACTGTGTAAACACAATCCTGTAACTTGAAGATACGGCAAACAGTCCTGGTCTCTCGGAATAATGGCTGTACAGCATTCATTAAATGAATAGCAAACATTTACTATATTGAGCATTTACTAAGGCAGCACATTTGAGAACATTCACTACCAAACAAATGTATAAATTAACATTCATTTGGTAATATAGTCCCTTTTTAAGCAAGGTCTATTGCGAAATTGCAGTTTGAAATAGTATCTGTGAAGAGAACTGATGAGCTGCTATATATCAAATATATTTTCTCAACCGACATTCATTACACCTGCCATGTACCAGGCCCCATGCCAATTCTGGGACATACAAGGATGGATAACTTGAGTTTCTGTCTTCAAACATCCTTCCTTTCCATTTCCCCAGCTCTTTACGATTAGTTCATTTTGCAATGCGAAATCAAGATTTATGAAATTTGACCATAACTCTTAGTAGCAATAATTAGGATGTTGGCCACTGTTACTCTTGATTTAAATAATAATTGTATGATATTTGTCATCTATAGTGACATTATCCCAAGTGTTTTCTAGTTCAGAAGAACACAGTGAAGATGAATAGCTTCATATTAGTATTGTTATTGACATTATTGAAATATTTTTACATATATGGATGCTTTAGTTCATGTGCTATGACTTGCCCAAGATCACACAACTTGTGGCACATTCAGGCTTGGCCTGAAAGACTTCTGAATCTAAAGCTCTGTGGTCACTACAGTATCATATGCCATCTCATTGAAACAAGCCAGAGCCAGTGGGTCAGTGTAGAGGCACCAGTGGCCGGCTTATGCTCTTGTGGTTTCTGTGGCTCATTGGTGGCGCTTCTGTCTCCACCTAGTTATCATTTGTGAGTATGTGTGCCAAAAAGGAAAAGTAAACATTACCTTTAAATGCTTAGAAAATTTTGTTATACTTTTAAAAACATCTTCCCTTTTAAATGTTTTCCAAACTCTTTTTTTTTTTCTCTAGAAAGTGATGTGCCTACTAACTGTCCAAGTCAGTGGTGGCCATACGCAGGTCACTGCTATAAGATTGATAGAAAAGAGAAGAAAATTCAAAGAGATGCCTTAACTGCATGTCGGAAGGAAGGTGGTGATCTAGCCAGTGTCCACAGCATCGAGGAATTTGACTTTATCATTTCCCAGCTCGGATATGGTGAGAAACCTTATAGCAGTAATATGCTTGGCTCTCCCCCACTCTCCACCCATCTCTTGGAAAATTTAATCATAAATGTTAAATTTAATTTAATAATTGAAGATTAATAGTGAGATTATTTGATAAATATAAATATTAATCATGCATAGTAGAAATTATTTAGAAATTTAAAGAATTTTTTTAAAAGATTTTATTTATTTGAGAGAGAGAGACAGAGAGAGAAAGAGAGTGCATGAGCAGAGGCAGGGGAAGAGGGAGAGAGAACCCCAAACAGCCTCCATGCTGAACAGGGAGCCCAACTCGGGGTTTGATTCCAGGACCCAAGATCATGACCTGATCTCAAATCAAGAGTTGGACACCCAACTTACTGTGCCACTCAGGCACCCAAAATTTTAAAAACTTTTATCAAGAAGATAATTTGACTTATTTTTCTTTTAATACATAATCAACTGACATATAGTTTTTAAAATATTATTTTTTCTATATAATCTGCATGCAGAACAGTCTACCTTAAATTTGTCATTAATATTTCATTTATTGGAAGTACTGGTGTGTACGTATTTTCTTTTTTGACACCCATAGTTTCTCTCACCAGAAATATCTCTAAATGAGCCATATTGTACTGTGGATTTTATTTTCTTTATTGACCTAGCTAGTACTGCTACAGTGTTGAGCAGTGAAAGAAACAGGATATTTTACTGGGGTGGTTAGGTGGTGGCCTAAACTTAAAGAAAGGTATGCCTCGATTTTAGGTATGTAATTTAAAGATTATACAGAGAATGTACTAAACAAAATACTGGAAGGTTTTCAAAAATTGATTCTATCAGAAAACAAAGAAAAATGAACTGGTAACACTTATCCCAAAGAGGAGGCAAGAGAGGAGGAACTGAATGCTAACTGACACTTGGGTACCTGCTGGTTCAGTGATGCTCATTTTGTGCTTCCCCCTCGAGCCTACTGACTAGCGACAGCTGTTCATTTCCAGCCAGCAAAACAAGAGGAAATGGATGGTGGCAATGGTGGGGGAGGCTTCCTGACACTTATTGCCTGAAAATTGATAGGAGTCAGGGGGAGTGAAGGAGGGCTTTTTCAGCAGTTGACAAAAGATGGGAATTAGCAGAGTAGTCACAGAGAACCTTTGCAAAGACCCCAAAACACCAGGGCTCCTAGCACCTGTGCCAAACGGAATTCTTTCCCCTCTGTCTACTTGACTCCATTTAATAGGCCCTGATAATAGCCTGCTGCAGCCTGTAAACAACTTCTTCATATTCTCTAATTACGCATTCTGGAGAATTCAGACTAGAAGATAATAATGTAATCAAGACTGATATGTCTGAATAATATCATAGTATCCAAGTCATGATACTTACAGCAGGTAATAAAGTTTGCAAATGAATCTGGAAAACAGATTAGTTAAGATACCACAGACCCAAAGTGCAAATCTTTCTCTACTTTATATAACATGATATAGTAAAAGAAGCAGCTTATGTTTATTACTGTAGTTATGTAGGGAAGTTGACTGACAAAGGTTGCTTTCATTTATTTTTTTATTGAAGTATAGCTGACATTTTATTAGTTTCAGATATCTAACATAATGATGCCACATTTGTATTCATTCCAAAGTGATCACCAGAATAAACCTATTTACCAATTTTGACTGTGGTCACCATGCTGTGCATTACATCTCCATAACTTTTTAATTTTATAGTTGGAAGTTCATATTTTTTGTAAAAAAAAGATTTTATTTATTTATTTGAGAGAGGGAGAGAGTATGAGTGAGAGGAGGGGCAGAGGGACAAGCCGGCTCCTTGCTGAGTGGGGGAGCCTAACACAGGGCTCGATCCCTGGACCTAGAGCTCATGACCTGGTCCTTAACTGACTGAGCCACCCAGGTGCTCCTGAAATTTGTACTAGACCCTCTCACCCACCTTCCCCCAACAACCGCCCACCATGATGTCTGGCCACCACAAATCCAGTCTCTGTATCTATGAGTTTTATTTTATTTATTCATTTGTTTTGCTTTTTTAGATTTCACATATAAGTGATATTAAAGGATATTTGTCTCTGATTTCATTTAGTATAATGCCTTCAAGCTCCATCCATCCATGTTGTTGTAAATGGAAAGATTTTAATCTTTTTTATGGTTTTGTAGTATTCCAGTGTGTGTGTGTGTGTATACACAATGGAATATATATATATATATATATAATTTTTTTTTACAATGGAATATATATATGAAATGTATTCTTCATTTATTCATCCATTGACAGACACTTAGGCTATTTCTATATCTTGGCTATTGTACATAATGCTGCAAGGAATATTCGAGGTGCATGTGTCTTTTTGAGTTAGTGTTTTCTTTGGGTAAATACCCAGAAGCGGAATCACTGTATCATATGGTAGACCTATTTTTAACTTGTTGAGGAACCTCAACATTGTTTTCTATAGTGGCTGCACCGATTTATACTCCGACCACAGCCCACAAAGTTTCCCTTTTCTCTCCATTATTGCCGACACTTGTTATTTCTTGTCCTTTTGATAATAGTCATCCTGACACACATTGGGTAATATCTCATTATGATTTTTAATTTGCACTTCCCTGATGGCTGGTGGTTTTGAGCATCTTTTCATGTATCTGTTTGCCATCTTTATGTACTGTTTGAAAAAATGTCAATTCACGTTATCTACCTATTTTTAAATCAGATTTTTTTTTGTTATTGAACTGTATGAATTCTTCATATAGTTTAGATATAAACCCTTAATGAACATTTGGTCTGCAAATATCTTCTTCCATTCAGTAGGTTGCCTTTTCATTTTGTTGATGCTTTCTTATGCTGAGCAGAAGCTTTTTAGTTTGATGTAGTCCCATTTGACTATTTTTACTTTTGTTGCCATTGCCTTTTGAGTCAGAGCTAAAAAATACTGCCAAAAACAATGTTAAGGAGCTTACTGCTTATGTTTTTTTTTTCTAGGAGTTTTATGGTTTCTGGGCTTATTTTTAAGTCTTTATTTTGAATGAATTTGTGTTTATGGTGTAAGATAGTGGTCCTGTTTCATTCTTTTGTAAGTGGCTTCCAGTTTTCCTAACATAATTTACTGAAGAGACTGTCCTTTCCTCAAAGTATATTCTTACCATCTTTGTTGTAAATTAATTGACCATATATACATTGGTTTATTTCCAGGCTCATTATTCTGTTCCATTGATGTGTGTCTGCTTTTATGCTGAAACCATGCTGTTTTGATTACTTTGGCTTTGTAATATTGTTTGAAATCTAGGAGTGTGATACCTCTACATTTGTTCTTTCTCAAGATTGCTTTTGCTGTTTGGGATCTTTTGTGGTTCCATACAGATTTTAAGTTCATTATATTTCTGTGAAAAACGACATTGATATTTTGATAGGGATTGCATTGAATCTATATATTACTTTGGGTAATAGGGACATTTTTATAATATTAATTCTCCAATCCATGAACATGGACTATCTTTATATTTATTTGTTTCTTCCTCAATTTCATTCATCAAGTTTTATAATTTTCAGTGTACAAGGCTTTTACCTTTTTGGTTAAATTATTCCTAGGTATTTTATTCTTTTTGATGCAATTGAAAATGGAATTGTTTTCTTAATTTCTCTTTCTTATAGTTCATTGTTAGCATATAAAAAGGCAACAAAGTTTTATGTATTAATTTGTATCCTGCAATTTTATTGAATTTGTTTATTAATTTTAACAATTTTTTTGGTGGCGTCTTTAGAGTTGTCTATGAAATCATGTCAGCTGCAAATAGTGATAATTTTACTTCTTCCTTTCTAATTTAGATACCTTTTATTTCTTATTCCTGCCTAATTGCTCTGGCTAGACTTCTAATATAATGTTGAGTAAAACTGGGGAAAATGGGCAGGCATCCTTTTCTTTTTCTTTTTTTTTAAATAAAGATTTTATTTATTTATGAGAGACACAGAGAAAGAGACAGAGACATAGGCAGAGGGAGAAACTAAAAAGGCAACAAAAAGACCAATGAAACTAAGAATTAGTTTTTTGAAAAGATAAACAAAACTGACAAACCTTTAGTTAGATTCAATCAGATAAAAAGAAAGGTGCAAATAAATAAAAATAGAAATGAAAGAGGAAAAATTACAGGCTCCCATGGGGAGCCTGATTAAGGACTTGATCCCAGGACTCCAGGATCATGACCTGAGCCAAAGGCAGATGCTCAACCGCTGAGGCTCCCAGATGCCCCTCTTTTTCTTGTTTTAAGGGAAAAGCCTTCAGCTTTTTATCATTGAGTACCTTAGTTGTGGGCACACCATATATGGTGTTATTATGTTAAGGTACATTCTATTTCCAATTGATTGAGAGATTTTATCATAAATAAATATTGATTTTTCAGTTGCTTTTTCTGCCTCTATTGGTATTATTTTTAAAATTAAATTAAAAATTTTTTTAGAGAGCAAGCATGAGTGGAGGGAGAGGCAGAAGGAAAGGGAGACAATCTTAGGCAGGTTCCACACCCAGCATGGAGCCCAATAGCTCAAAACACTGAGCCAAAGTCAATAGTTTAATGCTTAACTAATTGAGCCACCCAGATGCCTCAAGATGATAATACGATTTTCATTTTGTTAATGATGGTGTATTACATTGACTGACTTGCAGATACTGAACCATCCTCACATGCCTGAAATAAATCCCATTTGATCGTGGTATTTGCTCCTTTTAAGGCATTGTTGATTTCTGTTTGCTAACATTTTGTTGAGGATTTTGCTTCTGTGTTCATCAGGGATTCTTTTTTTTTTGTTTTTGTGATGCCTTTGATTTTGGTATCAAGGTAATACAGGTCTCATAAAATAAGTTTGAGAGTTTTCTTTCCTATTCAATTTTTTGGAAGAGTTGAGAAAAATAAGTTTTAAGTCTTCTTTGAATGTTTGGCAGAATTCACTGGTGAAGCCATCTGATCTTGGACTTCAGTTTGCTGTTTTTTTTTTTTTTCTTTTGATTACTGATTCAGTCTTTTTACTAGTAATTGGTCTGTTCAGATTTTCTATTTTCTATTTCTTCATGTCCAGTCTTAGAAGATTGTATATATCTAGGAATTATCCACTTCTTCTGAGTTGTCTAATTTGTAGGAATATAATTACTCACAGTAGTCTCTTATGATACTTTGTATTTCTTTGGTATCAGTTGTAATTTTTCCTCTTTCATTTCTATTTTTATTTATTTGCACCTTTCTTTTTATCTGATTGAATCTAACTAAAAGTTTGTCATTTTTGTTTATCTTTTCAAAGAACTAACTCTTAGTTTCATTGGTCTTTTGTTGCCTTTTTAGTTTCTCATTTATTTTTGTTCTGATCTTTATTATTTCCTTCCTTCTACTAACTTTGGACTTCATTTTTTTCTTCTTTTTCTGGTTCCTTTAGGTGTAGAGTTAGATCATTTATTTGAGATTTTTCTTTTTTCTTGAGGTAGGAACTTTGTATTGCTGTGAACTTCCTTCTTAGAATGTTTTTGCTGTATCCCATAGATTTTGGTATGTTTATTTACATTTCATTTGTCTGAGGGTATTTTTTTATATCTCCTTTGATCTTTTTACTACCTTATTGATTTTTCAGTAGCATTTTTTAAAATCTCAATTTATTCCTGATTTTTTCCTGTATCCTTTTTGTAGTTGATTTCTAGTTTTATACCATTGTGGTTGAAAAAATGCTTGATATGATTTCAGTATTCTTAAATTTATTGAGACTTATTTTGTGGCCTCACATGTGACCTATCTTTGAGCAGATTCCTGTGTACTTGAGAAGACTATATATTCAGCTGTTTGGGAATGGAATGTTCTGTATATGTAAATTATTTATTTCTATTTCTTTAAGTTTTTTCTGGAGTTTCATTTAAAAAAAACTTGGAACATATTCCTCTGTTTCTACAATTTGTTTAACTCTCTGTTGGATTCTGTGTGTCAGGAATCAGTTACCTCTCTGTCTTAAAGTGGTGGCCCTGTGTGGGTGATGATCCTTACCATCTAACTTTGCTTTAATCATTAGCTGTTTCTTGAATTGTCTCTCCAATGTTTCAGACTTACAGGGCCCAGAAACTGTCCCCCAACTCTGGCTACCAAAGCCCAGGACTCAAGGGGCATCCTTTGTGTGGGCTGTGCATTGAAGGGATGTAGGGAGGCAAAGTGCTGCTTGCTGTTTTTGGGAGGGGGCTGTAGTAGTGGAAGGAGGTGTGGGGCCCTCACCTACTGCCTCTGGCAGGGCTACAGCATCAGTGTGATGGAATGGCATTACCTGATTAGATTGATAGTACAAAAATAGCACCTATTAAGTCCCCACACTAGCAAAGTAGAGGAAGAATGTAAGAATGGTGCCTTTCTGCACTGTTTTCTCTGGAGAGATTTCCAACAGGCTTTTGCCACCCCCCCCCCCCCCAGCAATTTTTAAGATTAGCAAATGAATCTCTTTTGAATATGGTCTAGGATCTTTTCAAACTGCTGCTTTTGCCTTGGGCTTTGGGTTGAGTGCCACTGCATGTGAGACCTCTGTTCTGACAACCCTATGGCTCTCTTGGATTTGAGCCCCATTGGTTTTCAAAACCAGATGTTTTAGGGTCTCATTTCTAGTACACATCCTGAGAGTTGGGGTGCCTGATGTGAGACACAAATTCCTTGCTCTTTAGGAAGGAGTTCCATATTTGTGAGACCCCTCCTGATGGTGGGTCACTACACCCTTGTGGGTTTTTGGCAGGACTAAGTCTCTGCTTCTCCTAGCCATCTCAACATGGCCTTTTTATCTTTTGTTGTAGAATAGTGGTTCAGCTAGCTGTCAGGTTCCTTTCAGAGGAATTGTTCCATAGGTAGCTATAGATTTGTTGTATCCGTTGGAGGAGTTGAGTTCAGGATCTTCATATGCTGCTGCTGTTTGGAGCTGCCTCTGGCAAAGGTTGTTCTACAATTCAGATTAGGAATTAATACTTTTTCACTGGGAAATCTTCCCTTCTTTATTGTTGATAGGCTGATTTATTTAAAACAGTAACAATAATATAGATAAAAACAAATAAAAGTAAAGGTAAACAAAATTATTGTTTCTAAATCAAAAGCCTAGAAAACTCTTTAAGTAGTTGAGACAATATCTCTTTTTAAAAATATTTTTATATTAATTGTGGAAACGCAATGGAGAAATTGACACTTGCCCACATAAGTTATGACTACATCAACTAAGACAGCTTCCCTAACTGATTCATAATAATTGGTCTAACAACTTTTTAAACTTGTGTATTGTGTATTTTTATAGAATCTAGATTGTGCTTAGGAATTATAAAAACTAGAGGGAGGTGCACAATTTAGTGAGAAAAAATGTTTATAGGGAACTCTTAATACTTTAATTGTGGGACTTGAGAGTTTACATTTTTATTAGTCTTCAACCTAAATCCTAGAAGGGCACATGAGGTCATTTTGAAGCTTATATTTTCTGCCCAAAAGATCATGATCTGCCAAATTAAGTGAAAGGAAAAGGGGATCATCCTGGCGATGTCATTCATGCTTCATGGTACTGGAAACATCTGCAGGGGCTGGCAATGGGCCAATAGAGACTTCTCCAAAAGCAAAGTTGAGTGACAACTTTTAGGAGGAAGAGATGAAACCATTTAGGGAAATTCCTATATGGTATGGCATTTTTCTCATTTTCTACTGCAACATCATGTTTGTAATCCTTTGGCGAGTAATTTTATTTTTACCATGTAAAGAACATAAGTCAGACATTCATAATGACATTTCCAGTAGTACAAACTAAATAGACATTGTCTATTCTTTCTTTTTTTTGAATTTGCAAATATATATGTTTCTAGCCATGAAAGTTTAGGCCTTAAATTTTATCCCATTTTAGTTAAAACATTTAGAATTTTTAGAATTCTAACTACAGATAAGATCATCAATGTTCTTCATAGAATAAAACAAAATGGTCACATCTTATATCTGTACCTGGTTGTTTTTGTTTTAACCTTTACTTGTTTGAATTTTTTCTGGTATTTTATAGTGAAAATGACTTCATATTCATTTATATTTATAGACTAATAAATAAGTCCCAAATGTCAGGAGAGACAGTTCAACCCCTCAGTTTATATATCTTCTCACTCCTATTATAGATATTGAGCTTTAATGGGAACACCCAGTATGTTCTTCAAAATAGCATAGTAATAAAATAGAAGTGGTTTTTTTTTTTTTTTTACATATTTTATTTATTTATTCATGAGAGATATACAGAGAGAGAGAGAGAGGCAGAGACATAGGCAGAGAGAGAAGCAACTTCCATGCAGGGAGCCCGACGTGGAACTTGATCCCGGGACTCCAGGATCATGCCCTGGGCTGAAGGCAGGCGCCAAACTGCTGAGCCACCCAGGCATCCCTAGAAGTGGTTTTTAATAGTACTTTAAAACATTCATGAGTTTAATAACAGTCGAATAGATTAATATATAAGGAAATTATCATATATCCAACACTGAGAGTGTGCAGTAGATATGGAAAGTTATTTATAACCAAAAAAGTAACTTCACAAAATAGGGAGTAATGATGGATCAACTTCAGCTTCATTTTAGCAACTGCCATGAGATATAAGTTATACTCACACAATAAAAGAATAAAGTTGCATTCATAATATAAAGAATACATTGTGTAAACTAATATTGACAACATAAAATGTAGTAGGCAACTCAGATTAACACTCAAGAGGATGCTCTTTTATCTGTTATAATATTAAGGGAATAGACCTCTGCTAATAAAACAGGGACCTTTCTTTCCTGATAAACTGATTTTTGGAAAGAAAAAATGTTATGTGTATGTTACTTTTCTGTTTTTCTTCCTGTTTAGAGGCAAATGATGAGTTATGGATTGGCTTAAATGACATCAAGATTCAAATGTATTTTGAGTGGAGTGATGGGACCCCTGTAACATTTACTAAATGGCTTCGTGGGGAACCAAGCCATGAAAACAACAGGCAGGAAGATTGTGTCGTCATGAAAGGCAAGGTAAGGCAACTGTATTTGCTGATACCTAGCAAAAGCCTGAGGGTATTTTCCCTCCTGCCTCACTCACTCATATAATCATTTAGATTGTTTCTAGTCTAGGTGATCTATCTACATTTCAGTTGTTTAGCAAGGTCAAATTTTTAAGGGGACAAAAAAAGCAACAGACAGAAGCATTCAGTTCAAGGGTGAAATTAACCAATAACCCATATTCATATTGTTCCTGTGCTGGGTTCTAAATGGCAATATATAGAGCTTGACTGGTCAAATGAGAGCTTGGTTCTATTTCTGACTGGTTGCTCTGAGTAGATTTGACTGGTCAAATGAGACCTTGGTTCTATTTCTTACTGGTTGCTCTGAGTAGATGTACTTAAGTACATCCACATACCACAGTCTGCAGTCTGTACTTGGAGAGCTACATTTGTTCTTTTAGGTTACATGGAGATGTATGAGAAGATTGCTTCCATGTCCTTAAATATGACTTTAGTGACTAAAGAATATCATCAAATTATCTTTTGCTAATGGATGATGAACATGGTGGCAAGATGCTGGGTTTTGATGCATGGCTTATTTTTCTCATTTATAAGATAGGCATAATAATTGTACCCAACTTAATGATGGGCAAAGGATTAAATGGGTTGATGCATAGAACAAGCACAGTGACTGGCCCAAACCTACTGTTCAGTAAGTATTAGAGGCTATTTCATCATTGGGGTTGTTTTCATTGTGATTAATTGAAAGCTAAAGAAAAGAGTAGGTGTTAACTATTGAAAGGATAGGAAGAAGTGGGTCCTAGGAAGAGGAAACCACTTGAAACCACTTGAAAGCAGCTGATAGAAGAGGCTGTGTATAGACCTTCTTTTGACACCATCACTTAAGAACTTACAAGCTTTTCTTAGTTTCTCTTTAGATCCCTCTACTCTACAGTGGCATGGACAGCCAAAATAGAAAAACACATTGGGGCTGCAATCTCTTTTCACATCTTTGCAGCCAGAATCAAATTTGCTATTCACTTATTAAACGTCAATTTACCTTTCCTTTCAGAGATACCATTTTTCTCTTAAGAACCTTTTTATTTATTTTTTTTCCTGAGGCCTGATTGTAAGGAAACAGCCTCAGAGCCAAACAACTGATAATCATTCATTGTTTTTCTCTTTGCTTTCTGCAGGATGGGTACTGGGCAGATCGAGCCTGCGAGAGACCTCTTGACTACATCTGTAAGATGAAATCTCAAACCCAGCCCACAGGAACAGTGAAAGCAGAAACAGGCTGCCAGAAAGTGAGTATAGAACATGCACAATAACTTCAGAGTAGAAAATATTATGTGATGCCTTGGCTTTATTTTTTGGCTGTGAAAGTGCTTTATTATTGTTTAGGTAGCCAGCCATGTGTTCTAACTGTTTAACCATCCAATGGGTTATCATTAGTGTTTGGTATCATTGTTCTCCCCAAAAGCATCTTTGGGTGTCTTCTACAGGTAATACGGGTGCATGTGGTCAGTAGCAGCTTAAAGAACATCATGGCAATTCTCCTGCTCCAAATGGGGGAATGAGAACAGAAAATAAAACCACACTTCTATGGAGCCTGGTGAGGGCAATGAGACTATAGTGAGTTATAGTCATGGAAGAAGGGTCATTGAGGCATTGGTAGTCAGTGATCCTATGGTTTGTAGAAACATTTCCCATAGATAACCGCAAGTTTTGGATAGCAAACTGTCCTGTCATTTTCTCCATTTATAATATTTCTGAGGGTGCTGCTTCTGATAGGGATTCTTCCCGTAGATCCCTGCAGTGGGAAGCAGGGGATCAGATTAGCTGGTAATAGCCGGTTATAAAGCCATGCCAAGTTATTATGCTTTGTCCCCACTTGTATGTCAGCTAATACTACCTCTCTGCAGCTCTTATAATTCTTTGAGGTTGAAGTAAATGATCTCTGTGAAACAATTTCTAAAAGCATCCAGAAACTACAAAATACAGGGTGTATGGTTATCATTTTCCTTTTTGTCTTCCCCTTTTTTACCTTTGTCTTGTCTTCCCCTTTTTTACCTTTCTCACTTCTCTTGGATAAAAATAAAGTAGAAACTAATTTTCTTTCCAAGCATGTCATGTTGTGATCAGATCATCTTATAAACAAACACCAGAAGGCTGAGAGTTCATGAAACATAATTTAGAACTGTCCAAATAAATCATAAAGAAACATTGAGCAGAAACAGAAAATCAGAGCTAGTTCACGATATCTCTGTGATAATCAAAATCCCCCCTTTAATTATTATGCTCTGGGAATTCAGCCCAGGGAAGCCATGACTTTATTAGAGTGACAGAAGCAAGGCTAGAACTCTGGTCTCCCAACCCTATGTCTCTACACTGAGATTACTGGTTTCACTACCAGTGTACTTACATATTCTTTGTCTAATCATAGGGATGGATATACAGGATTGTGTATATTGTTGTAATTTTCTATAAATAATAAAAAATCCTTAGATGTTATTACTTCTGTACAATGGATCAAAGTCTGTATACATGTAACAGTTTCTATGTATAATAAAAGTTATATGTATAGTCTAGTAATTGTCATATCTACAATGTCTGATAAAATCCAATTTAATCATTAAGGTGGTAATAAGAAAAATAAGAAAATATCCACAACTGTTTGCTGAGTACAGTTAATTATCTTAAAGGATAAATATTATGTTCCTAGTTAGACAGAAGAGGAAAGTGAAGCTCAGAGACATTAAATAATTTGACCAGATTAAAAATACCTGTGATAGGTAGCTTCCTTAGAGAGCTGAGAAGACTGGAACAACAACAATAACAGCAAAAAATCCACTCACTAGCAAAGGAAGATAAGATTTTTTAAAAATTAATTTATTTATTTTCTAATCTGTGCCTGGGCACTTCATGGTGTGGGGATCTTTGTGAGAATTCAAAACCGCAGATGTGTTCTACAGATCTGGGATCAGTTTTCAATTCATTGCTACCTTTGTGAGACATCCGGGGCAAAGTGGTCCTGAGTCTCTGATATTTCAGGATATCTGACAGATACAAATGTTAAGCCATTTTATGCAGACGTTCCCTCTGCCAGGCTGACAAGGAATCTTACATATGAGTATGAAATCTGAAATTATATCAGGAACTTTAAATGGTGGGATTAATGGATGTGACATTCAAATGAATGTGTTTTTGAATTCTTACAGAAATGAGAGATGAACTTGGAACCGTGGACCAATCAACCAAATTTTCTTGTCTAGTGCTTTCATTATGATTCACTTCCAAATATTTTTGATTTCCATTAAGATTTCTTTGATCCTTGAATTATTTAGAAGTGTTTATGTGTGTGTTGATATTGATGGCAGTTTGGTGGTAGGGATGGGAATTTTGGTTTTTAGTTTCTAAATAATTAGAAACTGTTGATTTTAATTTCACTGCATTGTGATCATATAAAGGTTTGGTTATTACTTGTTGAGACTTTATGATCTAATTCATAGTTTTTGTACATATTCAGTGTATTTGAA
This sequence comes from Canis lupus dingo, assembly GCF_003254725.2. Classification (NCBI taxonomy): domain Eukaryota; kingdom Metazoa; phylum Chordata; class Mammalia; order Carnivora; family Canidae; genus Canis; species Canis lupus. The sequence continues at coordinate 17,650,855 of NC_064244.1, read as the reverse complement.
CAGGATGATCTTTGATTGTTGGCTTCAGGGGTCTATAGATATTGACTAGATAAAAAGCTAATTTATATTATTCAGATGTTCTATATTCCTAATATTTTGTCTGTTCGACAAAATATTCTCCTTGCAATTCTGTCAGTTTTTGTTTTATATACTTTAGTCTATGTTGTATCTTCCTGATACATCCATCCTTTAATTATGCAATTACTTTCCCTATTTATAATGCTCTTTTAACCGTAAAATCAATTTTAAATAATATTAATATGCCCACAGAAGCTATCTTTTGTTTGGTATTTTCTTAGAATCTCTTTTTTCCAACTAGTTCTTTTTAATCGTTCTATGTCATGGAATGGCTCTTGTAAATATGTATCTGCATTTTAATTTTTTAAAATCTAATTGGAGGAACTCTGGCTTTTTCCTGGCAAACATGAGTTTAGATTTTTTTTTTTTTTTTTTGCATACTCATGTATTTGTTTCTAGCATCTTATTTTGGCTTTATTTTGTTTACCATTCTGTTTTCTTTCCTTTCTGGTGCGTCCTTTCTTACATTCCACTGGTTCTATGGAATGTTTTTATCACCTTTTCCTTCTCTACACGTATGGGAATCATATTCCACTTCTAATTTTTTTTAATGGTTAACCTTCTGTTTTTAACACACATTTCTGACTTGAAGTTAAGCAGCATCTCTCTCAGCTTCCTGAACAAAATGAAGTTTATTATTCCACGTAAACATAAAATTTTTTTTAACTTGGAATTAATGTTACACTCCCAAGGAACTGTAAAAGAGAGTACAGAAAATTCCCCTGTGCCATCTACTCTGCTCCCTCCAGTGAGAACCCCTTATGTAATTAGAGTACAGGATCACAGCTAGGTAACTGACAGGGATTCAATATGTTAACTAAACTATACATCTTGTTAATTTCTCATTCTTTAACCTCCCACCTGCAATTAGTTATCTTTGCTATTCCTACAAGCATTTAGACCTGGATTCACTAAGGCATCTATTGGTTTCTTTGATCAGTGTAGACTTTTAGCCCACTTCCTCCTGATTTAAACTCCTTCTTGCCAAAGTAAATCTTTCAGTGATTTTTTTTCACCAATGATATGGGAGTAGAAAACTCTCTGTCTTTATCTGAAAATGTTTTGATCCATCTTCATCTTACATAATAACTAAATGCTAGGTTGACAGTAGTTTTCATAGAGTGCTGCGTATATATCATTTCATTTTCTCCTGGCCTTTATTTTTTTTTTATTTTTATTTTTTTATTTATTTATGATAGTCACAGAGAGAGAGAGAGAGAGAGAGGCAGAGACACAGGCAGAGGGAGAAAGAAGCAGGCTCCATGCACCGGGAGCCCAATGTGGGATTCGATCCCGGGTCTCCAGGATCGCGCCCTGGGCCAAAGGCAGGCGCCAAACCGCTGCGCCACCCAGGGATCCCCTCTCCTGGCCTTTATTTTTGCCATTGGAATTCCTGTTATTTGACTAATTCTTCTTTTTTTAAAGTGGGAACTCTGTATCTTCTCTCTGATTTTAAGATCTCCTCATTGTCTTTGTCATTATGCAGGCTTTTAGTACAATATGTTGAAATTTGGATTTATTTTCTTCTGTTTGGTACTCCATGTGCTTCTTCATTTTTGGAATTTGTCTCTTTCTTTTAATTCTTGAAAGTCATCAGTCATTAATTTTATTCGGTGATTCAGAAACTTTTCTTGGGTTGATTTTGAAACTTCTCATTGTATTATTTTGTTTTCTCTTCATGCTTTTAAAATCTCTTTTCATTTGTTCATCTCTCTGATGCATTCATTTGATTGACTAAGCCACATTTTCTATATTTAATCTGGTCATTGTGTTTCTAACTTTATATTTTTTCTTTTCTAGAAATTCTATTTTTTGTGTGTTCAGATACTTGTGTTCTTTGTTCATAGCATTTTGATCTTTCATTATTGGTTCTGCTTCTTTTTGCCTTCTTTTGTTAAATCATCAGAAACATGCTTATTTTTATATTCTTTCCAAATTGTTTTATTATGTTACATTGCTGACTTTCCCTTAAAATGAGCCTCACATGATTGATAAATTTCAACTGTGATTAGTTCCCATCTCATCTCCACCCTACACCTCAAATGTCATAGTCATACATGACCTGTATTGCAGAAATATTTCAGTTGTGTTCTGCATTTTACTTACCTGAGTACCGAGGAATTTCTCCTTTTGTAAACCAAGATTTATTTTATGACTTGGCTGTGGATTCTAATACAACGTGAACAATGTCAAGTTGGGGACCAGCACCCATCTCTGACACATAATCACTATTTATTTTTAACTGAAGAATTATTTTTCCTGTACCTAGAAGCCCAAGCAGATGACAAGAATCTGCCACTGCCTGGTTCTGTGAATATAGTTTTCTCACTCTACTTTCCTGGAGGGGCTCCCCTTAGTGGGTATCATCTTTTTAAAAAAAAATCATTTATTTGAGAGAGAGAGGAAGAGAGCGCTCAAGTGGGTGGGGGGAGGGGCAGAGGGAGAGAGAATTCTCAAAAAGACTCCCCACTGAGTGCAGAACCCAACAGGGAGCTTGATCCCAGGGCCCTGAGATCATGGCTTGAGCTGAAATTAGGAGTCAGCCACTTATCTGAGCCACCCAGGCACCCCAGTCAGTATGATCTTTATGTAAGGACTTCAGTTCCATTTCCCTGCCTCAGGTGGTCTGATAGCCAAATACCCTCATTTATACGGACATTTAGTACCCCTACCCTGAGACCCTAGGACCCTAGTCTAGGTCTAGTACATGACAGGACAACTACAGTCTCAGCTTGAGCATTTCCCATTCTACCATTTTAGTTTTCTATATGTTTTTGGTTCCTGAAGGTTTCCTCAGGCATGGGTTTTTTTTATTGTTATGTTTTTATTTAGCATTTCTGTGTGTTTGAAGTATGGGAGAAGAACCATGCAGAATCATGTTGCCATAAGTGTGATAATTATTCTCCTAGGACCAGATGATACAGCTTTACAGTCACTACCTACTTTTGGCTTCAGTAGGCAACTAGGCTTGCTACTCAGCAAATTATTTCCTGTGGTTACTTATTCTAACACTGAAATCTTCACCATTCTGTTCAGGGTCCTCAGTAAGCATTTCAAAAATCACTTTTGTTGGAAGATGTAACAGGAGTGGTGAGAGTAAATGTCCTGCCTCTAGTTTTGTGGCATAATTTGTCCTAAGAGGAACAATGTACTACTGTTTTCTTTATTCATATAAATATTTTTCATTGCATTTCAAATTTTCCAGATTTGTGTTCTCCACATACTCCTATTATTTATCAATTTATGTTTCATGGTATAGGAATTACTGAAATAATATTATTTAATCAGTATCCATGATAATCTGCTTGATAACATTAACAGGGCTGGAAAAGACATGGCTTTTACTGCTATTTGATTGGACACACACTTTCAACATTTACAGAAGCTAACCAAACCTGTATAAATGAGAAGGCTTACTTAACAACTATTGAAGACAGGTATGCAACTACTTTAATTTTATTTGAACGTATGTCAAATAATGAAATGTTTTCAGAGAAGCCTAAATATCAACATGCTCTAAATTTCTGGAAGTTACATGTGATCTATCCTGAGGTATGGCTTGCAGAAGTAGGAGCATTAAAAAAATCATATTCTTTTTGGAATTATTCACTTGTAAATACTATAAAGTATTTTGCTTCTTTTAGAACTATGAAGCAATATTCAGGACAGTTTATTAATATTCTAGTAAACATAGTTTGTGGGTCTGACTTTTTTCTGATCTAGTATATGTCAAATTTTTTAAGGCAAGGAAACTGAGTAAAACTTATTAGTTCAAAAAATGCTGCTTTCTATCTTACCACTATCTGCACCAAAAAAGGTGATAGAGAGATTTAATGAATATAAATTTTTTATTATTCCCTTATATCCTTCTGTGCTTTCTTTTTTGCTTTGCTATGCTTGCTAGACTGTTAGGTCCAGAAAAATAACATAGACATAGAGGATATTTTATATAACTTTTGACTTCTAGCGTCCCAACCATCTTTGAGGTTTTAGTTTTTATTTATCTTGCCCATAATCTTTACAAAGCACTGGATTAGGCACTGAAGAAACTTAAAAGAAATTTTAAAATGTGCATTTGATTTATAATAAAAAGATAAAAACAAGTTGTGTTTTAATGCAAGAAGTTATATCCATTGGCCTTTTAAGGCACACCCAATAAAATGTAGAGAATGCTATTGATATTTTAAAAAATTCTTTGATAAAAACAAAAAAGAGATATCATAGAATTTGTATAGTCTTTGTAAAAGAGCTTGTATTTCAACCATATTCTTTTTTTCATGTGCAATTAAATACCTAATATATTGTTGCATACTCATATAATGCTAATGCCTGAAAATCTGAACATAGATCCTTTTTTATCTTATGACAAGATGAACTTTACATCTTTAAGTATTATGGGAATATATTCTGATCTGCATTGTAATTGATCTTTTGGTTCATCAGAGCAGAGATTTCCCTATATTTTATATTTTGGGTTTGTTTTCCTTTGTGTTTTCTATGATATTTATATTCAGGAGCTCCCTAACTCTGTGGTTAAATTTGATTTCTAGACATTTGAGAAAAATTGAGTTTAGGACTTTGACATTTTTTTGTTTTTTCAATGTAGGGAATGAAATTACTCAGATTAGGGTCATATCAATGTTCTGTTATGGTAACCTCCACATTTCCGTCTCTGCTCTCTCTGGAGCCATCACCTCTCTTCATTGCTGGAAACTTTGAGCTTCACTTCTCTTTTCTTTTCTTTTCTTTTCTTTTTTTTTTTTTTTTAAAGATTTTCTTTATTCATGAGAGACACCAAAAGAGAGAGAGAGAGAGAGAGAGAGAGAGAGAGGCAGAGGCAGAGACACAGGCAGAGAGAGAAGCAGGCTCCATGCAGGTAGCCTGATGTGGGATTCAATCCCGGGACTCCAGGATCACACCCTGGGCTGAAGGCAGGCGCTAAACCACTGAGCCACCCAGGGATCCCTTCACTTTTCTTTTGCTCCAAAGAAAGATTTTTGCCCATGTTTCTGGTTCATTGTGTAATGTTTGTCAGTGAAGACAAACTTTGGTTGCTTTACTAACCAAATTGTGTCATTACCAGATTATGTCAAATACATGGTGGATAAGATCTAAAGGGAGAGAAAATGGGGAAATTTGTGACTCTGCTCCCAGTTCTTTCTAGACATTGAATCTCTGCTTCTCTGTTTTTCTCAATAATTTCCTCTTTTGTTTCAGACCTGAGATAAGAGAATAAAATTGAAGGGGAAATCCTCACAGATTTTTCCATCTGTATCATCCTTGATAATGTTACAGCCTCACGATTTACTTAACTAAGAACTGTGTAGAGCATTTGAAATATTTGAAAAGTGGACTAATTTTTTTAAACAACGTATTTCAAAGAGGCTATAGAACTCTTTATAGCTAAAGAACTAATTTTTTTAAACAATGTATTTCAAAGAGGCTAAAGAACTACTTTGCGTTTTCAGAATTCTCTTACATTTTGAGGATGGGCATAGGGACTGGTGAGGAATAGGGATAAATGGTTTGTATATATATGAATGATTTTATTCACTCAGCCCTATGGTATTTTCCCTCATTTCCTTATTAGAAATTTGTGTAATTTATTTATTTATTTATTCTTAAAGATTTATTTATTTATTTGACAGAGGGAGAGAGAGCACGAGCACAAACAGGGAGAGCAGCAGGCAGAGGGAGAGGGAGAAGCAGGCTCCCTGCTGGGCAGAAATTCAGCTGTGGGGCTCCATCCCAGGACCCTGAGATCATGACCTGAGTGGAAGGCAGACACATAACCGATCAAGCCACTTAGGCACCTCAAGTTTGCATAATCTAAATGACATATCAACATGACACACTATGTTTGAATTACCAACTAAATCATTAACTCAAACATACAATTGAGATACTTTTCATGTGGCTAATTAGAAAAATTCACATTTCTAAAATTTAGTTAAATTTTTTTTTTAAAGATATGAACAAGCTTTTCTGACTAGTCTGGTTGGATTGAGGCCTGAAAGATATTTTTGGACAGGACTTTCAGATGTGCAAAACAAAGGGACCTTTCAGTGGACCATTGAGGAAAAGGTTCTGTTCACCCACTGGAATTCAGATATGCCAGGTATGTTCAGTACTTGGGGCTGCGGTTTTCATTCAACCTCCAAATCGATTGGGCAAAGCTTATTATCCTTCCATGTGCCTTTCCAGATAGACTGTGTGCACTAATTATGCTTTCAGCATTTTATATTTCATTCTCTGTTTCTTTCTAATTTTCTAATTCGTTTACAGTGGTGTAAAAACAGGGAAGGAAAAACTACTGGTTGTCTGGTATGACCTTGTTTGAAAAATATTTAGGAAATCCTAAATGGCCACAGATGTTCCAAATGGTTAACTTATTTCTGTAACCTTAAAATTATATTAAAGGGATTTAAACTTTTCAGTGCAGCGATGAATGGAACTATTCTTGTGCTTCAGTGGTGGGGCAAGGAATTGTGCTTACATGGGACTCATTATTCTACTGTCTTGTATGTACTGCCCTTAGCCTTTTATATATCCTGGATTTTATTTTATCCTTATAAGAAACCTGCAAGGTAAATTTAAGTATCTTTATTTTAAAGATGTGGAAACTAGAACTCAGAAAATTTATGTGACTAGAAATATTGCAAGCATGGATTTAGACTAGCCTATGTAATTCCCAGATCGGTACTACTTGCAGTAATACTGCCATGACTCCCTATCAATTTTGATTTGCCTTCCCTGGGAAGTAGTTTTGGAAATAGCCTCTGAAAGATTGTTTGCCTTCTTTATATACTGCTATAGCATGTGACATTATTCAGTGTAACACCGCCCAGAAATTCCACATCCTTTATAGCAAATGTTTCACTGTGTCTGGGCTAAAAGCTAAAGCAAGACCCTTAGCTTAAGTTCATGAATTTGCTATTTGGCCTAATAAGTCCTAATCTTTTTTTAAAGATTTTATTTATTTATCCATTTATCCATGACACAGAGAGTCAGAGGGAGAAGCAGGCTCCCTGCAGGGGGCCCCATGTGGGACTCCATCCTGCAACCCCAGGATCACACCCTGAACCGAAGGCAGACGCTCAACCACTGAGCCACCCAGGCGTCCCTAATAAGTCCCAATCTTCAAAAGTTCTTTTAATTTGTATTCACAAATTATTGACAAAAAAATAGATGAGTAATTTGGATAGTGTGATTCTTGGTTAATTGTTGAATGTTCTGAAAGGCAGTACAACCAGTTTATTTTTAAATTATTAACTGGACAGGATATTAAAAACTAAGTATAGACTTTTTTTTAAACATCAGTAGGAGTGGTAATTCTTACTCTCTAGGCCAAACTCCTTATTTTCACGGGTGTTGCTCATTCAGCAGGGGACCTCGAGAGATTCATCCTGGAATGTGCTGGAAATAAAAATGGATGAAATCAGAGCCATGGAGAAGGAGAGATCTTAAAGAAAATGTTTTGGAAAAGATATGCCTCCCCAGAACTTTGAGAGTTACCTCTAAAAGCTTGAAGTCCATTAAAAGAATAGCAATAAAAGATTATCTCATTCTAGCAGCAAAGACTCCTGCTGGTTTCAATGTTCCATCTTAATGAATTACTATTTGGAAATAATCACAACTGTAAAACAGATTTTATTTTATTTTATGTGCCTTTTTATCCACTAAAGCTGGCCCTCATTATAACTCTGTAAGGTAGGTAGGGATATTTGCCTTTTAAGGTGAGGAAACCAATTCAACATAGTTACATTATCTATGAATAACTAAAATCTCTCTCTCAGTTGTATTTCATTTTGAAGTGTGTGAAGAATTTCTGTTTTGAGAGACCTATGGAAAAAAAGGGGTTCTTAAAAAAACCCTTAAATAACTCACCTTAAACCACTATTTTTACCATGATGGTAAATTTCATCATACCAAAATTATTGTATCGTTAAATATCTATATGCGGGGCACCTTGTCAGACGTTAGAAATACAAAATGTTATCAAAACCTTGACATATGATATCAAAGTTCTGCTCAGGGATTTAGGCCACAGAAATAAAAGGTAAATAGCAGTTCAAAATAGTGTAAATGAATTGCAAAATGCTGCTGGATTTCTCACCTATATGTTGTCTTCACATACAGACTTTACCATGTCGTTTGACACTCGGGTTTGCACTCTCTTCTGTGAGCGTGGTCTACCGTTAATAGCACCTGTTAAGTGAATTCTGTTATGTATTTAATACAGGCCGAAAAACAGGATGCGTTGCCATGAGAACGGGACTTGCAGGGGGCTTGTGGGATGTTTTGAGATGTGAAGAAAAGGCTAAATTTGTGTGCAAACACTGGGCAGAAGGAGTAACTCGCCCGCCGGAGCCCACAACAACCCCTGAACCCAAATGTCCAGAGGATTGGGGCACCAACAGTAAAACAAGCTTGTGTTTCAAGGTGAGTATCGATTGCTAAGCTAATAAAGAATCATGTGAGGAATTCAAACAGGACCAAAAACCACAGTGCTCAGGCTCTACCCGTGAAAATTCTAATTTTATTAATTTGGAAAGGGAGCTGGGCTTCAGTTTTTAAAAAAGCTCTCCTTGAGTGCATGTCAATGACCAATTGCATTTCAGCTAACAAACCCAACTCACAGAAGCTTTCTTCACATGCTTTGCCTTCATCACCCTCCCTCTGTGTCTCCTTTTTTTTTTTTTTTTTATTTATTTATGATAGTCATCACAGAGAGAGAGAGAGAGAGAGGCAGAAACATAGGCAGAGGGAGAAGCAGGCTCCATGCCGGGAGCCTGACGTGGGATTCGATCCCGGGTCTCCAGGATCACGCCCTGGTCCAAAGGCAGGCGCTAAACCGCTGCGCCACCCAGGGATCCCCCCTCTGTGTCTCCTTGCTCCCAGGCTTCCTTGCCCTAGTCTGAGCTCTCACTTGTCTGCATCTCAAATGAAAATTTCTGTTTCACTTCATGTGATCCCACTGCATCTCATTTACCCCTGTTCTTAGAGCCCAAGCTTTTAGGTAAGTGCACTGATAATGCCAAATGGACATCTTAGAGGTAATGGTCCATTTTTCTGGTTTAGTGCCTGGTTGTTACACCTGATGGGATGTGAAGGCATTCCGTGCCCTTTCGATGACAATTTGTTATTCTGCTATCATTTTATCCATTCCAAGATCACACCATCCATTTTCTACTTAGGGAGTCAAGTTGACTAAAATGAATGAGATAAAAACTTCAGTGAATTACGCATTTGTGTCTTTTTTTTTCACTCTTTCATCCTTTCTTGAGAAAATTAGACTTAGTCAAATACAGAAAAGTGTTTATCTACTGCTTAATGATACTATTCTCTAATGTCCCACTCTCAGGACCTCTTTTACTTAGTCCCTTGAGTGGCATATGACCATGGCATGCCTTGGTACACACTTAGGCAAGGCTAAGGGAAAACTTGAATTACTAACATGTATCAGAATGAGGCTGGTTAGTCTTCTGGAACTCATGGGGCATGACTAGTTGGATTAGCCACTCCCACTACTAGCCATGGAGACTGCTAACCTGTTCAGTCCAGTCTGGGCTAAATGCATAATTTGCCTAGAAGGGACCATTTGGGGCCAAGATAGAAGAGGATTTTGTAAATGAGTTAATTGAAGATGAACATAAAGCAAATCAGGTGTTTATTGTGGCATCTGGAAACTTTTGAATTAAGTACACAAAGGCCAATTTCATCCTATACATGGCCATTCACTGGAGGGTGGTAGGCTGTGGAGATTTGTTGCAGGATTTTGAGAAAAGTGGTAGAATTCTTCAGAGCTGGGAAGTGAACAAGGGTTCTGGTAGAGATGTTATCCAGATGGATATTCAACAAATTAGAATATGTGCTTCGTTAGAAAATTATATGGCTTTAGAGGTGCTTAGATAGGGTTTGTTTGGAAATATATGGACCATCTTTGTACATATTAAGATATAGGAGTTATTAATAAAATTTAGGTGATAGTAAATTTATTTAAGAAAATCTTAGGGTGCCTGGGTGGCTCAGTGGTTGAGCGTCTGCCTTCAGCTCAGGTCATGATCCCAGGGTCCTGAGATTGAGTCCTGCATTAGGCTCCCTGCAGGGAGCCTGCTTCTCCTTCTGTTTGTGTCTCTGCCTCACTCTCTGTATCTCTCATGAATAAATAAGTAAAATCTTTAAGAAAAAACAAAATCTTATATCACAGTTGAGCAGGTTGAGGTGCTCACAGGAATCTTGGGAGTTATTGATGTGGAAAGTTGCTCAGGGTACTTTTTGTCTAGATAGCTCAAGTTAGGGTCAGGGTGAAGATTGCCTTGAGTTATGTGGTGACATCTGGGCAGCCATAGTCAGTTGTGAGCAAATCCTATTTCCCACAGGCCTATGATAGTAGGGACCATGACTCATGAGAAACAATGAATGAAAATTAGAAAAGTTGGGGGATACAATGGACTCCTACAATATTTGCATACAGACAGGTATTTCCCAGTCTGGGATTCCATTTCACTGTAGGCTTCTGGGTAATAGGAGATATTCCCTAATTTATATGATCTATTAAATTTAGTTCAGCTCATAACCTTTTTAGATGCTTTACCAAATACATGTCTTTTGTGGCATGTGCTTTAAAAGTTGTTAAAACAGGCAATGATAAGAAAAAAAAAGACAAGACCATTGTAAAGGACACCAGCTACAGAGTATTGGAATACTGCCAGGTTATTCATTGTTTAAGCTAAACAGGATAACAAACTATGGCACATTTTTTGTTGTTTTTGAAGTTTTCCTTATTTGTGTTTTGTTGCTATCTCTCAAAAGTTTTTGGGGGCACCTGGGTGGCTAAGTCAGTTAAGTGTCTGACTCTTGATTTTGGACTAGGTCATGATATCAGGGTCATGAGATCAAGCCTTGAGTCAGGATCCAGGCTGAGTGTGGAGTCTGCTTAAAATTCTCTTTCTTCCTCTCACTCTGCTCCTCCACTCCCCCTGCTTGCACAAGCTTTCTCTCTCTCTCTCAAAAAAAAAAAAAGAGAGAGAGAGAGAGACAAAAGTTTTTCTTTCTTTCCCATCTCAGTGCTGCTTTCTACACCTAACCAAATTAAGCCTGTCTTCTACAGTGAGCTGTATGCTTTCCCATATTTCTGAAACTTCTAAGATTTTAATCTAATTTCTCTTGTGCCATAACATGCTTTTATTTTTTAAGGTTTTCTCAACAAAATCATCTCGCACATTTTGTTACCCAAATACTTACTTCTAAATTGATTTTCAACCAAGAGAATTACATTGTTTTGCACCATAGAGGTGTCTTATTTCTCTAAAGTGAAATCTCATCAAAAGTAAATAATTAATTCTCTTGATTTGGTAAGCAATGAAGTGAAAAATAACTTTTGAAACTATATCATCTTTAGCTATTTGCAAAAGGAAAACATGAGAAGAAAACATGGTTTGAATCTCGAGATTTTTGTAGAGCTCTGGGTGGTGATCTAGCTAGTATCAATAATAAAGAAGAACAGCAAGCAATATGGCGATTAATAACGTAAGTGTCTTTTATATAATACTCCTTTCTTTTACCTATCTGATGCTAATGATGTTGAGAAAATTCTTATATTTCTGAAAGTTTTGGCTCATAATGCTACTTTGAGTGCCTATACTGTATACCAAATCCATAGGACCTTTTTGATCTGGCTTCACTTCCAAATGCTTTAATTTTGTAGGTATAAATCCTGTGACAAATTGCTCTATAAAAGTACCAGACACTCAATACATGTTATTAAATCAATAAATTAATATCTTTCAGTGCTTTATAATTAAATATGCTCAATCGGCGGCTCCTTTTCAATATATTTATGAGGTGTACCAAATTGCACAGCAATTGCATAATGCTTTTATTTATTCATTGAATCTCTTTCCCTGTATACTAATTTAAGTTTGGAAGGTAGTTTAAATTTGATTAGCTCTTCTAGGTAACTAGACTTGTTTTATCCAATAGTATAAGCTCTCTTGGTGTCTTGTAAATTACAGGGCTAGTGGAAGCTACCATGAACTGTTTTGGTTGGGATTGACATATGGCAGTCCTTCAGAGGGCTTTACTTGGAGTGATGGTTCTCCTGTGAGTAATTTAATTATATACCATTTTCTTAGTTTATCATGTATTTATTTTCATGCTATCCTATGGCTTAATCCAAGTTTTTCATAAAACAGATTATTATTAATAACTAGAAACATTTTTCTATGCAGAAGTAAATGCTATTTTGGATCTTTATTCTGCTCCTGCCTTAATATAGTTTTCCTGTTCACCCAAGGTTATAAGCATAGTGGACTGGATGAAAAAAAATTAGAAAACTCATTTTGCTAGTTTAAATAAAATAATGTTTTCATTCTATCATGCAAAATTTTGTGCGAGTAGTTCAACTTCTTAAAAATTGAGTTTCAAACAAGTGTTGGCGAGGATGTAGAGAAAAAGAAACCCTTGTGCACCATTGATGGGAATACAAACTAATATAGCCACCCTGAAAAACAGTATGGAGGTCCCTCAAAAAGTTAAAATTGAATTTCCATATAATCTAGTAATTGCACTACTGGGTATTTACAACAAAAATATAGAAACTCTAATTCAAAGGGTACATGCACCCCTGTGTTTGTTGCAGCATTATTTACAATAGCTAAACTATGGAAGCAGCCCAAGTGTCCGTTGATAGATGAATGGCTAAAGAAGATGTGGGGTGTAAATTACTATATATAATGGAATATTATTCAGCCATGAAAGGAATGAAAATTTGCCATTTGCAACAACATAGATGGAGCTAGCTAGTATAAGTTCAGTAAAATAAGCCAGTCAGTCATACAATACTGTATGATTGCAGTCATATGTGGAATTTAAGAAACAAAACAAATGAGTAAAGGAAAAAAAGAGAGACAAACCAAGAAACAGACTCTTGACTATAGAGGACAAACTGGTGGTCACCAGAGGGAGGAGGGTGGGAAGATGTGTAAAAGAGGTGAAGGAGATGTAGAGTACACTTACCATGATGAGTGCTGAGTAATGTGTAGAATTGTTGAATCACTACATTGTACACCTGAAACTAATATAACCCTGTATGTTAATTATACTGGAATTAAAATTAAAAACTTATATGAAAAATTGAGTGTTTACAGCCTTTTATAGACCAGGAGATCTGGGAACAAATTTCAAGAATCCATTAGTAACCACTAGGCCTTGTCAGCCTTCCCCATTCTCGGGAATGGAGAAGTGAGAGGCTAGGACACATGCTGGCGGCATTTAGTGTTCCAGTCATCCCAGGAAGTGATTTTGTGTAATTTCAGTTCTACCTCCTCTTATAAACCATCAGCAATTTTTCAAGGCACTGAAGTAAAGTGATTTAATTCATAGCTCCATTGGCACTTGGATTTCATATTGATATTTTTGGAAAATGCTTCATCTAAAACTCTCTTGGCTCTGATTCCACACTGAAAACTGCAAAGGGAACCTGAACCCATCCCCTTCATTGATTTTCACTGTTAATTTAGGTGAAGTGTGGTAGCTTTGTTAGGAGTATTTCATAAGTCCTTTTCTTTTATAAGAAGAACTAATTGTACTTCTCTTTTTTTTTAAATTTTTTTTAATTGCACTTCTCTATCCTGCCTAGCTAAAAAGAGAAAGTTTCCAACATCACAGTGAAATACTATCCTTTAAGCAGTAGGGATATGACAGATTTAGGGATTCCCAATACTGAGAAGTGGGGCTTTTTTTGCTAAGTTTTCCCTATATATATAAATCCCACTTTTTAAAATTTTTTTTATTTATTTATGATAGTCACACACAGAGAGAGAGAGAGGCAGAGACATAGGCAGAGGGAGAAGCAGGCTCCATGCACCGGGAGCCCGATGTGGGATTCGATCCCGGGTCTCCAGGATCGCGCCCTGGGCCAAAGGCAGGCACTAAACCGCTGCACCACCCAGGGATCCCTAAATCCCACTTTTGCAGCCCTGGATCCATTTTATTAATAAGACCACAGAAAAATTTTTTTTAAAGATTTTATTCATTTATTCGTGAGAGAGAGAGAGAGAGAGAGAGGCAGAGACTCAAGCAGAGGGAGAAGCAGGCTCCATGCAGGGAGCCTGATGTGGGACTCGATCCCGGGTCTCCAGGATCATCCCTTGGGCCAAAAGCAGGTGCCAAACTGCTGAGCCACCCAGGGATCCCCAGACCACAGAAAATTTTATAATAATTAATAGCATATTCTATTAAACTTTGAAACTTTCTATGTAATGGGTGCTATTTCTTTCCTACCCATTTTCATCAACCTTGCTTTCAAAACAAAGTACTGCAAAAAAAAGTAAAAGGATTTAAAAAATGTTAATATACCTTTCTTTTCCTGTTTGGATAAATGATAGGCAGTGGCCTGATATAAATGATTAATGGTTACAATGTAATGTCTCTAACATAGGTTTCATATGAAAATTGGGCTTATGGAGAACCTAACAATTATCAAAATGTTGAATACTGTGGTGAGTTGAAAGGTGACTCTGGTATGTCCTGGAATGATATTAACTGTGAACATCTTAACAACTGGATATGCCAGATACAAAAAGGTATGATAACCTGTGCTTTATTTTATCCTAGATTGGAGAACTAACCTCCTGATATCCTAATATTTTCCCTTTATTAGAAGAACCAAACAAACAAAATAACAAAATAAGGGAACTGGCAGGGTCCATCAATTCACAGGATAAGAATGAAGTCACTGAGTACAGATAAATGTTCCAAAGGAACAGGAGATCAAAAGGCCACCCGGGAATCCTGGACAAGAGTCACGTCCTCTAAAAGAGTTCCCACGAGCTGTGATTCTGGCTCACATTCTACAGGGGTAGGAGTGGGTGTAATGCAAATACCATTTCTTTTGGGGATATTTACCCCCTGACCTATGTCAGCCATCCAGTAGGTGAAAATTTCCCAAATATTCTAAATATTGATTTCTTAAATAAATGTTCAGCACAAAGCACAAGCACCATTTTGAGGTGCTTGGTACTACTACACCCACCATGCTATTGGTGGTCAAAAAATATCACTGCATGCTATCAGTTATGATCTGGGACTCAGAAAGTTCCGCATATCCGAGTCAGGCATTGAAGTCAGAGGATCCAGGTTCTTATGTTCAGATAAAGGAATAAACAGATCTTCCCTGGAACCACACTTTACATAATCTTCCTCCTTTGTAAACAGTTAAGTGGAACCACATTGCCCTCTGCTGTTGGGGACCTTGGCTACTGTCCCAACGCCACTGCTTAGATAGAGACACAACCCTGTTGCTCTCCCACTGTCTGTCTGCTTATTTTCCCTACTTCTGCATAGATTAGTGTTTTCAAAGTTTTTCAAATGGAGGAATAAATGGTGACCAGTTTTTCTTTAGAGGTCTCCTAACTCCCAATGACTAGTTTCTTTGTGTATTGTTAGTAGCTCTATTCTTAACAGATGTTAAATACATTAAGTCAAGCTGGGTAACCTGAGTCCTTTTATCAGGTTCCAACAAAGTCCAGATACATCATTAACTACTTGGACAGAAAGTTTATTTAACTTTTAGTAAAATATACATTTAATAAAAATGAGATTCTTTTGAAGAAAACATTTTATAAACAAATAGTTCATCTTTAATGGTTTCAAATAATAAAATTTTAAGTAATTTCACAGCTAATTATCATCTATTGAGTACCTTCTACATACCAATAGCACACATATTTTACCCTACCTCTCTACACATACTACTAACTCCTTTTTGCAGTTGAAAGAATTGAAGGTAGGCAATTTAAGCCCTAGTCTGGGATTTGAACCTAGGCTTTCTGAATCCAAAACTTGTGTTCCTTTTTTTTCTTTATATGACACTATTTGTTGGCCCTGAAAAGTGTCTTCCAATTTCTGGTGGCTGTTACTTACCTAATTCTGCTGTCCTTCATTCTCTAACTCTACGACATGGTAAGAGAATTAGGGAGTGGAAGAGGAGGAGACAGAGAGAGCAGTTATATTTTTAGCTATTTTGACCCAGTGAAAATAGTAAAATTAGAAGGACATGTGATTGCAGAAGTTCCAGCATACTTTATGATTTGATTTTCTTTTGTTTTCCAGGAAAAACACCAAAACCTGAGCCAACGCCAGCTCCTCAAGACAGTAGGTGTTTTCATATTTTGTGAACTCCATATCGGTAGCCTTTTTTTCTTCTCTTTCCTTTCTCTATGAGACATACTTAACCTGGGAAGAGCAGAGTTCTTAATATCTTTGAGAATCTTGTGGAAGTCTGGACCTTTTCCTCTAGATGCTCACATGCACAAACACAAGGAGTTTTAATACAATATCTCAAGGCCACTTGAATCAAATCCAAGGGGCTGGATCGCCTCTTTAGTACTGTGTTAGTTTCCAATGGTTCCTGTAACAAATTACCACAAACCCCGTGGCTTAAAGCAACACACACTTATTCAGAAATATGAACTCTGTTTCACTGGGTCAAAATTGGCAGGATCATGCTTCCTCCCGAGGCTCTAAGGGAGAATCTGATTCCTTGCCTTTATTAACTTCTAGAACTTCATTTCTTGCACTTGTTAGTTGGTGGCTCCCTTCTCCATCTTGCAAAACCAGCACTGTAGCATCTTGCTTCATTTATCACATTCTATTCTTCTTCTGTAGTCAGATCTCCCTCTTTAAGGATATTTGTGATTATATTAGGGCCCGCTGGATAATCTAGGATAATCTCACCCCCATCTCAAAACCCTTAAATTAATCACATGCACAGAGTATCTTTTTCTACATAAGGTAACATTTATGGATTCCAGAGATTAGGACATGGATATCTTTGGGGACTCTTATTCAGCCTACAATAGCACAGAATTGTAGAATACCATGGTTTGGAAGAAGGCTTAGGAGCCCTCCTGGTATGTGAATTCCTTGATTCTCCAGGTATACACTGAAGCACCCAAGTCCATCTGTTACAGGCTCTTTGTTATATTGAGATGAAAGCTGATTTCTCCCAGCTTCCACTTCTTGAACTCAGAACATCATGGGTGCAGGTATGTAACTCCTGCCAGCTCTGTGATCCTATTGATAAAAATAACGCTAAGAGTTCCTTTACCCAATGATGATACATGGAACTTAATTGAGAAGAAAAAGTTCCAGAGTTGATGCAAGGTGGATATCTGGCCTTAGGCAATGCAGTCTGTATTTGGCTTAAATATCTTGCTTATTTGGGTTCTCAGAGTTTCAGATACCTCTGATAAAGCGACTCTGTCCTTTTCACTTTTGTGAACCACACATACCAGATTCTTGAATTTGTCTAAGTAAAATTCATCACCCTTTTTCATTAATTTTTCAGATCCGCCAGTCACTGAAGATGGGTGGGTTATTTACAAAGACTACCAGTATTATTTTAGCAAAGAGAAGGAAACCATGGACAAAGCCAGAGAATTTTGCAAGAAGAACTTTGGCGATCTTGTTTCTATTCAAAGTGAAAGTAAAAAGAAGTTTCTATGGAAATATGTAAGAATTTGATTAATTTAAGAATGAAACAGTGATGTGATAAGCAAAGATAATGCCTACTATTGGTACCCCATGGTGCAATTTCAAGTTATGTGCTGTATTTGAATTTTCTAAGGTTGGGGAAGATGTGAATGCCAGAGGAGGACAGGCAAGTGGTGGCCGTAACAGAAACAAGTGACCTGATTGCTTAAATATTCAATGCAGAGTCACAGAACCCAGAAAGCTTTTAGTCGAGGCTTTGTGAAGACCTACACATGATGGCTTTGAGTTCACTAATTTGATTTTCAAATATCATAATTCTTAACTCGTTGTTATATATCAATCCTGGACTCTTTGTGTACAGTGTAGGTTGATTATTTAAAAACCTATCTTATTTCGACCAAATTGTTGGTTAAAAGCTTGATTATTAAAAAAAAAAAAAGCTTGATTATTCACATAAAAATCTTTCTTGGTTGGGATGCCTGGGTGGCTCAGCAGTTGAGCGTCTGCCTTCAGCCCAGGGAGTGATCCTGGAGACCCGGGATCAAGTCCCACATCAGGCTCCCTGCATGAAGCCTGTTTTTCCCTCTGCCTATGTCTCTGCCTCTCTCTCTTTCTCTCTCTCTCTGTCTATCATGAATGAATAAATAAGTAAATCTTTTAAAAAAATCTTTCTTGGTTGTACAGAAATTGTCACATAACATAGAAAGTATAGGGTTTTTTTTTTCCAAAGGCACTTGGCTTAGTATTTCTTTTTAAAAATCTTCATGACATCCTTGTTGCTTATCAGAAGGGAGGTAAGAGGGAGAGCAGAAAAAAATAAAGTTAACGTAATGAAAAAATAAAAATTCATTTGCTGACAAAGGGATTAGAGTATAGTCTGACTTACCTTCATCTTTGTGGATATATTTTGGTTTGAAATTTTGAGGATATTTCCTAATTTGCACAAATATATATGTGGATGAAGTCTTTCTTCAGAAACAAAATACCATGTGGTTACTTTGTTTTCAAGAATATCTTCCAACAACCTAATAATTACTGTAGCCATTTGGTATTATAGAGAATGATTTAAGGTATTTGTTTTATAACTTCACATTCTTATATAGTGTGCATAGTTTTCTTTTTTAAAGCTTATTTCTTTGTTTCTACACCCAATGTGGGGCTTGAACTGACAATCCTAAGATAAAGAGTTGCATGATCTTCTGACTCAGCCAGCTAAGCACCCCAATATTTTTCTTTTAATTTTTATGAAAAACATAACTTTTACAACAAAATCTCTGCATGAATCTGTTCTTAGAAAAGGTTCCAAATGGGCTGCCTCATTAATAAGTACATTTTGTTTAAGAATTTTCTTATTATAGGGGTGCCTGGGTGGTTCAGTTGATTGAGCATCAACCCTTAGTTTTGGCTTCGGTCATAATCTTGAGGTCCTAAGATCCAGCCCCATGTCAGCCCCAGCTCTGTGCTCAGCATGAAGTCTACTTGAGATTCTCTTTCTCTCCCCATCTGTCCCTCACCCCACTTGCCCTCTCTCTCACAAATAAATAAATATTCTAAAAAAAAGAATTTTCCTATCATATAAGTATGGATTGAACTATATGTAAACTTCCATCCTTTAGGTAAACAGGAATGATGCACAGCCAGCATATTTTATTGGCTTAATGATCAGCTTGGATAAAAAGTTTATGTAAGTACATCAAAATAAAACAACTTTGCTTCAGAGACTAATCTGATAAATATCTAAGAGTTATTTTTAAGACTTTAGTTTTGCTGAATACATTTTTAAAAATCCTACTGAATTCTCAATCTAAAATGCGTCTTTAAAAAAACAAAAGGAATTTTTAAAAATCCTGTTTCATATTTTCAGCATCATAATTCTCAAACAGATAACTCAAAGTCTGATTTAATCTTGCAAAACTCCACCTGTCTTTGTTTTAGGGTTTTGTCACATGTTAGCCAATGATCTACGAAGAAGATATATTATACATATATGAATACTGAACTTATTTTAAAAATTATGATTCCCATTTAGACCATCCTTGGTGCACAGGATTAAAGGGGCCTTTAAGATGCCCCACTTACTGCTTTCACAGCACTACTTTGAAATCCCCTTTCAACTGCACGAAATGCTTTCCCTTCAAAGGAATGACTGTACTGTTTTCCATTAGATACAGGGGCCAGGAAAAGCTGTGGGAGGGAGGAAATTAGTACATTTTTGGGGTTTCTTTCCTTGTTCATTAATACAATGTTCTCCTAAGCTTGAAGAGCAGATATGTCTTCCTGGCTCAGGCACGGATGTTTTAGCCACATATGTTCCGCTTGACCATTAATTGCCATTTTTGAGCAATAGAGAACAAAACTCACACTCATTATTTTTAAAGATCAGAAATGTTTGATGCTTCTTTGGACAAGCACCCATTTTAATCATCTCTAAAATAAGAGGGTTGAATTTGATGATCTCTTGCTCTCTTTCCAGCTAACAGTCTCTGAATTTCTATAATTTATGAAAATAAGTATTGACCCACATACCTTAGGAGAAACCTAGAATAAACATAAAAATCAGAGTATGGGCTTAATGAGAAACTCTGAATTCTTGGTCTCTCTCTATGGGTGGTTTTGTTTTGTAGGAATCATGTCTAATAAGTACTGTGAGAGGCTGTTTGCTTCTGACCCACTTCCAGAGAAACTGGGATCTCCATTATCTCTCTCACTTCAAGACTAAAGGTAGCTTCTTCCAGGGAAGGAAAAGAAGACAGACTAGCCAAGGCATCAGGTTGCTGCAGAGGAGCCCAGTGCCACGGGAAGCAGCAACTTCTTGGGCTTTTTCCTGCTAGTCTCTGTAGACTCCTCTCTTCTGTTTGCTTAAAATTCCATACTCTCTTCATCTTCATTGACTAATCTGTTTCCCACACCAAACTGCAGCCAGTTATCCTAATGTTTGTATTATTACTGCTAAATGCCTGAATTTTCTTTTCCAGTTGGATGGATGGAAGCAAAGTAGATTACGTGGCTTGGGCCACAGGTGAACCTAATTTTGCAAATGACGATGAAAACTGCGTGACCATGTATTCAAATTCAGGTAGACAATATAAAAATCTTCGTGAATTTGCCTTGTCGTATGATGTGTCATCTGCTACATCCCTAGGCTAAAAGTAGCAAGTCGTGCACTTAAATCAGGCAAGAAAAGCAGAGAAAATAAAGAAGTTTAATTTCAGCAGTGTTAACTGTTTGTGAGAATGGATGCTTAACATTTGCTCTAATACATGACACAATTGTGTCGTTTCTCATTTTATGAAACATTTCTTTATGTTTTGATTTGAGCAAAATATCCAGAATGTTTATCTATCTCCCTTCTCTCTCTCCACATCTTTATCTGTAAAATGAGAATAATGATAGAATTTACCTATTGTTGAGAAGATTAAAGATGTAATATATCTAAAACACTAAACAAATGCTTCGTATATATAAGTTTAGATATTATTAGATTACTATTATTAGTTCTTAATAGTGATATAGATAATACATCTGCAACACTAAGTTTATTCTGGGCTCATAGGAAGCTATCTATAAAGTTGAACTATTATCAGTTTAAGTGAAAGAACAAAAGAATATGGCATGGATCTTTCTAGTTACTTGTGTAAAAATGATGGTTGTAGTCTAATCCATTTTCTGAGACTCCTTATAAAACATAAATGCACTGGGGCACCTGGGTGGCTCAGTGGTTGAGCATCTGCCTTTGGCTCAGGTTGTGATCTCAGAGTCCTGGGATTGAGTCCCACATTGGGCTCCCCACAGGGAGCCTGCCTCTTCCTCTGCCTGTATCTCTGCCTCTCTCTCTGTGTCTCTCATGAATAAATAAATAAAATCTATAAAAAAATGCATTTTTTAAAAAAAGAGTGTTTTTAAATGCAAATATGTAAGTCTAACTTAGCTATTTTGTTCTTTGCCAGGGTTTTGGAATGACATTAATTGTGGTTATCCAAATGCCTTCATTTGCCAGAGACACAACAGCAGCATCAATGCCACAGTTGTTCCTACAGTGCCTTCTGTCCCAGGAGGTTGTAAGGAGGGCTGGCATTTTTACAATAACAAGGTACTAAAAAAATTAGTTGTAGTTGTGGCATTGATCAGTGTGTGGATTGACAATGCGAATCTTTCAGTATGGTGGTAACTTTTGCTTCTCTAGTGACTTTAGAAAATTTTAGGCAAGGATAGAGGTTGCTATTTCAAGTTCTCTATGGAAATTGAGAGTATACTTGAAGATACTCTCCAAATGGATGTGTCCTTTGTTCTGAGGAAGAAAACAACTTTGCAAAGGAAGTTTGTGGGTGATAAAACTAACTTAGCCTTTTGGATCTCTGTTTGGTTGGAAAAAAAATTATATTTAGCTATAATCTTCATGAAGAATTTTAATTTCTTTAAAGCAAACACTATTATCTTTACTTAGTTCCTTTTTTTTTTTTCTTTCATCCAAGTGTTTCAAAATCTTTGGATTTGTTGAAGAAGAAAGAAAAAATTGGCAAGAGGCGCGAAAAGCTTGCATAGGATTTGGGGGAAATCTGGTATCAATCCACAATGAGAAAGAACAAGGTATGCAACCATTGTATAATCAGTGATGCCCTTAAATATGTAATTCTTTTCTCCTGCTGATAGTAAATGATATTTTGGTTTTCCAGAGTAAACATTAGGCAGGGAAGAAAACCCAAACACACGTGGAGAACTATTTTATTCAGTTGTAGGCACTGTGCTGGGCATTTAACACAAAAGTCCCTTTTTTTTTTCTTTTTTTTTTTCTATTTTGCATATTTTTTATTGGAGTTTGATTTGCCAACATAGCATAACATCCAGTGCGTGCTCATCCCATCAAGTGCCCCCCTCAATGCCCGTCACCCAGTCACCCCAACCCCCCACCCACCTCCCTTTCCACTACCCCTTGTTCGTTTCCCAGAGTTAGGAGTCTCTCATGTTCTGTCTCCCTCACTGATATTTCCCACTCATTTTGTCTCCTTTGCCCTTTATTCCCTTTCACTATTATTTATATTCCTCATATGAATGCGACCATATAATGTTTGTCCTTCTCTGATTGACTTGCTTCACTCAGCATAATACCCTCCAGTTTCATCCACATTGAACCCAATGGTGGGTGTCATTTCTGATGGCTGAGTAATATTCCATTGTATACATAGACCACAGCTTCTTTTTCCATATTTCTATGGACACCGAGGCTCCTTCCACAGTTTGGCTATTGAGGACATTGCTGCTATAAACATCAGGGTGCAGGTGTCCTGCCCTTTCACTGCATCTGTATCTTTTGGTTGAATCCCCAGTAGTGCAATTGCTCAGTCATAGGGTAGCTCTATTTTTAACTCTTTGAGGAACCTCCACACAGTTTTCCAGAGTGGCTGCACCAGTTCACATTCCCACCAAGAGTGCAGGAGGGTTCCCCTTTCTCCACATCCTCTCCAAAATTTGTTGTTTCCTGTCTTGTTAATTTTCACCACTCTCTCTGGTGTGAGGTGGTATCTCTTTTATTTTTTTTTATTTTTATTTTTTAATAATAAATTTATTTTTTATTGGTGTTCAATTTGCCAACATACAGAATAACACCCAGTGCTCATCCCGTGCCCCCCTCAGTGCCTGTCACCCATTCACCCCCACCACCCGCCCTCCTCCCCTTCCACCACCCCTAGTTCATTTCCCAGAGTTAGGAGTCTTTATGTTCTGTCTCCCTTTCTGATATTTCCTACCCATTTCTTCTCCCTTCCCTTCTATTCCCTTTCACTATTATTTATATTCCCCAAATGAATGAGAACATATAATGTTTATCCTTCTCCGATTGAAAAAGTCCCTTTTCATTGTTAGGACAACTGTGTGAAGCAGGTTATCCTCACCCTACAAGCAGTCAAAGAAGTAGAGTAGTTCTAGAAGTAAAACGGAAAAATTGTTTGTTTTCCATTTATTGTGCCTCTAACTGGTTGATCACATACCTTAAAATGCAATAAAACTAATTTTTAAATATGAACTTTGAGCAAATGGAGACACCCCCCCCCATAAAATGTAAGGATAAACCAGAGCTTTGAAGAAAATATTGAAGGAGAAAACTCACCATATCTATAGAACAGATTGGAAAATTTATTATACTGTCAAGAGAAAGATAGTTGACCAATTTGGCAATGGTCTTTTCATGGCCACCTTACCTGAAATAGATTTTACAGTATATTATTGACCTGTCATTTTAAGAAGGATGCTGCCCACCTACAGACCAGCCAGATGAAGTAACTAAATTCATGGAAGTTTTGGAAGCCACAGCAGGCATTGAGTGAGGCTTGTTTGAAGGAACCTCAGCTTTCACAGCCCCAGAAAGAGAGGCTGTGGGCTTTGAAAAGAGAAGATGTAAACCTGTATAGTTCCAGAAGGAAGCAAGGGATGGCAGTTGCAAAGAAATAGGTTTAGGCTCAAAATTGGGAAGCCATTCTAACAATTAGAACTGATTAAATAAGTTGTTCTGTGAGCTCTCTACGGGGCTGTGAAATGCTTACACTGGGAAGTTCTCAACGGGATGTCATAGAGTCACACATGCTGACTGGTACAAAGCACGAAAGATCTACAACGAGTGTTTGTACGAATGAGTTTATGTGAGATGTTAAGGGGGAGCTGAGGAACTGCATAATTTCTAAGTTCCCTTTTGGTTCTGAGATTCTTTGACTTCCAGAATCATTTACTAGAAAACATGGTACAAAATATACAAAAGAAGAAAGACACAGGAAAACCCTCTGTGGCACTGTCTCAAATGTTTACTCTGTAAATGCCGCCATGTGCTCTCTTGGAACACATGATACAATAAATCAAACAAAGTTTCACTGAGAGCCTTTGTCAAGTTCAGCAGCTTGCCAGACATTGAAAGAGAAGGGTCAAACCATAGCACACAATAGAAACGTTTTAAGAATATAATATTCATATTTCTCTAACTGGCCTACCACATTTTGGACCTAGCTACCCAGCAGAGAAACATAATAATTGATTTCTTCTCTTAACCACAAAGTGCTGATTCCTGGCATCACAAAATTAGAACCTGGGTAATAGAGATGTGCAGAAGGAAACAATTTTCAGATAAAATAACATTATTCCTGGCAAAACAGACACACGTTGTTGAATTCTTATTGTGGTTGTTGGCAGAAACAAAGTCAGTGCTGAAATCCTGGCAGGTAGTGCTTTTCCACATTCATCTCAAGTTGGGGATGGGGAAAGTTCTGATCTTATTTAGGAAATAAAACAAAACCAAAATAAATATCTAGCTGTGTTCTTCTCGCTCTAAAAAATGTTGAAAGAATTTGTTTTTTTAATTTTAATTTTTATTTATTTATTTTTTTCACCTTTGATTGAGAAATAAGCAAATCCCTGAGCACAGTGGTCACTGCGTCTGCTAGTCTGGCAGGAGAATAAACACGTAACAGTGACCCTTCTGTGGAATGTTTGTTCATGAATAAACAGATAATTGTATCTCTTCAGGCTTCTTTCTATTTTGCATTTTCTTTTTAATAACCCAAATGCTTAGTCATTCAGTATCCTATTTGCATTTGGGAGTCGGATTTAAGCATGTTTGGAAAATATTCTGTAGAGTTGATGTTCATTCACCTAGGTGTCCGTGGCTGCTGGCAGATGAGGTCACTAGCCATGGAAGGCAGCGTGTGGTGTGGGAGGCGTGCAGAAGGGCAAATGGACAGGGGATGGGGCATGTCTTCACTTAAGCCCCTTACAGCATCTGAATATTTGCCACCAACCTCTCTGTGCAGAACTGGCAAGGAAGCAAGAGGCCACACTTGTTCTACATTCTGTGCATTTTTCCAAATCTTCTCTCCTACTGAGGGGAGTGCTTAGCATCATGATGCCCCCTTGGTCCAAGCACACCTGGTGGACGGCCACCAACCCCTGACAGTTGCTCCCCGGGAGAAGTTCTAATTGGGTGGCTCTTTTGGTTTGGAAATCCAAAGTAGTGATAATGTGACAGCCTAATGCTTCTTGTTTTGACAAGTAGGTTTCATTTTTAGAAGTTTTCTGGATGAAGCACCCTGTTTGCCCCCTCATTATTATAATCAGATTGTCTTATTTAAAGAATCAGGACACCTGCAAACTCATGGGATGACTGCGTATGAATTAGAAACAGTGCCTCTTCCTGCAGGATGGCAGGCAGCCACAACCCAGATTGGGCTGTATGAAATGGAGCACAGGGCCTGGGATGGATTTCAGCCACCCTGTCCCAGTTCCCCACTGCCCTTGGGCAGGGCACGGCCTGCACAACTATCTGCAGCGGCCCGGATAAATACCCAGACTTTTATTATACGAAACTTTCCAAAGTACAAAGTGAAGTGATAACGTGATGTTAGGTTAGAATGTGTTTGTTTTCATGGTAAGTGCTTTGAAATCATAATAAAGACATGAATCATGTACTCAATGTTTTAAAATTACGTATTTTGAATATTTTCCGTAGTTTGAGTATCTTCCTCCCCTCCCCCACCAAAGTTTAAAATTACCCTGTGGAACTTTCTTTCAGCATTTCTTACCTATCATATGAAGGACTCCACTTTTAATGCCTGGATTGGGCTGAATGATGTGAATTCAGAGCACACATTCCTTTGGACGGATGGGCGAGGAGTTCATTTTACAAACTGGGGGAAAGGTTACCCTGGTGGAAGAAGGAGCAGTCTTTCCTATGAAGATGTAAATATCAGTTTCAGGTCACCTCTCCATGCACCGTCAGCCTACTTAGAGTCATCATATTAGTGATTAATCTGTGAAAAATCTACCAGAGTTCTCCTTGATCTGGTTCATTCTTGCGGATCTTAAGTGTTTTAGATTGAGCCAACCTCGAGGGAAGGGGTGTAAATTCAGTTATGGACTCTTCAGCTTGTGGGGTAGGTGGTGGCGGCCTCAATGGATGGGAAAGCCAGCTCCAATCTGGGCCTATGTTGCAGTCAGTATGTACACTTGAACCCAGAGTTATCAATTTTAGCTGTATCAACTGCCTCTAAACTCTTGAAGCTTGTATCATTAGGGGTTTACGTCTGGCAGCTACTGCTACTTTTTTTTTTAAAAAAAGATTCTTATTTATTTATTCATGAGAGACACAGAAATAGGCAGAGACATAGGCAGAAGGCGAAGCAGGCTTCCTGTGGGGAGCCCGACGTGGGACTCAATGCTAGGACCCCAGGATCAGGACCTGAGCCGAAGGCAGACGCTCAACCACTGAGCCACCCAGATGCCCAGCTACTACTACTTCTAAAGATAGAAATTATCATGATTGAGTTACTACTTGTAGAGCACTTACTGTGTGCCACTGTGCTCGCTGCTCTCATATATTAACCTAAGAGACAGATAATTGTTTCTTTATTTTAGTACTTTTAATCTTGTATCATTGGACAGTCAACCCATCAGTGTTAAACACCGCACTAGGCATTGAGGAAAAACATGAAGAAACAAAAGATTTTGTTCTTGTCTTAAAGAAGCCCACACTTTTGTTAGACTACAAGTCTTCCACGGGAAAGAAGATGGTGAGAAATGCAAGGGCGTGATGGCGGGATCAGTTATAAAGCCCTGTAGTAGTTAGGAGGAAAGAAGCTTACTGTGGGATAGAGTGATCTCTCAAGAGGTTTAAAACAATGATCGGGTGTGCGGGGTGGGGAAGGCCATGCTAACTGGGCAAGGTGAATAAAGTCTTCAGGAAAAAGACACCAGGTAGGGCTGGGCAGGAGTACATGACTTTGGATATAACAAGGCTTTTATACAGAAAGGAAGTAGGAGTAAACTTTGAAAGGTTGATGCAGAATTTAGAGAAATTTAAATGCCCCATTTAAATTGGACTTTGTCAGATAGGCAGCAAGAAAAGGTTAGAGCAGAAAAATTATCTGATCACAATGGTGCCTTTACAATAACTAATTGGGTTAGCTCTGTGTAGGGCAGATACATTTAGGTGATGGGTTGGTGATTTTCTGTGAGAAATTGTTTGAATCTTCATTACATTCACGAAGGCTAAAAACTTAGTGAAGAAATTCAAGCAGAATGGAATGAGGCAAGGTTTGCTTAGAAAAATTTCTGGATGAGACATGAATTTTGTGTAAAAATTATTGCTCAAGTGGTTTTTGTTTGTTCATTTGTTTTGAGAACATAAAGACAAGCAAAAACAATAAAAGCAAAATCTGTAATCTCATCATCCAGGAAAAAACAATTTTTTGTTGAATTTATTTGTAGACTTGTTCTTCGTATGTGAAAAATATAAAGTTTATCTCACAAAAATGTAATCAAAACACACATACTGTGTTGTTACAATTTCTAGGACTTGAAAAATGAAGAGGATTAAACACGGTGTGATAAAGAGAGTGTGAGAGAGCTTTTCATATGTCTTTTGTAGTGGAAACATACTTGTTCTGTACAGGTTTTCTGAAGTAGAGCGTAGGGTGTAAGCCAGGGTAATGGAAGATAAGAAAAGCTAAGAAGGAAGATGGGAATGAGTGGAGCATGTAAATGCAGGATCAGGAGTTCCTGGGGGTTGAGGTTCATAGGATAATGAGGCTAGAGGCATGGAGGTCACAAAGGCAGTTGGTGCAGCATTGCAAGCAGTGGTAGCTATGGATCAGGGATTAGGGGGTAACTAATAACTAATAACTGGGGTTCTTTCCATCTTTCTGCTCTACATCATTGGTATGTTGGTTTAGCTCTTCATTACTGCATGGTAGAGAAGTTCCAGTCGTTCTATCCAGTCAAGAAAACACCCAATCTTCCTTCCTTTGTGGCTCTTTATCAACAAGAAACCCTTCCTGGGGGGCCACTCCTGCTCATAGCATGCTTTGCATTCCTCACTTGTTGAGAAGCTGGGTAGTGCAGTGACTAAGGCCTGTGCTAGGAGCTTGAATGCCTGGAGTTTGAATCCTAGCTATTATTTATTAGCTGTACAACCTTGGGCAAGTTAACCTGTGCCTCTATTAACCTGTGCCTCAGAGCTCTCAGCTATGAAATGGGCATACTCATAATACCAACCACATCGGATGGATGTGAGTTTATAGGAATTAATACATAGATGGTATTTAGAACAATGCCAGATATTATAGGTGTGAAATATAATTATTAGAACTGATAGGTTAAAGAAGCCCAACATGTAATAAATCAAAATCTTCATCTGAAACACTGGATGAAAACTTTGGCAGGTGCAGATCTTATGACTTTTTTATTTGCTTTGGCTCAGACTATCCTATGGAAGCTTGATATTGCAAACATATTCACAACAAAAAATAGAAAACTCTTTGCAGCCTGGCATACTTCCCTGTAAGATTGCAAATAAGATGGGAAGCTTTCTAGCTACATGCCAACAATTTGGTCTGAATCCATAATGATATTTTATGAATTAAATTAGCAATAAAAAATATAGATTATATTTATTTCCCTTTAACAGTAGGATACCTGTTTGGGGGTTTGAATCATGAGAATTAAGATGGAGAAGACATTGTATTCTAACATTTGATTGCTAAATTTTGATAGGGATTAATGTAATTTCTGATGGCAAAGTTTCTCCAACCTGTCTCTAAAATTATCCAAATCTATCTGACTTTTGATTAAGAACAGCAAGAGTTCAGGGGTGCCTGGGTGGCTCAGTCAGTTAAGCATCTGCCTTTGGCTCAGGTCATGATCTCAGGGTCCTGGGATTGAGCCCCCACATAGGGGTCCTTGCTCAGTGGGGAGACTGCTTTTCCCTCTCCTATGCCTTTCCCTGTGGCTTATGCTCCCTCACTCTCTTTTTCTCTCTCAAATAAATAAATAAAATCTTTAAAAACAATAGCAAGAGTTCATTGTGAGAGATCCACATAGAAAGTGTGAGCAGTTGCGTGGAAAGTAAGGGTGAATTGGCCAGAACTGTCAATGAATTAGGATGATGTCTTTAAATTTGGTGGTTGGGAATGAGAGATTTTTTTTTTGGCTTATTAATTTATTTAAACAATTGTTGATTCACGCTGCTCCCCCCGCCCTTTCTCCACAAATGTACAGGCTGACTGTGTTGTTATTATTGGAGGGAAGTCAAGAGATGCAGGAAAATGGATGGATGACACGTGTGACAGCAAGCGGGGCTACATTTGCCAGACACTTCCTGGTAAGCTGTACTGAACCTCGCCGTCCCAAAGAGCTGAGGTTATTTAACAGTCTAAAAAAACGACCTTCTCAATTTTGCTGTAGACCTTGAACTGCTCTAAAAACATAAAGTTTTATTTAAAGAATGGCCATTGCCTTGCACATTGTTTCTCACCTCATTCCATGTGTGTCTATAACAGAAAAAAGGGCGACACCTATGACCTTGTCCTGGGTGTACCGCCTCATCCGTTACAAACATTTTGTGCAGTTTACACTTGAGGTTGGAACTTTTTCTAGCCTCATTAGAAGTTTAGGATGGTACACCATTTAAAAAATGTCACAGTAAGAATATTACAGTTCTGCTTGCATAATTTGAGAACCATTGGCACAGAACATTATATATGCTCCATTGGTTCTGTACTCTCTGCCTTTAAAAATGTAGATATCTTTTTTTTTTTTTTAAGATTTTAGGTCATCTCTCTACCCAACATCGGGGCTCGAATTCACAACCCAGAGATCAAGAATTGCATGTTCTACTGACTAAGCCAACTCTGTATCCCTAGATATCTGATTTATGTTTCTTTCGTATCTTAGGGAAGCCCTATAGTTACAGAAAAATAAAACAGAAAATGTGCATAGTTACTGAGTCAAGATTATGTTTGTACTTTAGCCTCCAGTGAAAGAAGAATACAAATGTCTTCCTGTACAAAAAGAGCCAGAAATTAAAAGGTGGTTTAGAGAGGAGGAGGTAGGGTGGGGTGGGCTTCTCTCATCCTGAGCACAGTTCTTAGAGTGGGAATTGGAAGGTACTTGTTCTTCTGCATCAAACTGATTTTTCTATATTCTCGTGGGAGTCAGGGAACTAAGTCAACTCATAACAATGAGTGGAAATCACAAGATATTTTTGGATGATTAAAAAGTACTGTAGAAATTCTAAACTTTCATTAATTCAGAATTAATTTCATTAATTCATTAATTTATGTACAGGACGTGTTGCTTCTCCCTCTATGCTATGTCCTATGGCACCAGAATCTCAGGCCACCAGAAATGCCAAACATGCCATCTGTGCCTCTGTTTTGAGGAAAGGAAGAAGTATCCTTCCAGGACTGAATAGTGACTTACAAGCTTTTTGAAAATCTTTCTCTTACCATAAGTGATAGAAATTTGCCACTCATCAAAACTTATTAAAAAATAAATATTGGTAACCATATTCACATACTCATTCATGTTTTTATTCATATCAATGAATATAAAACCCATCATTTAAAAAATATATAACACCTGTTCTTTGTTGACATTTCTGAAAGTGCAGAAAAGCACGAAGGAAAAAAGTACCCATGATCAAACCACCTGAAAAAAACCTCCCAGTATTTTAGTTTAGTTTTTCATTATAATTGGTTTATGAATGTTTTAATAAACAAGCAAATTGGACAGATGAGCTGTTTCCTAATTGCATATAGCCTTCCAAGAAACTTTTAAGCTTTACGTCAAGCCTCCTCTGCCACTTTTAGTGCTCCCCAAATTTTCCAGTGGTATTAAGACAAATTCAGAGCTCCCCAAGCTGGGAAATGGTGGTTATTCAGTCTCTACAGGCTGTACCATTGGAAGGGTGCTGGTCTGGGTCTCTTGGTTTAATGATATTCTTCTACCAACACAAGGTGGCAGCAACAGCAAAAGAAAGGGGAAGCTGCCCCGGCCAAAATAAAGTCATTACCATACTAGGCATAATCAAAACCAGGTTTGGCATTGTACAGTGACAGAACAAGGCAGATGGTAGATTAGGTCCGTATATAGTGGAGCATGTCTGAGAATTAGCCAAGACAAAATTGGTAGGCAAGGACATCTAGAATCCTAGACTAGGGATTGGCAATTTTTTTTTTTTTTTTTTTTTTGTAGAGAGACACATTATAAATATTTTAGGCTGTAAATGTACATTCTCTGTTGCAACTACTCAACTCTGCTGTGATACTAGGCAATCACAGACAACATTAAATAAGTGACCGTGGCTGTGTTCCAATAAAACTCAATTTATGGACACAAATTTGAATTTCATACAATGTTGACATGTCACAAAATCTTCTTTGAATTTTTTTTTTTTTTTTTTTTTTTTTTGTCCAGCCATTCTTGGCTCATTGGCTACAAAAACAGACAACAGATTTCACCTTATGGTTGTCATTTGCTAACCTCTCACCCTAGGCCATCTATTAAGGGGCCCAGAAAGAAGGTCTTTTTTTGGGGGGGGGGTCTTGACAGTGTCACAAAGAATGGGTGGGCCCAAACAGCCTTTAGAAACCCATGCTAGAAGACTGAGGAAGAGTTCAGAAAGTCAAAGTGACTCTGGTCCCTGAGTCAGTTTGGTTGAGATATGAGGGTACAGGATGAAAGGCATTGACAATCATCAGTAGGAGAAAAGACTTATGCTGGAATAAAGGTTGAATGAATCCAGGGCTGGTATCTGGCCTCATGCCAGAACTTAAAGCAGTCTCTTCAAGGTACTTTATGAACAGGTTGAGTCAAATAGATACAAATAGATGCAAATTCATGCATTGGGTGCAACAGATGGAGGAGGGGGAAGAAGATGGTTGATAACCTTGAAATATGCCCAAGATGGTAAAACTAAAGATTAGTAATGACAGGATGATAGATATTTTTAATTGATGGAATTAAACTGTGTTGTTTCTTTCATTCAGATACTAGATCTCATTGAATTTGCAAGCCTTTTGGGGTTTTTTTTTTTTTATATAGTTTAGAAACTTGATTACATATCTATATTGATGATCTAAATACAGTTTGGAAATTATTTCATTCAACCAGACATACTGGTTAAAAAAACAGAGCTTTTTTTGGTGTTTGGTATGAAATGACTCATGGAAATATTTTTAGCACCTGATGGTTTAGATTTATGCTACCCTTATTATTTTTATAATATATGAGATATGGTAATAGATATAATGTACCATTAACACTCAAAGTAATGTTCATTGATAATGCTAATAAAAACAAATCTTTTATTCCAGACTCTTCCTTGCCTAATTCTCCAACAACAATTCCAACAGATGGCTTTATTAAATATGGGGAAAGTAATTATTCACTCGTGAGATTAAAGTTAGAGTGGCATGAAGCAGAGAAGTATTGCAAGCTTCACACTTCCCTTATTGCTAGCATTCTAGATCCCTATAGCAATGCATTTGTATGGATGCAAATGCAAAGATTTAATGAACCTGTGTGGATCGCCCTGAACAGTAACTTGGTAAGATACTGGAAACATGTGTGACTTGACATGATTGATAAATTGTGATTAAGCATGATTCTCTTTCTGTTCATTCCGTTGAATATTTACATAAAATCTTTTACATGAATCTATTTTAAATAAACTTAATTTAAATCAATTTATTAAATAAATCAAATTATATACTATAAAATGTATTTAAATTTAAATTAATTATATTAATCAATTAAAATAAGTTTTATTTCTTTATTTATGTCTTACATATAACTGCAAGACGCTGAGCCAGGCAATGTGAGTGATGCTAATGTGAATTAGATCCAGTCTTGCAGGATCCAATGCCTTCAAGGATCTAGCAAGCTAGTGATATGTGTCAGAAATCAAACTAAGATTTATATAACTTATATTAACTTTAATTCTGCTTTTGAATGTTAAACTTAGATTCTACATCTAAGCCTTTTTTATTAACTTGTTTCTCTCTAGTGTCATAATTATAGCTGTGCCATGGAAATTAAGAAACCAGATCAGAGGCATAGTTCCTAGATGATGAGGATACTTTTTATTTTCTGTGGCAAGCCATTCTAGAGTTATCAGTCCTAAAGTTATGTGAAGAATTTCACTGCAGTCAATTCTCTGTGTTCCATAAAAGAAAAAGGCAGGTTAGCAGAGAACTGGGGTGGGGGTGGGGTCACAGAACTAAGAGTGGTGATGGAGTTGCCAAAATATTCTTAAAATGAGCCTTCTCTGATGGTCTGTGACCCATCCATCCTCCATCCACTTATCTAGTCAGCCAGCAAACTTCCTAGTAGAAGAAATAGAGATTTCTACAAGTAACTAAGAGAGACAAGATCAGAAAGGTTGAAGAGAAGTCTATAAAAGTGCTTAAAGAGGAGAGGAAAGGGATTGGTTGAGTCAGAAAAGAGGGCCAAGAAGGCTTCTTAGGGAAAGTGGACTTTATAGATATGGTCTGGGATGGTGGAACATAAGGAGTACTAAGATGAGAGAAATGGACAGAAGGAGATAAAACTGGAAAGTAGGTTGATGTCAGATTTGATAGAGCTTCTAATGCTGTGCTACAGAGATCAAAATGTACACTTTATGGGCAGAGAACTTCCTAAGTAGGGAACTGAATATTTAAAAGTAAGTAGTTCCATAATTATTTCTGTGATTAAGCTTAGGCAGGACATTTTTATGTCTATGTTGACTCTAATTTTAGTAATTAATTTGCTTGATAGTTCACTCATTTTCTTCTTATAGGCATGGTCACAATTCTCTCATGAGTTTGAAATAGGCTTTTATTTATTTTTAGAATGATTAAACAACATTTCCACTATACCGACATTTATAATTATTTTTATTTTTTATAAGATTTTATTTATTCATGAGAGAGACAGAGAGAGAAGCAGAGACATAGGCAGAGGGAGAAGCTGGCTCCCATGAGGAGCCTGATGTGAGACTCAATTCCAGGACCCCAGGACCACGACCCGAGCCAAAGGCAGACACTCAACCACTGAGCTACCCAGCTGCCCCAGCATAAGGGTTTTTTTAAGTCTATGTTTTACAAATTATCTTTCAAGGATGTCTTTATGGAGAAGTCCAAGGGTCTTTATAAAAGAAAGGTGACATTAAACTGAATTTAAGTTGGTAGAAATGATTTATAATGTCCTTTTTGTTCTCAAATGTTGAAGATTTGTCAAATCACAGTCTTAAATATACTTCTACTCCTCACTTGGTTCTTTTGGTGTTTTCTAAATAAACAAGACTCCATGTTAATTTTTTTTTTTTGTCTTTGCAGACCAATAATGAGTATGCTTGGACAGATAAATGGAGGATGAGATACACCAATTGGGCTGCTGATGAGCCCAAATTGAAATCAGCATGTGTTTATCTGGATATTGATGGTCACTGGAAGACAGCGTATTGCAATGAAAGTTTTTATTTTCTCTGCAAAAGATCAGATGGTAATCAAATACACAAAGCCAATCAAGGGATCTGATATTTTCTCAATGAGCTAATATACACCATTATTGACATTATTAAACCGTAACATGTCTTAGGTATCTTAAGAGTAAGATAACAGAACATATCCCTTCACCTAATGAAAGGCTGATTTGGTAATAAACAAATATATAAAGAGGCAAATAATGGAGGTCGAAGATTTTCTTCATTGCTAGAGTTTCTTTGCACTTTGTAGATTTTTGAATTTTTATTGTTGAGATTATCCTCTGAATCTCTGATGTCAGATTTGTCAGGAAATTATGATGACTTTTTATGTTGACAGCACAACTATATCAAAATAGTTTTATCAGAATCCATATAGATTAAACAGAATCAGTGATTTATGGCTTTAGCTTTCTTAGAATACAGTCTTAGAAGTGGACAGGGATAAAGTTCTAGAATTTTCATGGTCACATTTCGTTATATCACAGACATCAGTCATAACTAACAAGCATTAATAGGGGTTAGGGTTCCAGAAAAGAGTGTCTTGAAGGGGGACACGCTTTGCAAATTATATTTAGGTGACTTTTTAAGAAACGTAACATCTTTGTAAGTATTTATAGATCTGCCTTCTTCATTATGACTGTGATTTCTACTCTACCAGAATACAGTCTATTGAAATATATTTAAAATGAAAACAAAAAGATAAAGTAAAAAGAACACCCAATAACAAAAAATGGCAGATCCAAATGATTACCATTAGAACTTTTTACAAATAATGATTGGCGATGAAATTTTTCTTAGCTGCTAATATAGAAACCTCAGGTTTTATTTTATTATAAGTCATTTTATTAACAGAAATCCCTGCCACTGAACCCCCACAACTGCCTGGCAGATGCCCAGAGTCCGAGCACACAGCATGGATTCCTTTCCACGGTCACTGCTACTATATTGAATCTTCATTTACAAGAAACTGGGGTCAAGCGTCTCTGGAATGCCTCCGAATGGGTAAGTGTCACATTTACTCTAAAAATTCCCATAATCACCTATTCTGGACTACCATGATATGAACAACACTGTACATTTAAATCATATGGAATGCAAAAATACCTGTTTATTTTTCTCTGTATTTTATAACAGAATGAATAGTCAACATCATGTCCCACACAAATATAATTTATAACATCATGGACTCAAAATTTTAAAGAATTACAGTAGAAAGTAATCATCTGCTGGATAAGTCTTCCTTACTTTCTGTCCTAATATTCTCAATTGTTGGGATTGTCATTCTCAGTTGTAGAGTGTTGTGTTCAGCTCTTATCACTATAAGCTCAGGTTCGACAAATGCCTAAGAGTCATTTGCTTTACCATTAATAGAAAAGCCTTTAGTTCTGATTATTTTATATGTGAAGAAAGACAAAACAAAACTCAAAAAGACATGACAGAGATGGATAATTTTCCTCCCAAAATAAAAATGTTAAAATTAATTTTTCAGATTGCATTTAAAAATACTTAATTAAATCCTACTTTTTGAAAAACTGTTGAATTATTCTTTTTTAAATTTTGATTATGTTGTATGTCATTGTTCTTTATCCAATAGTGATATATATATATTCATACAAGAGCTTTATTCTCATTTCCTAGAAGTCATTCAAAAGTCAACCTTGGATTTTGTTTTTTTTCCTATTAGGTTTTTTTTTTTCTTTAGCTTTATTGAGGTATAATTAATATAGTAAATTATGAGACATTTAAGGTGTACAGCATGATGTTTATATCATTTACAACATGATTTGATACAGGTGTACATTGTGAAGGGATTATCACCATCAAGTTAATTAACATATCCATCATATCACATATTTAGTGTACAACATGATGATTTACATCATTACAACATGATGATTTGATATAGGTGTATATTGTGAGGGGATTGTCACCATCAAGTTAATTAACACATCCATCATATCACATATTTACTTTTTTTTTTTCTTTCCTGGTAAGAACAGTTAACTTCTACTCTCTTGGTAAATCTCAATTATACAATACAGCATTATTAGCTGTAGTCACTATGTTATCCATTTCTATCCCAAAACTTTATTTATCTTATAAGTGAAACATTTTACCCTTTTGACAGCATTTCTCTATTTTCATGCTCTGTAGTATACCATTTAAATTTTCTTATTAATTATTTACTATATATATAGTTTATTTCCTTAATGGTGGACCTGGGGCTGATAATTACCACTTGAATATGCAACAATCTAGTTCAGATTAATATAAATGTAATTTTAATAATACATAAAATTTTTGCACTTATATAAGTCTATTCCCTCCACAATGCTTTGTTACTATTGTCATACAAACGTATTTTATGCCCATAATACAGATTTATAATTATTAACTTTATGTAGTTGTCTTTATATCATGTAAGATTTTAAAAATGAGTTATAAACAATAAATAAATTAATATGTCATATTCTTACTTACATAGGTGCCTTTACTAGTGCTTTTTATATCTTCATGTGGATTTGAGTTTCTGTCAAGTATCTTCTCATTTCAGCCTTAAGAACTCTCTTTAGTATTTCTTGTAGAGTAAATCTGCTCGTGATAATTTCTCTCCATTTTTTTTTTTGTATCTGGAAATGTCTTAATTTTCCCCTCATTTTTGAAGGATAGTTTTGCTGGATAGAAAGTTGTTGGTCAATAATTGTTTCCTTTCAGCCTTTTGAGTATCTTATGCATCGCCCTCTAGCCTCCATGGTTTCTGTTGAGGAATCAGTGCCAGTTTTTTTTGAGGATCTCTTGTGCACAATGAGTCACTTCTCTCTTGCTGATTTTAAGAATCTCTATCTTGACAGTTTGCAATATGAATTTCCTTGCAATTATCCCACTTGGAGCTTAAATAGATGTGGAATTTCCTAGATGTATGCATTAATGGTTTTCATCAAATTTCAGAATTTTTGGCCATTATTTCTTCAAGTATTCTTTTTGCTTCTTTCTTTTTCTTCTCCTTCTCAGACACCCATTATGTATATTTTGACACACCTGATTATGTCCCACAAATCTTTGAGGCTCTGTAAGTTTTTCTTTTTTTCCCCCATCATTCAGACTGGATAATTTCAATTTACCTATTTCCATGGTTTTTGGTTATTTCTTTTGCTTAACCAAAGCTGCTGTTAGGCTACTCTAGTAAATTTTTCCTTTCAATTGTTATAATTTTCATCTCCTGAATTTTAAGAAATAATTTCTATCTCTCTCTCTCTTAATATTCCATTTGGTGAGACATTATCTCATACTTTTTTGTTCATTTTTTACACATTTTCCTTCATTTCTTTAACATAGCTGATTCAGTCTTTGGTAAACTGAAGGTGTGGCTTTCTCAGAAACCGTTGATATTGACTGCTTTTTTCCTTGGGTATGGCCCATAATTTCTTGGGTTTTTTGTTTTTTGTTTTTTGTTTTTTGGGGGTTTTTTTTGCATTTCCTGTAATTTTTTGTTGAAAACTAGACATTTTAAATAATATGGGCAACTCTGGAGATGAGATTCTTTCCATTCCAGAGTATGCTGTTGTTGCTGTTTTCTTTTTTTTTTTCTGGTTTAGTGATTTTCTATCGTTAATTCTGTAAAGATTGTATTCTTTTTCATGGGTAGTCACTGTAGTCACTGCTTAGCTAGTTTAGTGGTCAGCTAATGATTGGGAACAGATTTCTTAAATTCTTAAAACCGATATGTTTCCCAGATTTTCCTAAGGGACTCTGCCTGAAAATACTGCCTTCTACACTCATTCAGCTAGCTTACAACTCTGTCTTAGTCCTCACTTCCTGTTTGTGCAGACCCTCAAGGTCAGCCAGGGGTGAGAGCTTGGGAATCCCTCAAATTTTTCATAAGCAGGCATGTAGTCCTGGGTGTGTACACACTCTAGTGCATGTCTGTGGCCTTCTAGATTCCCTAGAATGGATCAAAGTTTTTTGGAGCTCAATATGGTCATTTTATTCCCATTTTTCCTTTTATGCTTTTATTCTTTGTTATCCTCTTTTCCTCAACTGTGATCCCTGCCTCAGGTGTCTATGATGTTAGACAGTTGCCACTGATAGTTTTTGAAAAATTCCCTCAGGAAGAAGGCTGTTTACACTGTTGGGTTTTGAATTAGGACAAGCAAAGCCAAGCTCTGCAAGTGAGACTTTCCACAGAACTGTCAGAGAGATAAAATAATGGAAATTTTTTGAATTGAGACTTTGAAAATGCTCCAACCCCATTCTGACTATTCCAATGGCTTCTGGGCTGCTGGTTTTCACTGTGATTTGGGTGCCAATTGTTTTTAAGGTAAACAGAAACCTGAAGATAAGGCAATGAAATTAGAACAAGTTAAACACCATGAATCTCACACTTCATCCAAAGATTGAATATTTTTTATATAAATACCTCCTGTATTGTTACAACTGTTGCTTAATTTTTAGGGGTCTGAAATTTTTCAGGGTTCTTACCACTTTTGTAGAGGAGAGGATTTTGATGGATAGTTACTCTGCCATTCTTTATGGTGTCACCGAAGTCTGCTTTGGAACTTTTTAATTAAATTTTTTTTTCCTTCATGTTGCTAAGTGTTTTTTTTAAAAAAACTTGCAATGAATATGGGAAACATTTTTTTCAATTTTAGGTGACTATGTTTTCCTGTAAATAAAATAAATGATTCTCATATATCAAAGCATGTCACAGATATTTTGAAATGATTATTATCTCTGAAATATATTAAACAATGGAACATAAAATTATACAATAAAAGCAATAATCAAGAGGATCAACCAGGACGCAGTAACATGGGATGCAGGCACATGGTTAAGTGTAGGGTTTGAGATTCAGAATGCCTGGATCATGCTATGACTCAGCTCACTACTATCATTGGGATCTTGACCAATTACTTACCTTCTGTAATTTTCATTCCTTATCTATAAAGTAGGGTAACAGTATCGTTCATTTAAAAAGGTGGTTGTAAATTCCTAGTGAGATCATTCTTGTAAAGCCCAATGTGAAATGTCTGGCATGAAGTGCTTAAAATATATTAGTTGTTATTATTATAAAGCTATATATTTTACTATAAACTCTAATGCTGACACTGAGTCAACCCTAATGTAATGTGAGATGTTGATGCCATAGTAATCTAACCAGGCTTTCAGTTTTCCTCTCTCTTTTTACTCTGTACGGTCCTATACCTAACAACAGGATTAATAATTAATTCTGCTGCCTAAAAAAAAACTAAGTGTTCTTTATCACTACCCTGAATACCAATCTCTTTCCATCTACAATGAGGCCTAACTCAAGCCTTTTTCACCTGTTAACCAGATTAGTCCAGCCAAACAGACATCTTTTAACACTCTAAGTTCCTTGCAATAGTCAGATCTATCTTTCCATCATTTGTCTGTATCATATCATCATAAAACAGATATGGAGGAATCCATGTATCTGTATGCCATGTTCTTAAAGAAGCTCTATTCTCCCCTCTCTCTGTCTCTTCTCTTATTCCTTCTCTTCTTGGAATTATTTTTTATTCTTTCCACTTGAAATCCTATGCTTCTTAATATCTTAAATTCTGTTTTCTCCATGTTCCCCTTTAGTTGTTCCACCTAAAACAAATCTCCTTATTTGACATGTCAATTACATATTGTATTTATTTTCTCTTGTAATACATCCATCTATCTCCTGATAGTATAGTGTAGATAACATAACCTTGTTAGGACATACTCTGTGATGACCTGAATAGACATTTTTCCAAAGAAGACATCCAAATGGCCAACAGACATGTGAAAAGATGCTTAACATCACTAACTATTGGGGAAATAAAAATCAAAGCCACAATGAGGTATCACCTCACACCTGTCAGAATGGCTAAAATCAAAAAAGAAAATAAATAATAAGTGTTGGCAAGGTGTTGCCAAAAAGCAACCCTAATGCACTGTTAGTGGGAATGTAAATTGATACAGCCACCATGGAAAACAGTATGGAAATGTATCAAAAATTAAAAATAGAACTATCATATTATCTAATAATTCCACTATTGGGTATTTACCCAGAGAAAACAAAAACACCATCTCAAAAAGATATACACACCCCACTGTTTATGGCAGCATTATTTATAATAGCTAAGACATGGAAGCAACTAAGGGTACATCAGTAGATGAATGGATAAGGAAAACATGGAATATTACACAGCCATAAAAAGGATAAGTTTGTGCTTTTTCTGAGAGAACATGCGTAGCCTAGAGGGTATTTTGCAAGTGAAATAAGCCTAAAAATACCGTATGAGTCCACTCATAAATAGAATATAAAAAAGAATAAACAAACAAAACTCAAAATCAGATCTCTACATACAAAGAACAAACTGATGGTTGCCAAAGGGAAGGGGATGTAGAGGTTTGGGCAAAGTGGGTGAGGTGGGGGAAGGGAGAGATACAGGCTTCCAGTTATGGAATGAGGAAGTAAAGGAAATAAAAGCAGAGCATAAGGAATGCAGTGGTATTATAATAGTGATGTGATGGGACAGATGGGAACTACACTTGTGGTGAACATAGCGTAATTAATGTGTAAACTTGTCAGGTCACTAAGTTGTATGCCTGAAGCTAATGAAACATTGTGTGTCAGATATATTCAAATAAAAGAAATCACTCACACACCTGTCACTATACCCAAACCCACACTCAAGAGGAGGCACGTTACATAAATGTGTAAATATTAGGAGGCAAGGATCAAAGTGAGCCATCTTAGATTATGTCTACCCCAAAAGTCCTGGCCATAATTTGAGTATGAGATGCTAGTGGCCATTCTTAAGGTAGAAGTAATAGAAACAAAGAGAAGCAGGCAGATGTGACAAATATTTAAATAGTAAAATCAACAGAATTTAGGCACAGGCAACAGAAAAGGTGGAAATCAAGAATGACTCTCACGTTCAGGCTTGAGCAAGTGGGAAGATGCTGCTGCTCGCTAACATGCAAACAGCTACAGAGAAATAAGATTTCTAGACAAAAATGTTATGCATTTCCTTTTGTACATGTGGAGCTTGAAGTGCCTATGAAACATTAAAACAGTTTTCAGAAAGAAAAAAAAAAAAGAAAAGACACATTGTCCTACTGGTCTTTGCATATCCTGCCACAACTCATTCAATGCTTGTACAAAAATTATGCTTAAAAAAAAAACATTTTTTTTAAGAGAGAATCTTAAGCAGGCTCCATATGCAGCGTGGAGCCCAGTGCAGGGCTCAATCTCACGACCCTGAGATCATGACCTGAGCTGCAGCCACGGGTCAGACACTTAACCAACCGAGCCAGCCAGGCACACCCTGAAAATCAGATTTTCAGAAGGGAAACTGAAATTTTGAGAAGTCAAATGTCCACTCTTTGAAATCCTTCCCCTTAAGTGGAGATGTTGGGGTGATTTTTGTTGCTCTAGTTACTATCAATACTGTCCTTATAAAAATATTTTTCGTTCCTTAAATGCAGTTCCATCACATTGTTTTTTTTATACTTTACAGGTTCCTCTTTGGTTTCCATTGAAAGTGCTGCTGAATCAAGTTTTCTGTCCTATCGAGTAGAGCCACTTCAAAGCAAAACCAACTTTTGGATAGGATTGTTCAGAAATGTTGAAGGTGACTTTGCAGAACAATAATTTAATAACAAATATTTCAAAATGTTCTGTGCAAAACAGTTTTCTGTTCCAGAAAGTCTTGCCTTAAATAATGATTGATTTGTGAAGAGTTCGAAAATTCAAACTTATATTTTCATTTAAAATAAGAACTGAAATTTTAAATGACTCACATGTTACGCTATCTTGAAAGTTGTTGGTTAAAAGAGTGTTTTCCATAGCTAAGGTAGTTTAAGAAGCTTGAAAAAATAGTTTCTATCTTTTGCCAGAAAAAAAAATTAGGGAAGGATAAAGCATATCTATTTGTTCTAAGTGGGAATACATTTTCAACTAAAGCTATGTGAGAAACATATTCTTTTTTGTTGTTTTCTCTGTAGCAACTGGTCATTATTATGCTCTTGCATACTAAAAGTCTAGTTGTAAACAACTATTGATTATAATATGATACAAGATGCATAGAAATTTTGCATGAATAGGCTGAATTTATTTTAGAGTGACTTTTAACTTCTGTGTTTATTGACTTTATTTGATCATCAGGAATGTGGCTTTGGATAAACAACAATCCAGTCTCCTTTGTCAACTGGAACACAGGAGATCCCTCTGGTGAACGAAATGATTGTGTGGCTTTGTCTGCATCTTCTGGATTTTGGAATAACATTCACTGTTCTTCCTACAAAGGATATATTTGTAAAAGACCAAAAAGTCAGTAAGAATTTTCCTTGCAGTACACATGTTCACAGGCCAGCATTTCTTTCGATATTAGGGGGTCATGTGTGGGATTATAATACAATTATAGGTCTTTTGCAAACTTTCCCCTTTTGTAAGTGAAAAATCCAATCTGCCCTAGTGATCAGCTGTTGGCTGCAGCTCCAAGTGAGCATACTCTGTCTTCTTAGCTGATGTAATGATTTTGGTCTATCAGTACATTTGGGAGGGGATGCCCATGCATATAGACTGTGGAGTTCCAGGCAGTTTGGAGAACCAGCTTAAAAGTCTTACAGCATAAAAGGAAAAGGGGTTAAAATAGTCATCTCCACTAAACCAGAAGGGATTAGGGTTCTGCAGAGGAATCAGAACTTAGTATAGAATAAATCATGTAAGACCAATTAAATCTCCTTCTGAGATTAGGTGGCAGACCATGTAAGGACAGGGATTGGGGGAATTAATAGTGTTACATACCCGTGATGTGGTACTGTCTAGACGTTAAGACTATTTTTATGCCATTCCACTTCACACAGTATCCTTCCCAAAAGATGAAATTATTAATTAGATAATAGATTTAAATAAGTGAGTTAGATAAATTAAGAGTCTATCCTCAGTAGATTTTATTATTTTGGAATTGTGTAGTTCTTCAGGCTTTTAAAACTCTGTTTGAGACACTTTGGTGCAGAGTTAGAATCTTATTTTACTTTTCATCCCAATGCCTTATGGTACTTTAGGCTTCAAAAACAGCTAGATTAGAATACATTATTTTTGGATAGATTGGATAAATTTTGAGGGTCAGTATCAGTGGGTCAAATGCAACTCAGTGGATTATATTTTCAGAATTTTCATTGTATTTAAACTCCTATAGCTCTAGGATTCTGATGCAGCATGCATGGATGGATGGATGGACAGATGGACGGATGGATAGATAGATGATACATATATATGTATATATGTCTCGTAGATTCTATTTATGTATCATCTATTATCTATACATATATATCATACCATCCATCATGAACCAAATATGGAGGATTTCATGTATTTGTGAACCACATAATAGTCACTATCTGCATGCAATTATTATGGGTTTTTGTAAGTATTTAATTATTTTTTTATTTCACAGTTATTGATGCTGAGCCTACTCACACATTAATTGCAACAAAAGGTAAGACCAATATGAAATTTTAAGTTCTCTGTTAGTAATATATCAATATGGTTTGCTCATTTAAAAAACCATAATGATCCCTTCCTACACCCCCTGTATGCTCAGTAGAATTGCTTGGGCTACTTTAGCCTTTGCCATTGCGTCATCAGTCTTGCTTGAATGATGCTCTAGGAAAGCAGACCTTAGAGTCAGGTTGGTGTTTTTAGTATATGTGGGGCCAAATCAAGCACTGGATTGGTGTTTTTACCATAGATATTATTGAAGACATTGCTGCATTACAGAGGTGCCTTGTGAAAACCCCGAGAGAGATTTCTCTCAGGAATCCTTGTGGGTTTTTTACCTTTTTTAAAAGCAATAGCTTAAATTTTTTTTTATAGACAACTTGAATCAGGTAACTGATCTTATTTCACCAATTTTGTTGGCAGCTAAAAAAACTCAAAGTATGATTTATGGTTTGTCTTCAACCTCTTTATTAACCT
The DNA here is from genome assembly GCF_003254725.2 of Canis lupus dingo. Classification (NCBI taxonomy): domain Eukaryota; kingdom Metazoa; phylum Chordata; class Mammalia; order Carnivora; family Canidae; genus Canis; species Canis lupus. The sequence continues at coordinate 17,606,021 of NC_064244.1, read as the reverse complement.
CTGGGTGCTGTTTGTTAACTAGTTATACTCATGAGCTCAGATTCCCACTACTCTTGTTTTCTCTTTTCCCTAATTTTCTCCCTTGCATTTTTAAAAAAATCATCATAATTACTATTCTCTTTATCTTCATATGATGTATTTGTGAACAGCCTTAAATTGTTTTGAAACAGGTGTAAATATTTTAAAACATTGATTAATTGGGGTGCCTGGGTGGCTCAGTTGGTTGAGCATCTGACTCCTGGTTTTGGTTTGGATTGTGATCTCGTGAGTTGTGGGATCGAGCCCTGTGCAGGGCTCCGTGCTCTGTGCAAAGTCTGTTTGAGATTCTCTCTGCCCTTTCCCCCCCTACTCTCGCTCACACTCACTCTCTCTCTCAAGTCAATAAAACTTTAAAAAACAAAACAAACATTGATAGATGAAATATTCCTGCAGCTGTATAATAATCTTAATATTGAAAATAATCCTTTACATGGACTTGTTTTCATGCCCTGCATTTCTATCTGACAAATGTCAATGAATATTGGACATGAAAGGACAGTGATGCATTTTAGCCTTTCAAAAAAGAAAGTTGTACTCTTCTCCATAGTGTTCTACCTTTTGCCTCCCTCCACCTTTATCCTCATGGTTTTATTTATTTCTAGCTGACCCAAGGAAGATGGACCCTTTCAAGCCGTCTTCCAGCGTGGCAGGAGTCGTGGTGATGGTGGTCCTCCTAATCATAACGGGTGCTGGCCTCGCTGCATATTTCTTTCATAAGAAAAGACATGTGCACTTACCTCAAGAAAACACTTTTGAAAACACTCTCTATTTTAACAGCAGATCGAGTCCAGGAACTAGTGACACAAAAGATCTCGTGGGCAACATTGAACAGAATGAACATGCAGGCATCTAGTATCATAATGTGATTTAGGTATTTTTGAATTTTATAACATGATAACTAAAATGTTAAGGTCTTTAATTCAATGTGATTGTTTCCTTTAAAATTAGTACTGTATTGAACTGACCTGTCCTTTTTCTTTGCCTAATTGAAGAAATAATTGCTCATTTTCTAGCCTGGCAAGGTATATTCACAAAAGAAGAATAAGGATATTGACTACCACTTTAAAAAATATCTTAGGTGAATACACAGCACACGAATGCCAACATTTAAGCATCACTGATGTGCAGCTAGTGTCAACCGCCTGTGGATTAGGAGAACCCCAAATACCTAAGATTCCTGAAATAGTTTAAGGAGCTCCCGAAGAAAGAAATGTTACCTATTGACTTGTAATTCAGTAATTAGAAGACCATTGATGAAAAAATCAAGTACAGATATCCTCAGGGGGCATGAAAATTTAGTCACTTTTTTCTCTTACCAATTTTGATGTTTTACTTCAGTTATTTGGAATTATATTTGTACACCTGCAGAAAGAATGAGGCAGCTGAGAATCTTGTTTGCCCGGAGCAGGGTTTTCCAGGCTGAATCTTGCAAATGTGTTCTTTGTCCTGTTATATGTATGTATATCAGGAACGCAAAGATGTGACATAAAAATGTAAATTTGCATAACTGAATGTACTTAGATAATGTGAAATAAACATCAAAGACAAGGTCTATTTTTAATATATTTGTATCTTGGTGATCTTGGTAAATGTAAAATTTCTTTTAAGTGTGACTTATTTATCTATTTACTTGATACTTTACTCTGAAAATAAACAGTATGATCAGCAAGAGGAATTCTTTAAACCCTCCATCTATTTGGAAAAAAGATATGTCACTAAAACACCAGGTATAAAATGAATTTTTTCTCATAGTGACTTGCATGATTTTCCCAGATCTTCCTCTGTAACACTGATTCAAGTCAGAATTCAACAAAGGCACTGTTATTGAGAATTAGGTTTCTAAATATCTTTTTTTCACTTTAATAATTCTTTTTTGCCTTAAAAATGTTGCCTTAGGGGATCCCTGGGTGGCGCAGCGGTTTGGCGCCTGCCTTTGGCCCAGGGCGCGATCCTGGAGACCCGGGATCGAATCCCACATCGGGCTCCCGGTGCATGGAGCCTGCTTCTCCCTCTGCCTGTCTCTCTTTCTCTCCCTCTCTCTGTGACTATCATAAATAAAAAAAAAAAAAAAAACGTTGCCTTAGATAAAGCTTCCTGTGCACTATGTAATACTTTAGAGATTTTGCATCTCATACACATGCCACACTATCAGTTCATCCTTGCCTTTGTCAAGGGATTGGTCCGGGGCGGGAGTTCCTTACCTGAGGTCTCCAGATGGGACACCTTGGTTGGTGTTAAGAGATCTAGGAACGTCCAAAAATTGCATGCAAAGTGCTGTACCAATTTGTGTGTGTGCCTTCTCTTTTTTTCCTGGGAAGAAAATAGCAGATTTTTGGGTAAGTCTGTAATTCAAAAAAGATGAATAAACTGAACACTGGGTTGGAATAGGATGGAGTTTCTAATACCCCAAATCAGATGAGTAACAGGTGGAAAGAAATGGGAAGTGACAGGCAGTTCGAGAACAGCCCGCTGAGCACAAAGGATTCCCTCTCATATCTGAAACAATAGAAAACATATTGTTTTTCATTTTCTTGGTAAGGATAAAGCATATTTCATTTGAAGAAGTTCCAACAGGAATGATGGCTGTAGTATCACAGCTGTGAATAGTGAACTATATATAATAATAGTGAACTATATATATATATATAATATATAATATTAGTGAGCTATATATAATAGTATATATAGTATATACTATATATATATATACCATGTTATATATAGAATATATGTACTATATATACATATAATTTTATTATATATCTTATATACTATAATTTTATTTCATTATAATTATTTTATTATACCATATTTTATTATATTATTTTACTAAATTATTTTATTATATTATAATTAATATATTTTATTTTACTATTATAATTAATTGTATACTATAAACACATTATGATTAATATATAATATATGTATAGTATATATAGTATGTATTATATACACTATATATACTGTACTATGTGTTATATATAACATGTATTTATTATATAATATACTACATATACTAATATATATTATACATATTATATATGTTATACTATATATAGTATAATATATGACATATGTATAATATATATTCTCTCTATATATATTCCTTTCCTAATATATATTTTTTTACCTCAAAATACAAGAGTAAATTGGAAATATAAAATAAGGAGAAATACATAAGAGAACATGATTTAAAAATTCTTTACAGAAGTCACTTTCATTATAACTCAGAGCCATATCTTCACAGAAGATACTTTGGATTTCAAACATGTATCTCAGACTTAAATGTCTTACCTTTTCAAGAAGCAGTCCATATTTGGTAGAGTGCTGAGCATTATATTTTACATTCACATTGTCCACTCAAATATATAATCAAATAGTTAAATCATTTATACCTACACAGGTATCCAAATATACTCCTAAAATATCAAGGATATTTTGTGGTTGGGGGAGAACAGTTTTGGTTTGGGTTGTTGAAATTGAGTTTTGTTTCTTAACCAGAAAATTCTATCTGGTGGATTAAATGTGTAAGTACTCTACTCGGTGGCTTTGCACTTGCTTCAAGTTTGGATCAGAATCCAGCAGCTGGAAGATTCTTAAGGATATCCCCCCTCCCCCCCCGTTGAGTACAGACAATGTGAATAGCTTGGAACTTGAACTCTAAAGCTAAAATTGATATTTGCAGAGACTTGCAGACTCTTAATTTACTTTTCAGTATTTGCTAGTGTGCCAAGTTATATATTTGCTCCTTCATCCTTCAGATGTTTCTAGAGCATCAGTTACATGTGCCAGGCATTGAGTGACCCCCTGGAGATTCAAATATGGGTGAGAAGCAGTGCTTGTCCATAAAAAGTGCACAGCCTAGTGGAGGTCTAGACACAGATCATTTTATAACAGTGGGTGGTTACACTGGTAGAAATAGGCTTCGATATTTTTTTAGCTTGGGATACCTTGGTGATTCATGATTAAGCATCTGCCTTTGGCTCAGGTCATGATCCTGCGGTCCTGGGATCGAACCCTGCATCGGGCTCACCACTCAGTTTGGAGTCTGCTTCTGCCTCTGCCTCTCCCACTGCTCATATTCCCTCTGTCTCTCAAAGAAATAAAATCTTAAAAAAATTTCAGCTTTATTGACATATAGTTGACATATAACATTGTGTAAATTTAAGATGTGCGACATAATGATTTGATATATCTGTATATTGCAAAGTAATGACTAAGGTTAGATAACATATCCATCACTTCACATAATTATAATTTGAAATATGTCTAGATATTAATGGAGCAGTGACAGATGCAGACACAGTTTCAGCAGTGCAAGAACTGGGTTTTGCAGGTCTGCAGCATTCACTTTGGAGGGTGGGGCTCTTGAAGAAAGATAATACAAAAAAACAGGTACGAAAAGTGAAAATGTATTCAAAGTGAAAAAAGAAATGTGAGAAATTACAATTTTTTAAAGTTGGCATGTACAGCAAATATCATAAATTCAAGATAATTATGCTTGTTTTTTAATTATTAGCTACCCGATATACTTTGTATTGGTTTTCTAGCATCTACTATCACAAAATACCATGGACCCATGCCTTAAACCATGGAAGTTTATTGTCTTTCAGCTTTCTGACAGTTTATAGTTCTGGAGGCAGGAAGACCAAGATCATGGTGCTGGCAAAGGGTGGCTTCCTCTGATGCTGTCTCTCTGGGTTGCAGATCACTGCCTACTTGCTACCCCTTCCTATGTCTTCGCTCTGTGTGCAGAGGTTCCTGGTGTCTCCACGTGTGTACTACCTCTTCTTTTATTTTTAAAGATTTTTATTTATTTTTTATTCATGAGAGACACAGAGAGAGAGGCAGAGATATGGGCAGAGGGAGAAGCAGGGTCCTTGTAGGGACCCCAGTGCAGGATTCGATCCCAGGACATCATGACCTGAGCCTAAGGCAGAGATGCTCAACTACCAAGTCACTCAGACGTCCCTGTCCTACCTCCTCTTATAAAGATACCAGTCAGATTGGACTAGGTCATACGTCAAAGACCTTGTTTTTTAACTTGGTACCCTCCCTCAGGATCTTGTCTTCCAATACAGTCACATTCTGAGGTACTAGGGGTTAGGGCACCAATATTTGAATTTGGGGGGAGTGGGGGGACACAATTCAGCACTTCTTTTGATTGTCCCTTGTATTTGTCAGGGTTTCCCAGAGAAACTGAACCAAAGGATGTGGCTGTCTGTCTACCTGCCATCTATTTATCTTTTTATCTACTTAGTTATCTAAATGGAGAAAGATATATTGTATTTTATTTATTTTGTCTTAAAGATTTTATTTTTTTTATTCATGAGAGACACAGAGGGAAGGGGGACAGAAACACAGGCAGAAGGAGAAGTAAGCTCCCTGCAGGGAGCCCGATGTGGGACTCAATCCAGGACCCCAGGATCATGCCCTGAGCTGAAGGCATGAAGGCTGAAGCCACCCAGGCAACCCAAGAAAGAGATATCTTAAAGAAAAGGCCCATGCAATTGTGGAAGTCTGGTAAGTCCGAAATGTACAGGCTACGTGGACAGGCTGAAGACCCAGGTGCAGTTTGAGTCCAGAGGCAGTCCGCTGGCAGACTCACTCAAGGAAGGTCAGGCTTTGTTCTATACAAAGGCCTTCAACAGATTAGACAAGCCTCACCCACATGAAGGAGGGTAATCTGCTTTGCTCAAAGTCCACTGACTCAAATGTTAATCTCATCCAAAATAACTCCTTCATAGAAACGTCCAGAATATGCTTGAGCAACTATCTGGGCACCATGGCCAAACAAGTGGACACATAAATTAACCATCTCCCCCCTTTATGGCAATGGTTTTTGCAATATTTTTTTATGGAGAGAATAGAAAGATAATGCAGTCTTCAGCATGATAGAATTTTTAAAAAATTCTTTGATAGTTTATAGTTCTAACTATATAACATGTTATTGATAATGTATACATTTTAGAATTATGAGAAAATATGAAAAAACTCTTGAATTTCATTCATCTACAAGCACTAATACATTAGGGCATTTATTTTGAGTTCACATGTGTGTGCATGAAAGTATAATGAGTAATCATAAACAAGTTTGAATCTGTAATAATCACTAATCAGTTTGTTGACATTTTTATAATGTCATATGATGTGTTTGGTGAGGTTGGTATTTTGTGTCAAATCAGCTAACAATTCAAATCTTTTTCTAATATGTTCATATGATTCAGTTCTCTTCATTTTCATCATTAACTAAATTACCATATAACCTGAGAGTCTTTTCATTACTTCAACTTGAAATCAATCCCTTCCTGTTAATAAATTATTGCTTTGGGAATGATCTAAAGATTTTCTTGTTCCTATTTCCATCTTGATGTCAGATAATACTGTTGGTTTCATTTTGCAACTTTCAAAATTTCCAATTTTCTGTTGGCTTATTTTTGCTTTGTTTCTGTTGTGGCCAAGATTGCGAATCCGAGAAACCACCAAGGAACCGACACAGATGCAAGTACATGAGGGTTTATTAACAAGCTCGAGCTTGGGTCCAAGTATACCCGACACAGAGGAGCAGGGACTTGGACCCCAAGGTGGGTTCCAGCTTAGCTTATAAAAATGGGCTGGTCTAGGGGACCTTCAGAAAGGGTGGAGGAATTTCTCAAGTTCTGTTTACATTCTGATATGGGGCTTTCAAGGGCATTAAGCTCTGTTCTCATTCTGATATGGGGCTCCTGCCACTGGCTTCAGCTCTGTTCTCATTCTAATATGGGCCTTAAATGAAGTAAGGTAAAGTTCAGCTCTAATTCACAGGGGCCTGAGATGGCTGAACTTGTGCTAACGCTGAACTTGAGGTGGAATGGCCTTAATTTTCTCGGCCTCTACAGTTTTATATTCCCATTCATTTGGCTTGTATTTTACTCTAATTCTTTAACAAATTTTATTTATTTATTTATTTATTTTTATTTATTTATTATTTTTAAAAAAGATTTTAGTTATTTATTTGAGGGAGAGAGATTGAGAGTGCAAGAAAACATGAAAAAGCACACGTATGGGGAGGGGCAGAGGGAGAAACAGACTCCCTGTGGAGTAGAGAACCCAGTGTGGGGCTCGATTCCAGGACCCTGGGATCAAGACCTGAGCCGAAGGCAGATGTTTAACTGACTGAGCCACCCAGGCACCCCTTTAACAAATAAATTTAAAAATGACAAAATAAGGTATATTTTCTACACATCCCAATGTGCAGTCTACCAGCACCTATAGAAGAATTTCTCATTTTTTTTTGAGGTGTTACAAAAATGTTTTTCCAAGTTACAGGTGAAGTAATGTATTTAATAAAACTCTGACCACATTCCCAGCAAAAAAAGAGAAAAAGAAAAGCCACATAGTGCTTTTATATTGTATATGCTGCATTACTTCAACCCTCCATTTTGATTTGGCTCTGATGGCAACTGAAATTTCTACTCAAATTTTTTACCCTGTCGTAATCGAAGGAATTTCCGTAGACTAGTGTCTGGTTTCAAATGTTTAATGTTGTTTCTTCTCTAAGTCCACTTACTGTGGTCCTGGGTACGTTAAGGATATGCTCATACTGCTGAATAAATTAATTCTGGTTGTCAGCCTTCCAATTGGGTCTGGACGATTGGATACAGTGGATGGTAGGTACATTCCCAGAAACCAATTGAGAGGTGGTTGTTGGACATGCAGTCTCACAAGGCTGAACTACAGTACTCACAGCTGCTCTGTGAAGGGATTCTGCAAAAGTAATTAAAGTCCCTAATCAGGTGACATTAAGTTGGGGCTATTATCCTGTGCAGGCCTAACTTAATCAGTTGAATGGTCTCAAAACTGGGCTTAGGCTTTCCCAAGGGTGGGGGTTGGGGGCAAATTCCTGCTTTTCAGAAAGTTTTGGCTCATGGAGTTCCAACTTGCTCCTGACTTTCCCTTTCTCTATAGACATTTGCCTATTCTCTCTCTCTCTCTCTCTCCATTATGTTAATATTTCCTACTGGTTCTCTTTCTATGCCCAAATTCTGATTGATACACTATTCCTGTACTGACAACCACATAAATATATTATTCCATTAAACCAACCAAATGTGTTCCAAACTCGATGTCGCTTTCCCCTGATTCCCAAAAGTGCTCGTGGTCACTCCCATGCTACCTGATACAAGAGGAAGTTTAATCCAAGGGTAGTTGAAGTAGAGAGTCTGAAACAATATCTTACTTCTGAACATCTTATTTGACAAACCCAACCATGTGAAAACACTGCTAGGACCCTATCCACTGGCTTAGAAGGGACACATGCAAGTGAGGGGCCCCCCAGTTTATGCTTCATTTGAAAGTTTTACTAGAGAATCACTCTGAATGTCAGAGGTTGTTTCTGAGAGAAGTGCCACTGGAGAGACCTGAACACAGTTCGATCAGATGAGAGAAAAGAGTATTTCAGTGGTGAGGGGGAGGGTAGGGACAGATGCCAGGCAGGGCAAATCTTGAGCAAAGAGATGAGATGAGAAACCACTGGTTGTACATTGGGAGTAAAGTGGGATTGAGGTGGTGGGGACTAGAATTTTGGGAGTCACAGCCTCAAATACTGACAGCAAGCCATCTTCTGTTGAGTCCTCCCCTTCATCTGCATTGGGAGCATCTTGATGTATCAGGCTCCGCCCAGTAGACCTAACCAAGGAGACAACATGTTTCAATAGTTCGGTGCCTTAACACGCACAATCAAAGCTGCATACATAACCTGGCCCAACTTAGAGAGGTCTTCAGAAATAACACTCTTTATACTCAGATGTTGGAGTTACCCTAGTAGACTCCGAAAGAATTAGGCTCAGCGACTCCTGGAGACTTAGATCACATAACTATGGGATGCATAGAACAGTTGGCTTGTTTGCATAACAGAATTAGAGGCTGAAAATCCTTTTAATTTAGAAACTCTTGAATTATGAATGTAAGGCGCCTATATCAGTGAAAATTTCTTCTCTGATAATATCTTGGGGAAAACCTATTGCATTGGCTGTAAATGGACATCTCAACCCTGGCTGCACATTGTAGTCGCCTGGGCCTCACCTCAGACCCGTGAAACAAGAATCTGGGAGTGAGACTCAGCCATTGGCAGCCTGACCAGCAGAACAGAACAAGGCAAACCAACAAAAGCTTGCCGGGTGAATTTATGAACTAGATAATGAAGAAATAATGTTGAATAGGACAGTTTTGTAAGTGTTAATTATTCTTCAGGGTTCCCTAATAGGTCAAAATTCTTGAGAACATGAATACGATAATATTTCTCAAAATTAGCAGAGGGCAGTTGGTGAATTTCATGATGTAGAATGGCTGGTTTTAATATAACTTTTTTTTTAACTAAAAAGAAGGTATCACCAAAAATAGTAATATTATAATTTGCCTTTTCATACATCTAGTTTTTCTTAGGGAATTTATATTGTATCCAAATATCAAATAAGAAAATTTCCTTGAAACCTTGTTTTTGGTCAAGCTTAAATAGATGTTGTCATAAAAATGTTTTAGGAGATTTCTTCCACTGGAAATTTTGTCCAAACTGGCGCAATGCATATTCTGGTATTAGAATTTCTATAGCATTCTTTAAATGATGTTTTGATTTGGAAGGGCGCCCTGACAGGCAGCAATTTTAAACAAAAGGTGGCACTGACATTGGAAAGGCTCTCTGAGTTGGCTGGAGATCCTGGCTGTGCTGTGGGGGCTTTAAAATATTAAAGTTATTCATGGCGGCTCTGCATGATTAGGTTTTGGCAAAGGTTATTGATCTCATTCAACTAGCTCTGTGGGCTGAGTGAAAACCTTTCCTGTCACAGCTTTCTCCTTATGGGTCTGATTACAGCTCATGTACACACAGTTCTCCAGGAGTGTGAGAGAACTCCACAAAGCTATCACACTTTCTTTTCTGTGAACTTTTTGTTTTCTTGAAGGATGGGAAAGTTCAAGACTCACTGGGCTGGCTCCTGATTTGGGGTTTTGGCAGGGGTTCTCAAACTTTGATGGGCATAAGAGCCACATAGAGAATTTATTCAAAATACAGATTTCTCTGGGCTCATGCTTCTGATTCTGATTAAGTAGAGCTGGGTTGGAGTCCTGGAATCTGCATTTCAGGACGCATCCCAGGAGATTCTGATGGCCTCAGGCTTTATGAGTGCTCTATTTTGATGAGATGCTCTATTTCGAAATCATTTTGCATTGAGATAGCATTTCCTCCAAACTGTTAGATATCTCACATAATCCCATAATCTGTGAGGTAAAAGCAGGATAGCCAGATAGCATGGGAGTTAACCAAAGTTTCAGTTTTTCCATTCTTCCTGTTAATTAACCAGGAACTGTAGATGCTAAAATCTTTCTGTACTACTTTTTTTTTTTTTTTGTAAACTGCCTTATACTTTCTGCTTTCTATTCAATGTTTGCATCCTCCGTCCCCATTCATATGTTGTGAACCTAATTACCAGTATGATGGTATTAGGAGGTGAGGTAAATAGGTGATGAAGCTGGAATCCTTGTGAATGGAATTAGTGCCTTATAAAAGAGACCCCTGAGAGCTCCCTGTCCCTTCCATCATGTGAGGATGAAGAAAGAAGACTACTGTCCATGAACCAGGAAGCAGGTCTTCATCAGACACTGATTTTACTGGCAACTTGATCTTGGACTTCTCAGCCTCCAGAACTGTGAGAAATAAATGTTCATCGTTTCTGGGCCACCCAGTCTATGGTATTCTATTAGAGCAGCCCAAATGGTCTAAGACAGTCTCCCAATGCTATCCTGTGCCTACACAGTTCCTTTATAATCACCATTAATGAATATGTGCAAATTGATGATTTGTCTCTCTCATCCAATCTTAGAATATAAACTCAGAGAAGGGAAAAGCCAGTCATTATGTGGTCCTGGACAGAACCTTAGATCTTTGTGAAAAGCATCATTTCTCTTTGCTGTGGGTGATAACAGAAAATTATCCCATCCATAGAGGCTTCCCAGCTCATGGAAATGTCAGTTGTTGTGGCTCAGAGCTTGCTCTTGTTATAAAAGGAAGTACATGGAAACCTTCTAATGCTATGACCACCATCAATCTAATTCACTCTTATTTTCTTGTGTTCTGCTGACTGCCATGTGCCACCCTACGGGTTAATTCCAAAACCCACAGGTCTTCACTTTTGAACTGTGGGAACAAAGGAGGAGATCTGAAGTTTCTAACAGAGAAGAAGGAAGGATGTGAGATTGATAATCTCTATGTACCCACATCTCTAAACATGACAGTCAGTTTATCAGGCAGGATTTGACTCCCTTGAGGAAATACTGGGTTAAGGGATGACCCTTTTATTAAGGGTCTCAATAAAAAGTCCCGATTTTCTCTGGATGCGCCCAGACTTCTCCCTGGGCCTTTGCTTCCACATGTCAATAGTCTGGAACTAGCTATGGATTATGTAAGAAGAGTCTGTTTCCATATCCTATGAACCCCATTGGCCCCTGACTCTGTTGTGGGCTGCCTCCCCACCTGGACTGCAGTTCTGCTGGAATTACCTGTACTGGTCTCAAGCTCCTGTGGTGTGTTTTTACCAGAATGCAGGTAGGGGGACTCCTGCTTCCTCATCCTCAGGGCCACGTCTCACCCAGTGAAGACCCCTCAGGCTTACAGAACATGAAGGAGGAAGCAGATCCAGTTTGGGGCCTTTGTTTGAGCAGCTGACAGAGATTCCACTGCCAAACAACAGAGAATCTGGCAAAATCTCTGAAGAGCCTTAGCCAACTGGAGCTTCAGAAGCCACAGCTTCCCTCTGAGCTCCCCCTCAAGATGTGTGTAGTCATTGCGCTTGTTTTGCTTCCTCCCTACTCTTGTTTAAAAGCCAGATTTCTCCCTTGACAAGCAGCAAAAGCACAGTACTCTGGGCTTTCCATGAGGGCAAAGAGGAACAAGGAGAACAAGTTTGGGGAGGCCAGGCAGTATCAGGTAACCTTTCCTGCAGTTGATCTTTAGAGTATCCAAGCCACTGTGTTCTTTTGGACTGTCTTCAACCAAGCATTTTCTACAGTGCCAAGCCTCAGGATATCAAGAACCATTTACAAAATACTCTCTCTCTCTCTCTCTCTCTCTCTCTCTCTCTCTCTCTCTCTCTCATAAGAAGAAGAATGATTTAGCTAAGCTAATGATTTAGCTATATGTGTTTCTGCCAACACATATCACATAGACTGAGACAATAAAAGATTTTTTTAAAAGCCTAAAGAGAATTAGAGTGAGTTCTTGTTGGAAAGAACACAGTCACTCCCCTTCCAAGCATTCCTGGGATCGGCCAACCTAAGCTACTTTGGTAGCTGCCACCAACCCTGTGGCACCCAAAAAAGACTAACACAATGGGCAATGTGGTACTTTATTGACCATAACAGGTACCACACCTGGGTAGACCTCAACACCCATAATCATGAGGGGTTTTTTAGCTCTCACTTTGTTTTCTTCATTCAATGGTACTTCACTTTCCATTGGCTCCGATAGTGCCCAGGAATAAAATGCTATAAAGAACCGAAGCAGAAAAATGACAGTGTAAGCTACAAACTCTAAAGTTGTTTCTGGGACCTAGCCATGGGTAAATGGTCAAATATACACACTCTGTTCTTCTGAACACACCAGTCATAACATTACGACTTCCCCAAATATTTGACAAATCTGCAAAGGATGTCAACCCAGAGATTCTGGTAAGCCATTCTGTAGTTAAGGCAGAAAGCAGAGCTACATCCATTTGGTTGAGTGTTGAGGCCAAAACTACCATCACGGGGATGATGAATACCATCACCCCTAAGGAGTCATGTCTAAGACAGCAATGATCACCACCAGGACATGAAGAGTTGAGTCAGAAATGAAGGTACCATCCATACTGACTGTGGAGCTCAAGGCTACACCCAATATCACATGCACATTATGAAACCTGACAACTTTCAAGAAGGAGATTGAGGCATTATGCAGATTACTGGTAATAGAAAAATCTAGAGTTGAGGCCACTCTCAGTTTTGTTTTGACAGAGCTTATAAAAATGCTGAGGATGCTAACAACAAACCCAAGATGGCACATGGTCTCTGGGTAATACACGCTTATTGTCACAAAGCTTCTGAATGGCACTGGCACGTGTTGAACCCTCCACGTGGAATGTGCTTTCTTCCCAGCTCCAAGAGCTAGGCACAATAGATCCCTCAGGTCAATTTCATTAGGATAACCTCCAATTCCATTGATCTTAAACTCAGCCTCCTGCTTGTTTCCATAACACTCATAATCCCTTAATGTTTCCTTTATTTATTTCCTCCCTACCAATCCCAATGTAATGGAACCAATGTCTAGTTCGGTTCATCAGTGAATTTCTGATGCCTTCAACAGTCCTTGGCTCATGATGTTAACTCCAGTGAGTCAATGAAAGAATTCAAACTATAAAATAATAATTTTTTATGTGTATAGTTTAATAGTAGATATATTTACATTGTTGTGCAACCAGTCTCCAAAACTCTTTCATTTTGCAAAACTAAGACTCTATACCCATTAAATAACTTTCCATTCCCCTAACCCCCACCTTCTGGAAACTACCATACTACTTTCTGCCTCTATGAATTTGACTTCTCTAAGTAGCTCCTTAGAGATATAAGTGAAATCATGCACATTGGTCCTTTTGGGACTGCCTTTTTTTAAAATTTTTTATTTATTTATGATAGTCACACAGAGAGAGAGAGAGAGAGAGGCAGAGACATAGGCAGAGGGAGAAGCAGACTCCATGCACTGGGAGCCCGACGTGGGATTCGATCCCGGGTCTCCAGGATCGCGCCCTGGGCCAAAGGCAGGCGCCAAACCACTGCGCCACCCAGGGATCCCAGGACTGCCTTATTTCACTTAGTGTAATGTTCTCAAGGTTCATCCATCCTGTAGAATACATCAGAATTCCTTTCCCTTTTTTTTTTTTTTTTTTAGGATTTTATTTATTTATTTGGGAGAGAGAACATGAGTGGGAGGGAGGAGCAGAGGGAGAAGGAGAAGCAGACTATATGCTGAGTGTAGAGCCTGATGAGGGACTCCAGGACCCTGAGATCCTGACATAGCCAAAGACAGATGCTTAACTGTTTGAGCCACTCAGGCGCCCCAGAATTATTCTCCTTTTAAAGGCTGAATAATATTCCACTGTATGTATAGAACATTTTGTTTATCCATTCATTGGTCTTTGGACATTTATTTGCTTCTACTCTTGGTGATTATAAATAATACTACTATTAGCATGGGTGTATAAATATCCTTCCAAGATCCTGCTTTTAACCCTTTTGGGTAATGCCTGGAAGTGGAGTTGCTGGATCATATGGTAATTCTATTTTTAATTTGCTGAGGAACCGCCATACTGTTTCCCACAGTGACTATGGCATTTTATATAAGGGGTCCAATTTCTTCATATCCTTGCCAACACTGTTTTCTATTACTTACCCATTTTTTTTTGATAGTAGCGACTAAAAGATGTGAAGTGGTTACATTATTTTTACTTTTTCTATTTTTTAAATTTTAAAGATTTTTAATATTTTTTTAAAGATTTACTTATGTTTTTACTTTTTCTATTTTTTAAATTTTAAAGATTTTTAATTTTATTTTTTTAAGATTTACTTATTTATTTGAGAGAGAGATTGCATGAGTGGGAAGATGGGCAGAGGGAGAGAATCTTCAAGCAGACTCCCTGCTGAGCACAGAGCCCATCCTGGGGCTCAATCTCACAAACCATGAGATCATGACCTGAGCTGAAACCAAGACTGAGCCCCTCAGGTACCCCTACTTTTACTATTTTTGAGTACTACTTGAGTCAGGCTATAGTGAATGCTATTGATTTCTCAATGATCTCCACCCTGGGGGAGACTAGGATTGGATAAATTGGACTTTAGCAATGTCTTGGCTCTCCTTTTCTTGTAGAAATTTTTGACACCTTCAAAATCAAGAAAACTTAACAGTCACAAATCATGTCCTCCACTCAGGTTCGTCTTCTCTGGGGAAGATATGTGCGCATGGCCTTGTCTCAAGTTTTCTCTCACTCTAAATCCTAAAGAGGTCTTAGGAGAACAAATTCTATTTATCAGTGTTGCTCGTTTCTGGGCAAATCTGTGCTGTTCATTTTACATAAGATCAAGATAGTCCAGAGGCTTACAAAGTGTGCAAAGGAATAGATAGGCCAAGCCATTGACCACCTTCTCTGGCCCCACCTATAGAGGACAATGTCAGGCTGGGAGAGAAAGCCATGATGTCTGCTGATTTCAGGGGTGGAGGCTTAACCATAGATGATAGATAGATGATATTTAAATATATATTAAATGATATGTGAAAAAATCTGTGCTAGATACTATATGTGGTTTATCTCATTTAATTTTTTATAGTAACTCATGAGCTAGATACTATTTTATAGATGATAAACTGGGACTTCATATTCCATACAAGTATAGGTGGCTGGTGTACAGAGTGAGGCTTTATTAATCTAGGTTATGTCCCAAATCTATGTACCTAACTATTACTCTCTTTTGACTTCAGCAAGCAGGACACATTTGATGAAAAAAAATGCAAGGAAAATATTAAATCTGTGTTATGAAAGTTTTCATACCCAAGAGAATGAAAGTTTTCATACCCAAGAGAGTTGAGAGCATGCTGCCTGATTGTACCAGATTTCTGCTTAGATGACAGAAATGAGAACCCCAGTGCCATTCAGGATCTAACTTTTGTTGCAAGAGGTAGAGTTGCCCTTGCCTTTCTCAACACTTCCTAACCTTCCTCTCAGAAAAGCCTGCACAGGCTAAGCCATTAGACCAACGAAGTGAGGGAAGGCTTCTATCTGCTAATGAGCCAGAATAAGCTGTGACTCTCCATGGGGTCACTTCAAAAGTCTTATTTATATGTCACCAGAGGAAACCTTGAGAACTGAAGCTAGAAGGTAATTTATGCTCACTGATAATCATTTTGTTCAAGGATATTTCCAACCTCTCTGCTTCACTTGACTTTGCGCAGACCTCTCACTTTTACTACAGTGTTCAAGTCATCTTGCCTTTTGTTGCCTCCCATGGCTCCCACACAGGGTAAGGGATTCCCACAGAACATGCTGTAACTATCATAGGACTTATCCTGCTGCATGCTGTTGGACTGTTTGCCAGGCTGTTCTCTGACAAACTGTGATTATGGGAAGTGATCCTGTTCCACTTGTCATTGTCTCACCAGCATACGGTGACATAGGCATGCTCAGTAAATATCTGAGTATGATACTATGTAAATATGCAAAGAACATCTAATGCTCTTTGAGCATTCCCTATGTGCCATGTACAAGTCATTCATTGTATTATTATTTAATTTAACTTAGGAGAACCCTTACAACAGTTCTGTGAAGGCAAGTTTCTACTCTTACCCTCTCATCACTGAGAAAACTGATAGAAAGTTTAGGAAAGTCATTGAAGGTCACACAGCTAGTAAGTGGCTTAACCAAAAATGGAGCCTAGACAGGCTAGCTCTTGAGTGAGTAAGCTGACTGAAAGAAAAAAGGCAAGGAAGTAAGGAAAAGAAGGACTTTTCTCTGTCTGAACTCCATTTCCACGCAAGAGGGAGCACAGGTCACCGAGGTGGACTAGGTCTGGCTGGAATGGAGCTGGCCACAGGGTTGCGCCTGGGTAAAAACCAAAGGGAAGGCACAACCCAAAGGCGCCAGCAGTAGAGCAGTATTCACCAGAGACAGCAGCCCAGAGCAGGGGGTCATAGTGGTGGGGGTGCAAGGCCAGCAGGCTTCCCAGCACCACCCACTCCTCTTTCTCCAGGATATGACTCTTTCCTGGGGACATTGGGGTGGGGTGTGATATCAAGGATTTCAGTTGCCAATATTGGCACTGAGAATAACAAATCAGGTATTTCACTATCTTTGTTTCATTTATCATCATCATTGTGAATAGATAATGCATATATAGGGTACACAAAAAGATTCAAGAGTATGATGAACCCCCATACCACCCACCCCTGTAACTCCCATTCCTCAGCCACTGGCAACCACAGTTGGACATTTCTTGTATATT
This sequence comes from Canis lupus dingo, assembly GCF_003254725.2. Taxonomy (NCBI): domain Eukaryota; kingdom Metazoa; phylum Chordata; class Mammalia; order Carnivora; family Canidae; genus Canis; species Canis lupus. The sequence continues at coordinate 17,588,927 of NC_064244.1, read as the reverse complement.
CTTCTAGCGATCAGCTATATATACCCACGCAAATAAGTGTACACACGCATATGCATGCATATTTATATATGCACAACATTTCTCTGGAAGAATATACAAGAAACTTTTAACAGTATTATATATACACACACATATGTGTATATATATATATAGGAGTCTCCACTCATCCACTTTCATCCTTCTAAGATTTCCTTGCCTTTTTTTTTTCACACTGCTGTCTTTTCTCTGTTCTCTTTATTTGATGAGTTACGCTTCTTTTATTAAAAAAAAATCCTCTATTGTCATCAAAATGGAATTTGGAGGAGAGCTCTGAGATAAACACACACCACCTTTAACCAGAAGTCTCGTTATATATTCATAGCCTCAGAAAAGGTATTGATGGAGCAGAGCTGGAGACAGATCCAGACTTGGGCAGTCACAGATGATCTATGGGAAGCTGCGTCAACTGAAGGAAGAAAGAAATCTAACAAAATCCTGATTTTAATAATAATAACAACTAATATTCATTTGACATTATCAGTGCCAGGTGCTGTACTTTTACATGGTCTCTCTCTTTTAATCCACACATAAAATAGGTACTAAATCATCATCTGCATTTCAGAGATAAGGACATGGAAGCTTACAAAGATCCAGTAAATTGACCAAGGTTATAAGTCTTGTGAATGACAGAGCCCAGGATTTAAATTTACATCTGCCTGAAACCTTTCTCTTAAATCCTGGGGCTGCTTGTTATATACTCTTCTGGCTGATTCCTGACCACCATGAATAGATTGGATCAAACTTCAATTTTGTGAATTAAATGTATGTTGGGAGGACAGGATATGCTGAGTGCAATTTTCCAGGTCTGTTGTTCTCTTCAAATGGCATTTAAAAATAAGAACAGCACCCTCTTAGGAACTGGTTGATAAGAACCAGTTTAAGTTCTACTTGAAGGCATCCCATCTATGATGTCTGATACCATCCCAAAGCACCCTATGCCTCCAGTATTCCCCTAGATTAGCCTTAATCTTTTTACACTTTCTTAAACTCTGAAGTCTAATAAGGAAGTTCAGATGGGGTATGCTATGTAGTTTCAAAGAGATAATGAGTTTCCAGAAGTTCTAACATAACAGGAAGCTGGGTTTCAAAATATTATGTTGATACGATAATTAATATTATATGTCAACCTGACAGGGTTGCCCAGGTAATTGATTTCACATAATTCCTAGAAGTGTCTGGGATGATGTTTCAGGATGAAACTAGCATTTGAATTAGTAGCCTGAGTAAAGCAGATGGTATCATAATGTGGGTGGGCCACATCTAGCCAGTTGAGGGCCTGAACAGAAAAAGGTGAAGGGGGAATAATTCACTCCTTCTGTTTGAGGATCTCTGAGCTGGGACATTGATCTTCTGCTACCTTTGGACTTGGACTAGAACTTATACCATCAGTTCTTCTGGTTCTAAGGCCTTTGGACTAGATGTCTTGGGACTTCTTGGTCCCATAGTCACATGAGCCAAGTTCTTATAATCAATGAATCAATCAGTCAATCAATCAATGTCTATCTATCATTTGTCTAAACTTTATCTATATATCTCCTACCAGTTCTGTTTCTCTGGAGAAATTGACTAATACAATTGGGTTGGCACCATTCCCATCATGGACTATGTGAATGATACCAGATTAAGACTTTCACTCTCATAAAGCCAGGACTCTTTACCAGCACTTATGGGGCCCCAACAAAGCTTCTCGTAAGGAGAAATACGGAAATGCCTTCAAGACTTCAAGGAAGCTCTGATCTAGGTGTTTGCAACGTACCTTTCACAGTAGGAATCTGAGACATGGCAATTATTTGAACAAAGGTGCTCAGTTCAGCAAGTGAGGCCCAGACATTAGGAGGTTTTTTCTTTTTCTTCATTTCGTCTTTAGAAGAGGAGGATTGTAAATAGAACAAGAGATCATGGGACACCTGGGTGGCTCAGCAGTTAAGCATCTACCTTTGGCTCAGGTCGTGATCCTGGAGTCCCCGGATTGAGTCCCCATGTCAGGCTTCCTGCATGGAGCCTGCTTCTCCCTCTGCCTGTGTCTCTGCCTCTCTCTCTCTGTCTCTCACGAATAAATAAATAAAATCTTAAAAAAAAAAAAAAAAAAGAACAAGAGATCAGAGCATGGCTCCCCATGATACCATTTTCTTCTTTCAGCACCTTATCCTCTTGACCATAACTTTTTCTTTTGTCGGTGGCTGAGCTTCCTACTTCTATACTAGTCCTCTTCTTCCCCAGCAGCAGGTCTGCTGGTCACATCCATTCTCTTTTATCCTTACAGGGATCACACAGTTCTAATCAATTTTTCCTCCTCTGGCTCATTCATTCAATTATGCATTTATTCATTCATCAGATATTTATTCAGCATCCACTCTATGCAAGGCACTGTGTGTGAAAACCAAGATATAGCAGTGACAAGAAGACATAGTCCTTCTTCCCGCAGACCTTAGGCGGCTATAGGAAAGACATATTTTAAACAAATGATTTCATAAAGAACTTTTAATTGTTATTAAAGAAAGTATAATGGAGGGATCCCTGGGTGGCGCAGCGGTTTGGCGCCTGCCTTTGGCCCAGGGCGCGATCCTGGAGACCCGGGATCGAATCCCACGTCGGGCTCCCGGTGCATGGAGCCCGCTTCTCCCTCTGCCTGTGTCTCTGCCTCTCTCTCTCTCTCTCTGTGACTATCATGAATAAATAAATAAAATCTTTAAAAAAAAAAAAAAAGAAAGTATAATGGAAAAAAAATAAAGAAAGTATAATGGAAGAAACTTCGAGGAGCTCATGAGGGTACATATTGAGGTCAGAGAAGGCTTGAGAAAGTTGAAAAGAATGGAATGAGTCAGAGTTCAGAGAAATTGATGACTGAAGGGCTGGGGGTGTGGGCAGGGAAGAGTGTGTGGGGAGACAGTACAGAAGCAAAAAGGCACAGAGTGAGCAAGGTGGAAGCTTGGGGGGGAGCCCGCCCCATTTCTTAGCTCCCAGTCTTTACAAACGCCCTGTTGAGACAATCTTTTTATTTTCCTTTCAGCTCTCCAAAGTTGAATTAAAAAGGAAATCCCTGGACGGAGTTATTTTTCTCATTGGATATAGTCCACTAAGAATGAAGTACTACCCTCTCCCACTAATCAGAGCTGAGCGGTCCCTTCACCCACACACAGAACACAGGACACACCCTGAACCACTATGTAGCATTGTTGTTTGGGGGTGGGCTGAGGTCTCCCACCAGGATGAGGGCCCAGGAGATCTGAGAATATATGTAGGTCATTGTATTTCACACAAGCTGTAACAGGAGCTTGCACAAAGCAGGTTCTAAACAGTTGCTGGCTGAACTGAATTATTGTGTGTTGAATTCAAGATTTTCTGGAAATTATTTCTGGAGCATTTACCATTAAGGGAACCATTTTTTCAGTATATGGTAGAGACCACTTCCACTTTCTAACATGAACTATTCTGGGATCATTTCTCCCAAACAGCCCTCTGTATTTCCTGCCCTATTTTGAACCAGAAGTTGGGATTTTAGCACCTCTTTGCCTCAAGGGTTTTGCACAGAGATAAGATAAACATATACGCCTCCACATCATGGGACAAGTAGGATAAAAACAAGGTATCACAAGGCACAGGTGATGAAGATTCTACTACGGCAGGGGGAACCATGGAAGGCTTTTAAAAGAAAGTGGTATTTGAGCTGGGCCTGAGGGAAAGGCAAACAAACAAAACAAAGTATAGGTTTGGCAGGCCAGGGGAGAAAGGGCCATTTTATCCTGAGAAAAGAGCGCAAATACTAGACCCTAGAGATGCTCAGGGTAAGAGAAGTGGCTGCAAGTGGCCTGGAGAAGGAGCCAAAGAAAGAGGCTGGAGAGGACTTTTCATGGAATCATACTGTAGAGCTTGTGTAATAATTGCAGTGATGACAGTCCATTTATTGTACTCATAGCTGTGCCAGCTGCCAAAACGCCATAAAGGCAGGTGATACCCCCATCTTGAAAATGAGAAGAAGGCTCAGAGGGCCCCATAAAATATCCTACGTGGGGCCAGCATTCTTTCCCCCAGGTCTGTCTGATTCGTATTATCACCACGGCCTCCTTTAAAGAACTCCAAAACCATCCTGGCTGGCAGTTTTAAAAAGTATTTCAAAGGGCCCTCTTTTAAAAATGATTTTTCCCTGTTGTACAAAATTATGCATATTTACTATAAAAATGTGGAAAATATTTTAAAAAGAAGGAAAAATCACCTATATTCCTACAACCAGTAAGGAACTATTACTACTTAATTATAGTGATATTTTTGCCATGAATATATTTGACATAATTATGATCCACATAACATTATGTACAAATGTGTAAAAATAACTTCTCTTATTATACAATGTGCCTAATAACTGGATAAATATTGGAAAGATCTCTTTCCATACTTAGAATAAAATCCACCAAATAATAAGTACTGAACAGTTTATTTTGTAGAATTCTTGTGAATGCCATTAGTTGAATCAATATAAATAGTGTTGAATCCTTCTCTTTGGCAATATTAGAGTCTAACAAATTTTTGAAATTCTCATTAGCATAAAGGATATTTAAAAGAGAAATTTCAGCACATAATTCTGAAATACCCATCAGTTGACACCAACACCCTAATCGTAAAAGCAGGCTAAAATGCTAACTCAGGATTCTATTTTTCTAAAAATATTCTAGAAATTGCAATGGTTTTGGTTTGCAGAAAAAAAAACATGTTTGAGGGTTATGTACCTTAATATTCTTTCATCTCAATTTACAAAGGATTAGTTCTTCGTTTTAGGAATAAGCAAATAAGACATTAAATTAAAAAGGAAAGAATTTCCAGTGTTTTAGACTGGTGCTGAAGATTCTGAACAAATATTAAATGTTGAATATGTCCTTTGTAATATTTGTGGCTAACCCCAGGAGGGCTGGGAAACAAGTGAAGTTGGGGTGTGGCTGGAGGATCAAGAAAGATGTTGTAAGAAGTTCCACTGTCTCCAATTCCCCCGGAAAGAGTATGGATGAAAAATACAGCTTTTTCCAATGTGAATTGTCAATGTGAATTGATTTCCCTATGGTTCTCCTGTTAACACTTAATGCTTCCCAGTGATCCCCACCTCTTTATGGTGCCCTTCTCCCCCCAAGTGTGGATGGGACATGTGATTCCCTTCTGACCAGTGAAACAGGAATTTATAAGGTCACCAACAGTCGCATGAGTTTGAAGGGCATCCTTCCACCAACAGAGTCTTTCAGAGAAACCCCAACCCTGCCCAAGACCTAGGCTGCAGCCCGATGAAGTTCCAAAACACAGAATACATGTCTCAGCCATGCCTGACCCACAGAAATTGTGAGATAATAAATGTGTCCTGTTGGGAGCCTAAATTTGTGTTAATCTGTTATGCAGAAATAGATGACTAATACACCTATTTACACAATGATTCACCCAGAGTGAGTCAGAAGCTAGTTGTGAAATTAAGTGGTCAGCAGACCTCTTCACATACCCACTCTCCATTTCTAGTAGCTTTTCCCTGTCTGAAAATGTCATTTCCAGAAACAGAAAAAGATGACAACACATATCATTTTTGTCTCAAGGGGTACCAGCATATGCATGTGGCACAAATGAACAGAAGACTTGGAGGCACGGACCTCACAGAGGTAGGAGCCCAAACCTCCAGGGACAGGCAGCCAGGGCTCCCACGGTGGCTTGGATGGTAACTAGTGTTTAAGCCCCTTCTTCTGTCTTTCTGTTCTTCCAACTTGAGTGGGGAGGCTCTTGGCCTCCCATTCCTTGGGTTGCTGGGGCCACCTGCATTCCAGACAGGACGCTCCCGTCAACATCCCCAGCAGACTTCCACTCAGATTCACCTTAGACCTGCAGCACCCCCCTCACTTTTAATGAGTCTGGAGAAGTGAGGAGTTTCAGTTGGGCACTTTGTTGCCTTGAACAAATGGAAGAAGGAAGGATGGACATGGGGTGGATGTTTAGCAAAGTCTGTCACTCAAAGCTTTGTTCCCACAAAAGGAACCATGGAAAGACAGGAAAAAGGGAGGGAGGAAATAAAAAGGGTGAAAACTAATGGCATGGAAAGCAATCTATAAATGAGGTATCAAAGCCAATGGGATGGTGAATGTTTGAAACGACTAATCAGATCCATTTCCAACAAGACTGGCACAAAATAATGAGTAAAAAGGATGAGCTTTAGAATCAGGGATATATAACATCCAAATTAGGTTAAAATCATAAAAAGAGATAACTACCTTTTAGGTGATCTAAAAGGTAAGAGAATACAGAGACTACCATCTTTTTTTTTTTTTTAATACATCATGTATTTTCTCTAGGTTTGTTTTTTGTTTTTACTAGTGATAATCTATGGCTTTTATAAAGAGAAGAAAAATATTGTTTGAAGTTGCACATAATGAAGCGTATGTTTTATTTAAGTCGGCTTCCAAGTCAAAGATGGCCTAAAGGTCTAAATTCAAACCAACTGACATATTCTAATTGTTGTCAACACAGTGAAATTGGCCGTGTCAGAGAATCAGAAGCCGTATTAGACAGTCCCTGCCCCATAGGGCTGCCTTCCCAGAGGGATATTCTGTTTTTCCTCTGAGAAATCACTTAGAGAACAAGGAGAATTTGTTTCAAATGCCTGGTAGGTAGTCCTGTTAAGTATCACATAAAAGTAATAAAGCCTAAGGTTCTGTTTGTTGTAAAGTATGGTCTTCCGCTTACATTTTCTTTTTTCCTCTGAGAAGTTTTGAGCTGCAAGGTTTTGGGGAAGAATTGGAAAATCAGAATGTAGCAGATGATTTCCTCGATGATGGGCTCTCATCTGCTTCCTTCACATATCCCGCCCATCCCACACTGTGCTGTAAAAGAAGCTTGCATTTACAAATAAAAACCAGGGAGCTCATTGCAACCCACGGATGCCTGGAGTAGAAGTACCAAAACTTCGATGTGGACGGGCCTGATTTCTGGTGACAACTACCAGCTGTGTGACACTGGCTAGTTCTGAAATGTACAGTGAGAAGTTCATTAGGTTCAATTGCTATAACACCAGAAAATATACATGAAGCTGCTTAGCACAGTGCCTAGGCGTAAAAGACACTCAAAAAGTGGTAATAAATATTATTATTATTATTTATTATTATTATTATTATTATTATTATTATTATTATTATTATTTAGGGTAGTGTCTTGGAAAAGGGGGAAGAAGACCATGTAAAGGGGCACATGGGGAGAAATGGGGCCCAGACTGGGCCCAGGCATAGCTTGGAACAGGAGGACCTCCTATTACAGCCAGAGCTGGCCCAACCGGGCTAGGCTGGATGCTGGAAGAGGCACACATGCAGCCCTCTGGCAGCTCAAAGCCTCCTTTCCTCATGAAGGTTGCTGGAAAATTGTTCCAATAAATATATACATCTGTGATGAAGAGGCAAGTGAATGATGATCCCTACAGTTGTACAATGCCCAACCTGCAACACTGTACAGGGCAGCCCTGAACTATCCCCACAAGATGGCTTTATCCTGGTTTCAGTCTCTTTAGTTGGTCCCATTTATTTTACGGTTCCTGCCGGGCCCCTTTAAAGTCTTTCTAGCTCAAGGCAGGGTACACATGTAAATACATTATAAAGAAGGGGACGCCCTGGTGGCTCAGCTGTTGAGCTTCTGCCTTTGGCCCAGCTCCTGATCCTGGAGTCCCGGGATCGAGTCCCACATCGGGCTCCCTGCATGGAGCCTGCTTCTCCCTCTGCCTGTGTCTCTGCCTCTCTCCTTCTGTGTCTCTCATGAATAAATAAATGAAATCTTTAAAAAAAAAAAAAATCTAAAGAAGTTTGAAGTGCAGGCGGTACCAAAAGGCAAAGAATCCGACCTGAAGGAAAGACCGGTCAGTCCCCAGCTTCTCTCCCACTTTCCCTCCCGCGGCAGCGCTGTCTGTCCGTCTAGACGCGACTGCATCAGATGAGCGTGGTCCCAGACGGGGCTGCCGGCTTCCTAACCATCAATCAGGACTAGATTAGCTCCTCTTGATGCCGCCGGCTAGCTAGCGTCTGGAACTCATTACCCTGCAGGTTGCTCCGGTTAGGGAAGGCCGGGGCGGCCAGCCCAGGGCGTGACCCTGGGGACCTGGGATCGAGTCCCGCGTCGGGCTCCCGGCACGGAGCCTGCTTCTCTCTCTGCCTGTGTCTCGGCCTCTCTCTCTCTCTCTCTCTCTCTCTCTCTCTCATGAAAAAATAGATAAAATTAAAAGAAAGAAAGAAAGGCCGGCCCGGGCTTGCTGGGCAAGCAGGCGGCCTGCGCCCCGCCCCCGGCCTTCAAGCTGCAGCCCCGAGTCGGGCGGAGGCGGCGACCGGGTCGTGCAGAGCCCCGCAGGCTGGGCCTGACTTGGAGCCTCCCTCCCGCCTCTGGCTGCGCCGCCTTGGCCGTGGGGCCGGGACGCGGACAGGAGCGCGGCTGGTGGCTGGCTGGGGCTGCAGCAAGCCGGGGGCCAGGTGGCGGCCCGAGGCCCTTCTGGGGGGGCGGGGTCGTGGGCTGTGGGAGCCGCGGCCAGTACCCGACCCGGAGCAGGCGGGGCTCGGCCTGCCCGCAGGTCAGTGAGGCGACAGCTGCAGCAGCTGCTGGCGGGGCAGGCCGGGGAGCCAGGGCCGCGGTCCCCAGCGAGGCCTAGCGCAGGCCCAAGGCTGCGCCTGTCGCCTGTCACCTGTCGGGGCGCCGGGTCGTGCGCTCTGTGGCCGTGGGACTGGGCTTCAGTCACCTCCCAACCGGCCCCTGAGCCACATCAGGCCGAGGCGCCCCCCCAGGAACCTTTTTTTTTTTGACATACAAATACAGGCTGTATTGGAGGATGGGGGGGCACAAGGGCCGTCAAGGGTCACGTCAGTCCTCTCTGCTCTGCTGCTCCCGCCGCACCTCGTTGGGCTCCAGGTCGCCGTCGTAGTCGTCCTCCCCCTCCCCTCCCCTCCCCTCCTCCCCCTCCCTTTCCCCTCTTCTCCCCCTCGCTTGTCCCCTCCCCCACCCCTCCTTCGGCGCTGCCTGACACCTTGAGCATCTGGGAGGCCGTGAAACCGACCTGCGGGTTGCATGTGGCCTGCACGCTGCGGCGGACCCGCGGCATCGCCCGGACGCTGGCCCCGTTGCCGAGCCGGACCGCGAAGCCCTTCCACGTTTGCCAGACAGCGCCAGCGGTCGCGGGGTCGCAGATCTGGGAGCAGAAGCCGTAGATGGCACGCGCGGTCAGGGCCGCCAGGCCTGCACTCCACGTCCGCCAAGTGCAAGCACATCTCCCGGGCGTGCTCCCCGCCAGCTCCCGGCCCCCCTGCCGGCCCCCCTGCCGGCCCCCCTCCCCGCTCCCCTGCCGGCTGCACGCGGACCCCGGCTCCGCTCACCCGAGAGCTCCGCAGGGCTGAACCCGAGCTGCGGCCTCTGGGAGCCTTTGCCTCCAGCTTCCCCGAGGGTCACGGCCCTCCCTGGGGACTGTCACCCCCTCTGGCTGCCAGGTTTCACATCCAGCGAGTGACGCAGGAGGAGACTAATTCTCCTGATTGCTTCCTCTTTGCATTTCCCCTGCCTCGGGCCTCCCTCACCCCACTGCCTCCACCCCCACCCTCACCCCCCCACCTTCCTCGGAGCTGAACCCAGAACCCGGACCCTCCCCTACATCCTTGAGCATCATGTACCCCGTGCCATTTACACGCGCTCTGTCCACTCTGAAATCGTGGGTCTGAACTCCTCTTACCTCTTGCACAATTTACCACTTGGTTCTTCCAGTCGTTGGTTGGCTCATAATTTGCCGAGAGCCTCCTGCGACCTCTTCCCCCGCAGACGCAGGGGCCAGAGTGTACGTGCTCCCGTGTGTTCCTGCTTCCATCTGCTACTGCCCAGCTGAGAACTCGACGCCTCCCACACGTGCTTTTCTCCTTGTTTGAAGACCTCTTTTTACAGATTTTCAAATGCCTTAAATCTTTTAAACCTCTGCACCTTATAAAATTAAGGCTTTATAAAGAGCTTACCTTTTCCACAAATCTTCACCTCTTGAGTGTGGCTACAACAGTTGGGGAATCAACTGGAAAGAATAAAGAAATCTTGACCTAACACTAAAGCCTTTACATTCAGCGAGGTGAAGTCGGTTGACCTAGATCTGTCCCTGAGAGAGGCAAGGGACTGTGAGAAATTCTAAGATTTTCTTAGATTTTGAGGAGCATTGGTAAATATTGATATTAAAAGTCAGGTTCGCTAGCCACTTTTATTTCACTTTCCTGAAAAATCTGCCAGACAGAAAGTTCTCATTTTTATTCACCTTCATTGTTACCCCCAGAGCAGCTCTCTCCATAGCAACTGAAAACTTCTCTGGGTTGAAATAATCCTCTCCAGCTCCCAGTGCACAGTCAAGGAATTTTAAAAACAAGAGGACTTTGTAACCGAAAAATACTCTGCGCGATTTAAAAGGCCACGGAGCTCCAGATAAATAATCATTTATCTTCCTTCTAACGGTAAGCACCGCATTCGGAAATGTTTGTCTCCTCTGCTGTCATTCTTTAAATGCTAAAATAAGAATCTTGAACTTTCTCTCTCTCTTTTAACTGTAAAAGTAATCCCAATTATCTATCTCTTCTTACTACCCCGCAGTCATTACTAGCCCATCGCCAGGCCAAGATCTGACATGAGATGCTGTTAACATTTTGCATTTTCCTTAAGCAGTCCATTGAAAAGATTAACTTTTTCTGCAGAAAGCTGATTGGCTTGGACACTGTCCCTCATGCCTTTAGTGACCATTGAGTATATGGATTTATCAGGGCTCTTGCAGTCTTGGAACTCTTGGGCTTTTCTGCTCGTTCGTACTTTGATTGGACTAAAGACTTAAAAAACGGCCACTGTTTTCTGGGCATGACTGTTTTCTTCTATTTACCCTTCCTTGACTATAACTATCTCATTCAATGTGATATGGGTAATTTATTGAAATGGATTTTCTGGGGGCACCTGGGTGCCTCAGTCCATGAAGCACCTGCCTTTAGCTCAGGTCATGATCTCAGGGGCCTGGGATCGAGCCCCGCATTGGGCTCCCTGCTCAGTGAGGAGTCTGCTTCTCCCTCTCCCTCCCTACCCCCACTGCTGCTCATTCTTTCTCTCTCTCTCACTCTCTCTCTCAAATAAATAAATAAAATATTTTTTAAAAGGAATGTATTTTCTGTTTATTTTTATTTACTTACTTGAGCGATGAGGACCACACAGCACTGGGGGTTCTACTGTAGGATGGGATAAAATGAGAGTACCTCTCATCTGGGTCCTCTGACTTGTACCATCTACAAGATGAAGAGAGAAACTTCTTCTTCCTAACTCTTTTCCTCTGTTTAGTTTAGAGGGAGGCAGTCTAACAAACTTCTTGGCTCTTCCTACAGTTTGAAAGTCTAGGGCCATGAGAGTTGCCTGCTGCTGGTGGTTATAAATGACCTACGGACCCCCTGCTGTCCAGAAACAGCTTGCCTTTGCAAATCAGCTTAGCCACCCAATTAATGAATCCTTTCAAACATGTTGCAGGCACAATAATTAAAGCCTTTATTTTTCCCCTTTACTACAGAAATTCCTCCGGTTACAAGTGTGCACCAACAGGCCACCCAACTCCCTCAGACACTGACTGAAGGTAAAGGAAGAGTAGAAATGTGCTTCTGGACAAAGCTTCCAGTATTTGGGGTGTCTTTGTTCCTCCTACTCAGCCTCGTTCCCTCTACTGAGACAGAGAGACCCTCGAACCAGGACAGCAGCAGCGCCTGGAGCCCAGGCCACCTGATGGAAATACTGCGAGCTCTCTCTGCTGGTGACCCCCCACCCCGGAACCATTCTGGAAGCCTCATCCAAACGTTGCTGGAGAAAACTGGCTGCCCACGGAGGACGAAGGCAATGCAAGGAGATTGCAGTCTGGTTAGTGCAATAGAATATGGGATCAGGTGCCAGGCAGGTTCAAAGAGGAGCAATGGATTCTCTTGCCATTTATTTCAGTAAAGCAAACTCTAATGCAGTACCCAAGTGGGCGGTGCATTGTGGTATAATAACTCCCATGGTCAGGATATAGGAAGCCATTCAGCATTCCAGGTATAGCATTTAAAAACACGGAGAAGTTCTTTTATTAAGATGGTAATGTTTATGAAAGCCTGTCTGCACCCCTGCCGCATGGTAAAGGGTATTAAGTTGCAAGTGTGAACTTTTAGTTCTCTCTTCTTTCTGATTAACTAAATTTTTTTTTTTTTTTTTTTTTTTTTTTTTTTTTTGTGGTTAGAGAGAACTTGTGCATCACTGGTTACACGCTATTCCTTTTTGAGAGTATAATGATAGTGACAAGATATTTGTCAAATGTTGAATTTTTAAGTACTTTATCCTGGATCTTGATTGGTGTTTTCTAGTATTTTACATGGTAGATCGCTAATGAATTGTGATAATCATCCTCTTAAAAATGACACATCTGAGGGGCGCCTGGGTGGCTTTTTTTTTTTTTTTTTCCACAGAAAGCTGAAAAATAATTTATTCCAGTAGATGGCAGAAATAAGAAAGTCATCCTGAAAATATACTTTGGTGTAATTCTGTTGGGACAGATATTCCCTCTGAACATGCTCTCCTACTGACTGCCTTGTCTTGTGACAGTTTTTAAACACTTTGCTGATTCCCATGTTGTGACCAGGCAGGAGTCATCTTCAAATTCACAGGTTCCAAGGAGAGAGCAATGTATTTCTCAGTCAGTTAGGCATCTGATTCTTGGTTTCGGCTCAGGTTATGATCTCAGGGGCTGTGAGATGGAGCCCTGTGTGGGTTCTCTCTCCCTCTCCCTCTGCCCCTCCTGCTCATGCTCTGTCTCTTTCTAAAATAAATAAATAAATAAATAAATAAATAAATAAATAAATAAATAAATAACTATTTTTTAAAAATGACACATCTGAACTGGGGAAGAGAAGTGTTGTAGACGGAGCTCAAATGAGGCCTATGGCTCCTGGGCCACGATTCCCAGCCTTACCTGTGGCTCTCAACCCTGTCCACACCTCAGCATTGCCTGGGCAGCTTTCACCAAATACCACACTGGGGCTTCTTCCTCCCTCCGTAGATAAGATTTAACTTGCCTGGGATGGAATTTTTTAAAAAGCCTCTACAGGCCTCTTCAATGTAAAATCTGTTTTAATGTAGAATCAGAATGTCTCCGTGAGGGCGGAGGGATCCACAGGGACAGCACCAGAGTCAGGAGCGTGTATTGTAAACGATAGCAAACAGGAACAAACGAAAACCCATTCACCATCCCTTTCCTGATGGATGAGACTTTTTTTTCAGAATGAACCTACAAATAAATGAATAAATAAATAAGAAAAGAAGCAAAAAAAAAAAAAAAAGAAGCAAATAACTGCCTCCAGAAAAAAAAAAAAATTGGCAGATTTTCTCAATCGTGCTTAGGTCTAGGGGAAACATTTCCTGGCCAAGTGTTTTGTTTTGTGTTTTTTGGTGTGTTTGTGTGTGTGTGTGTGTGTGTGTGTGTGTGGTTTTTTTTTTTCATGACAGAGGGTCTTACTAATAGAGAATTTTTCTCTGCTCTGTACAAACAATAAATAATTCAATAATTAGTGAAATTCCCAAGGGCTCCCAGAGAAAACATGTGTTATAATAGGCAACTCATCTGTGATGACATTAATTTATATATATAGCAACATAAGACTTCCCCATGGAAATAAGTAGGAGTCATATCTTATTAATGTCCTCTGAGAATTTGCTTCAGGGAAATGTTTTCCCCTAATGACATAAAGTGCCTTATTAAGGCTGATTGAATATTAGTCTAGCTAGCGAGAATGTAAACATGCAAAATTGTTCTGGTTTTTTTTGGGGGGGCAGGGCAGAGGTTGTTTTGTACTTTTTGTTTACTGTGACATTAATTTGGCCAACTTAGCTTCTGTCTAAGCTATGTCTTTGTCCCGGGAAGTGAAACACTTGTCTTTAATAGTCTCCTTGCTGCTGCTATTTCTCTGTGGAAAAGACTGTGGTTTAAAAAAAGAAAAAAAAAAAAAAAGCAAATTTCTACTTCACCTACTCAGAGGGCTACACTTCACCTGAATCACCTATAAGCAAGGATCCCAACGAAATCTCTCCATGTCATTCATAAAAAGCCAGGGAGAAACAGTGTCCTAGGGCTTTACAAACAACCGCAGTCTAGCACAGACCACAGGGCTTGAGCTTGTTGTTGAATCTCTCTTATGTCTTTTTAGGGACTTTTCCATTTAGAGGCAGGGTGTATATTAGAAATTCTCTGATAGGGGACACTTGGGTGACTCAGTGGTTGAGCGTCTGTCAGCTTTCAGCTCAGGTCATGGTCCCAGGACTGTGGGGTCGAGTCCTGCCTCAGGCTCCCCATATGGAACCTGCTTCTCCTCCCTCTGCTTATGTCTCTGCCTCTCTCTGTGTGTGTTTCTCATGAGTGAATAAATTTTAAAAATATTTTTTAAAAAAATTCTGTGGTAAAAAGAGGGCAGGTGGGGTGTAAGTTCCTATCCCTAAATGTCTGAAAAAAAAGAGGGAAGTGGGGAGAAAAAATGTTTGCAATTGTATTTTCAGACTTAGGTAAAAACTGAATGGGAGTGTGTGTGTACATAAATCAACCTGAAGTATCTGAAAGCACTGTGCATTTAAAAATAAATCCATTCAAGCTTTAGCCTTTGAAAATGGATAGTCTTGCCTGATCATGGCCCTTTTTTCTTTTTTTAATGAGAAGGATTAAAATGGAGTTTTAGTGAACTTAATGAGGGATTAAGTTAACTCTAAGAGAATGAATTCCACTTCAGTTATGGTGAGAACCATGAGCTTACATAGGTTGCAGACATGGTGAAGGGATAAGAACTTGGATGTCTGGAGTCAGCACGGGGCCCAAATCCTTGTTCTGGTACCTTCTAGTTGATAGGGGTTAGCTCAAGTTTTATCTTAACTTTTTGATCTAACAAATTTTTCTTATTACCCTAAGATTTATCTCTGTCAGTCAGAAATGCCACAGAATTTGGTCTAGATCCACAAAAAGCCAGTGTCTGCCATCAGCCAACATCCTTCCAACTCTTGGTTTGTCTGGAAAAGGAAGAAATGTAATTTCCCTTTTATAGTCGACACAATCCCCCAAAAAGACCTTACAAAAATCTTAGAACTTGAAAAAATCCAGTGGATTTATCTATAACCCAAAATCAAATTAAAGTATCTTTGGATTTAAAATCTTTAAAGTTTATCCTACAAGTCTGATAACTGTCCCATTAATGTAGAAGTAAGATTTCATATCGCTTTTTGTCAGTAAAGCTTTCTTAGCGTTAGCAATGAACAAAACTGAATGAAGCAACTGGGGAAGATGATCTGATTTGGCTAAAGGAATCCAGAATCTGTGTTTTTACCCCCCAAAACCTTGTGCTTCCACCTGACAAGATTCAAAAAAATCGATGGATTATTCCTGAATGAGTCCATTCTTCTTTAACAAAGACTCATTTCACCAGACGGATGACGGATCTGAATGCCTATGGGGTGGAAGTATTTGCAAAATTTTACTAAATATTCTCTCCCCAACACAACTTAGCCACTCCTAAGATCCCTAACAACTAAAACAAATCTAGTGACAATGAGTTGGAAAGTCCAATCCCCCACCAATCCCCATAGTGCTTCTTGTAATGTCAAAGTCTGTTAGCCCCTCTGATGATCCCTATAATTGTCTCCTCAAGCCACTGCCTTCCATACAAAAATAACTTCTTAAGAGTCAAATATCCTAAAAAGGCAGAAAAATTTCAGCTCACAGACATTTGATTCACAACTGAGCTTTATTTGAGCAAGCCTCAAAAAATTAAAGCAAGGTTTAGGCAACTTCTGTTCATTCAAGATGAAGGAAATTTCTAGTTAGACAAAATGAGATGCTCCACAGCTATTTAAAAATTTTCAGTTACAAATCAATTTACCTTCCATGTTATATGCTTTTCACAAACTGTATCTTACCCTATCCTCTGTTGCCCCAGGCCACATCCCTCCTACCCCAATCCTAGAAGGGTATGTTGAGAAGGAACCACAAATAGAGAGGGATCTTGGGCACCTCTAATGGGATGAAATGTGGCTGCATACTCTTGTGTGTGGTCAAGCAAACCCTGGCCACATGTGTCTGGTCTGGTGGCCTCATGGAAGTCCCACTTCTCGTGTCACTGGCACTCTTTTTTCCAACCTACCCAGCCTCTTCAAACAACCTGAGCAGAACTTGAAAGTCTGTCAGAAGGAACTCCTTCACTCTTCTAGTTGTACTATGTTCTCATTGATTTATATTACAGGCTTACCTATCTTTTGGTCTCCTAATTGACCTCTTTTTCTATCAAAGAGGAGGGAGAGAAAATTACTAGTTGAAGGGGCTGCACATGAAGTACATAGGTGGGTCTGTAGCTTAGTTCTTCAAGGCACAAAATGAAGGGATAAGAGAATAAAAGCCTATCTTTGGTGGGGGGTGAGGGGATTAAGATTGGGCCACCACTGTTAGCCTTGTGACCTTAGGTACATTACCCTTTCTTAGACTTGCTTTTCACATGTGCTACAGATATAACTTTCTCATAGAAAGAAGACATAATTCATGCTGGATTCTGTGCAGTGTCCTTGCATACTGCATAGAAATGTACCCGTTATTCACTATGCATTAAATAAATGGGTAATTGGTAGTCTCGGTGCTTAACATTATGCAGAAATATTTGGTGGGTTATCAAATAGGCTGGAGATATTTTGTTTTTCCATTTTAAAAAATGGAATAAGGGACACCTGGGTGGCTCATTGGTTGAGCGTCTGCCTTAGGCTCAGGGTGCAATCCCAGAGTCCTGGGATCGAGTTCCGCATCGTGCTCCCTGCGGGGAGCCTGCTTCTCCCTCTGCCTATGTCTCTGCCTCTCTCTGTGGCTCTCACGAATACATAAATTAAATATTTTTTTAAAATAATGAACTAATATTCTTACCATCAAAAAATTTGTTATCTGACATTTTTTCCAGAACCAGTTAGATCTATTTACTGAGGAATACCTTAGTACCTAAGGTGTTTAGCACTGTCCTGGGCACATGGCTTCCAATAAAGGATAGCTAACACTATCAATAGTTTGGTTTCAGGAGGTTATATGTTACAAAGAATGGCTTTATTATCCTGATTCGCCTGCTTGAGTCTTGGCATCAGCCCTGCCAACAGCTACCAACCCATGCACTTTTCTTGTGGGCTAATCAAGAAACAAAAGGGCTGGGTTGGTTTTAGTGGTGGAGCTTAATGGTCACAGTGAGTTAGTCTTGTTGGGAAGCCCGGGTCCTTCCGTTTGCTGAGTTCTTATCCCAGTACACTTGAACCAGAGAGAACAGAATCCATATGGCTTGTGAAGAATGTGATTAGTGCTTTGTTTTAGAGACAGATGACATGTTTCTTCCTGACTCAGATAGTGTGTCCCAGGTTACTCAGTGGGACACACAGCACATATGGAATTAGGATACCTGAAACTTCCACCTCAGAGAATAGATTAAAAGATGTGATAGTAAGTTGTCCCATAGTGGGAAAAATCCCTCTGGGGCTCAGGACAGGCATCCCCGCATGCCTTCACTCTGAAACTGGTACTGTGCAGTGGGACGCTCCTGGGATCCTAGGAGAATTTTTAGGAGCTCCTCACTGTCTTAAGTAAGACTATTCCTGTCTTGCCAGGAGAGCTTCCACTCCACAACCCCGTGTGTATCTTTTTCTCATTGTCCCATCACATTACCCAAAACACCTTCTGCCTCATAAACTTCCCGGATGAGACTTGCCGGGCATCTGGCTGTGGGTGTGAAACAAATGAAGCATCATGGAAGTATTTTTAGCAATTCTCTTAGGTAGGATAAAGGCGAGGCAGATGGCGTTCATTCATTCCATTTCACGCCTTGTAATTGCCAGGCATTGTGCTAGATGCTGAGGATAGAACTGTGCACAGACAAAACCTGGCCCTAATGGACCACTTATTCTCAAGGGAAAAGACAAACGTGGAGAGAAAGTAATTATAGAACACTAGTGCCACAAAGAAAATAAACATGCTATGTGCTGGGGCTGCCACTAGCTCCATGTGACTGTTGGGCACTCGATACATGGCTTGTCTGAATTGAGACATGCTGGGAAGTGTAAAGTACACTCCAGATTTTGAAGGCTTAGCATGGCAAAAAGAATGTCAAGTAGCTAATAAGTAATTTTTTAAATGGTGATGACATGTTGAAGTGATCATATCTTGCACATGTGTTTCAATAAGGTGCATTATAGTCAATATATTATTAAAATTAATTTCACTTTTTAAAATGAGGCTACTGGAAAATTTAAAGGGATGCATGGCTCACCTCTGTAGCTTGGGTCATGTTTCCATAGAACAGTGCTACAGTGCCACACTGGAGAACATGGGGCAGGGGTTGGGGCTTTCTACTTTAGATACGGTGCTCGGGAAGGCATCTCCAAGGGGGTGTCACTCTCAGCTGAGATCTGAGAAATGAGGGGAAAGAAGATCTGAAAGGTGGTAGGAAAGGGCTTGGTGGGACAGATGGAAAAGGTCAGTGAGAGAGGTAGGGGGAGGTTAGGATGAGGTAAGGGAGGTAGGTAAGCAAGAGCCAGACCAAAGAGAAAGCTGTATGGAGCTTGGATTTCATTCTAAATGCAATGAGGCATTACCTTAAAAGCCAAAGAGTCAACTGGTTTTAGTCAAGCCAGCAAATAGACAATTGGAGATCGGAGGACTACTGTCAGGGAATAAGGCATCACTGAGGTATCAAAGTCCAACCAGGACTGTCTTATCTGAAGCTGAGTGTTGGGCCTGCCCCCATGCCTCCTATTTATAAAATAATAGGCAGTGGCGATCCGGTGGTCGTTAGTGTTCCAGGACTATCCGCTAAACTTTGTCTCTACTTTTGTTTTATTTTTTGTTTTCGGAACAGTGCTTTGAACCAGATGCCCTATTACTAATAGCTGGAGGAGATTTTGAGGAGCAGCTCCAAGAGGAAGTGGTCCAGAGAGTTTCTCTTCTCCTCCTCTATTATATTATTCATCAGGAAGAGATCTGTTCTTCCAAGCTCAACATGAGTAATAAAGAGTATAAATTTTACCTACACAGCCTCCTCAGCCTCAGGCAGGACGAAGACTCCTATTTCCTTTCACAGAACGAGACAGAAGATATCTTGGCACTCACCAGGCGGTACTTTGACACTTCTAGAAGCCAGGTAAGAAGGGGGAAGGTGCCAACTGGCTTTGGTGCTGAGATACGGTCTGAGAGCCTCGTTTTCTGTCACTTATTTATTCCTAAGACAGTCAAAGGCTTCTAAGAGAGGTATTTGTGGGTTTCAGTTATGGGGTGGTAAGTGATGTCATTTAAAATTCTGAGTATGAAAGGGGGAGATGTGATGAGTAATTATTGTAAAATAAGTTCCAGCCAGAAGGTGGGTGGGTGGGTGGGTGGGCAGGAAAGCCAGGTGACAGGGCAGCTCTCTTCTCCCGAACACGAAAGTGAATGATTCACAGCTCCTGATCATTCTCCAAGGACTGACCCATGGTGGGGAGGGCACTGTGCCTATTTGCCTTGCCTTCTGGCCAGGGAAAAAGAAGGCAGTACCATTTGAGAGAGATGAATTTATCATTAGTTAACAGCTTGCAAAAAGCATTATTCATGACCGTCAGCACAGACAGTATCTCTTCTGCAGCTTTTGATTCGTGCTGCTTATGTTCAAGGGATCTCTCGAAGTGGTTTTCTCCTCTCGGGGCTCCCACCGTGAGGACATGGGCTCCTGGTCCCTTCTGGCCTTCATTACCGTTCCAGCAAAAGCTGGCCTTTCAATTACCTTTATCAGCTTTGCAGTGGGGAGTTTGAGCAGATAAAGTGCTCTGAACATAAAAAAAAAAAAAAAAAAAAAAAAAAAAAAAAAAAGAAAAGAAAGAAAGAAAAGTTTTTAAAGCCACATTTTCTTAAAGAACTAATTGAGCAGCCTCTGGCACATTTTGAAGAGTATTGTGAAACGTGATTTTTTTTTCTCTTGAATTTTTCATTGACCTGTGTCTTTGAGCTGCTCTAACAAAAATACCATTGACTGAGTGGCTTATAGGCAATAGAAATTTCTCATAGTTTAGGAGGCTGGAAGTCCAAGATCAAGGCACTGGGCAGATTTGATATCTAGTGAGAGCCCCCATCCTGGTTCATAAGAGGGATGGTTCCCTCTTACGAGAGTTTCACCTCTGGCAGAAGGGGTTGGGAAGCTCTGCAGGGTCTCTCTTATAGGGCATCAATCCCATTCATGAGGGCTCTATCCTCATGACCCAATCACCTCCCAAAGGCTCCATCTCATAATACCATCACAGTAGGTGGTAGGATTTCAACATGAATTTGGGGCAGGAGAGGACACAGACATTCAAGCAATAGTGACATGTACAGGTGAATTTGATTTTTGACCTCCATTCTGGCTCCTGGGAACCCATAGGTATCTGTGCAATCATGCTGTGGCCTACCAGCCAGCAAACATAACCTCCAGTTTGCCATAAAAATGTTAATTTCTCTTGTGCTTGGCACACAGATGGAAAGACCGTTTTCCTAAGGGCTGTGTGAGCATCACTTTGGTAACTCTCATTTCATGAGTCTCAAAATAGGGCCATATTTTTGTTTCTACTTCCAATTGAGAAAATGGGTTCCTTTCTGGAATTCAGTTTCTTCTTAAATAAGGAAATAGGCCCACATATAATTTTTTCAGTGCAACATCTATATGATACAAGATCGGTTCAAATTAGCCAACAGGATTTTAGTCATCCCATCTGTTACTGCGTTTTGATGCAGATTAAATGGGAATGAAAACCCAGCACTTAAAAGCAGATGGTGTGTATATATTCAACGCAGATTTCTGGTTATCCAACACATACTGCAAATACCTGGGCTTCCAAGTATATGTGAGATTAAACATTCCTAGAACAGAATAAAATAACTCAGTATTATGTGTCGACCTACTTTCTCCATCTATTCAGTCAAGGATTCGGATCTCTTGTTGAGTTGCAACCCTTGCTAAGCCTTAGACCAGTTGTCTCCGGAGGCTGGCACTGTCATCCTTTAGCCCATACACGTGGGCTGGAATGCCCTTAGGAATCATTAGTCAGTCAAGCCAGTCTTTTACAGGAGGCTGGGCATCTCAGTGGAGGATGCCGCTCTCTCTGACTAGAGAGTGTGAGGTCACAGAAGGTGCTGGTTGACCAGGCCCACTACTACCAGCATCTCTAGTTCTTGGTCTGCACAGTATTCAGTCTCCATATGTAAAGCCCTAACAGCTGCTCCAGGTGGGCCTTAATCAGCTCACCAGGATGCAGCTCTACACAGTAGTGCCCTAATCTGGCCACCCTCCCTAGTGGACCAGAATGTAAATATCCCTCCATTCCTTCCTTTTTTTTTTTTTTGTCCAACTACTGTTTTATCTCCTTGACTCAGTCTCTTGCTTCCACCTCTCTCTGTTCTTTCTACTGTTTGCTGTTTCCATGATAAATAAACAAGGATCTGTATAGACTTCTCCACTAGCCCTGACTCTTATAATGGAGGCGTAGTGGATGGTGTTGCCATCATACAGTTGGCAAACCCAGAAACCTCAGCCATGTTTAATTTTTTGGACTCCTTCACATTTTCTTCCAAGTCCTTTGTAATATTTCTTAAGTACTTCCGCTTCTTTTCATCTCAAGTGCTACCATCTTAGGTCAAGAAGTATCTTGGATTAATCAGTAACTTCTTAACTAGATTTCCTGCTCTTAAATTGAGCCCTGGCAATTTATTTACTATTTTGCCACCAGAGTGATATTTCTATAACCTATCTTACTGTATTATTCTTTTGTTTATAACATTAATGGCTCCAGAGGAGCCATTCCCTTAGGGGGAGTTTTCATCACACTTTATATAAGGCTCTTGTCACCTCTTCAGCCTACTGTTTATCAGATGCACTACTAGACACTGGGACCAACAATAATAGTGCCAAAGATTAGCAGACCATGTCCTAAATGTACCAGCTACTATATTAAGAATTTCTCACGCATTAGCTTATCTAATCTTAATAACCTTTGTGGTGGGCAGCATTGTCCTTTTCTGCTGATAAAAAATATGAAGGTTAGCAAAGTTAATCATTTTGCCCAAGGTTACTCAGTTACAAATAGCAGAGCTAATATTAAAGCCTTTTCTGTCTGTCCTAAGCACTATGTAATGGAACTGGCTTTGATGGTATGAAAGTCCCATCACCATCCTCCGTTTCCATTTATTTCCATGTACAAGGGGAAGAGTACTTAAGAGCATAGGCTTTGGAGTCAGATGTGCATGCACACTGAGACTCTGTTATTGGCCAGGTGATCTGTGTAAAGAGTATCCACTGCACAGAGCTCTGGGAGAATGAAAAGAGGACATAACGTAATGGATTTCTCATAGTGTCTGGCACATAACAGGGACTCAATAAACGGTTGGATGAGTGAATGATATGCTAGTGGAATGCAAGGCAAGATTCTTGCTTTTCAGATGCTCATGATTCAATTGAAGAAAATTGATGTACACGTGGAAAAGATCCTAGGTCCTATGGGAGTTCAAAGTACACAGACTGTGCTAGCTCTGATTTGCACTTAGCATGCATTGATCTTGAGAAGAAAGGCAAGGGTGAAAAGAGGATGAAGTCAAGGGCGGGAATATAGATGTGAAAGTCATTACACTGAGGGCTGTACTTGAAGCTGGAGAGAAACAATTCACCAACTGGAAGGTCATGAGCAGCAAGAGATCTTCTTGGAGAAAACACATCTCTGAGGGAGTAATGAGCAATGTTAGGTAAATAAGCATCCGTAGGATGGGAGCTAGAAAATCCAGTGTTGGGAGGATAAAAGAAATGGGTATTTTCCAAACAGAATTCTGAGACTAGAGAATGATGGTCATCATGTTCCTACAAACAATTCAGACCTCTTCAAGGTGAAGAACTATTTCTTGTCTTTTGGAGGAAATCCTAGAGATACTTGAATCACAATAACTTCAGAGGTTCAAACTTTCCTCTTTCTGGTTTATCTGATTTCAGTGTATGGAAACCAAAACGCTGCAGGAAAAGTCTGGAATACTGAGCAGTGATGGTGCTGATGAGAACACACTTCCTCAGCTGGCAGTGACAATCATCGCTTTGTCCCTCCAAGGAGTTTGTCTGGGCCAAAGAAACTTGCCTTCCCCAGACTATTTCACGGAATATATTTTCAGTTTTTTGAATAGGACAACTACTCTCCACGTCTCGGGTAAGGGTGCTTTTCATGAATTTCACTGCCAAGTCATACCTACTAAATGAATTGAATTATTTGTTGTTGTTGTTGTTGTTGTTGTTGTTGTTGTTTTGGTGTCAAGTTGTATAAATTCTTTATATATTTTGGGCATCAACCCTTTATCAGATTTTCATTTACAATTATCTTCTCTTATTCAGTAGGTTGTCTTCGAGTTTTGTTGTTTCTTTTGAAGTGCAGAAGCTTTTTATTTTGATAAAATCCCAATAGTTTATTTTTGCTTTTATTTCCCTTGCCCCAGGAGACATTTCTAGAAAGATGTTGCTATGACCAATGTCAGAGAAATGACTACCTGTGCTCTCTTTTAGGATTTTTATGATTTTCGATCTCACATTTATTTCCTTAATCCATTTTGAGTTTATTTTTGGGTATGGTATAAGCTAGTTTCATTCTTTTGCATATAGCTGCCCAGTTTTTCCAAGACCATTTTTCCTATTGCGTGTCTCTTGCCTCCTTTGTCAAAGAGTAATTGACCATATAATCATGGGTTTGCTTTGGGGCTTTCTAATCTGTTCTATTGATCTAAGTGTTCATTTTAGTGCCATTACCATTTTGATTACTATAGCTTTGTAAGTATAACTTGAAATCTTGGATTGTGATCCCTCCAGTTTTGTTTTTCTTTTTCAAGATTGTTTTGGCTATTCAGGGTCTTCAGTAATTCCATAAAAATTTTAGGATTGCTTGTTCCAATTCTGTGAAAAATCCTTTGATAGGCATTGCATTAAATCTATATACACATTTTCATAATATTTGTTCTTCCAGTCCATGACCATGGAATATCTTTCCATTTGTTTGTGTCATTTTCAATTTCATTCACCAACATTTTATAGTTTCAGAGTACAGGTCCTTCACCTCCTTGGTTAAATAAATTTATTCCTAGGTATTTTATTATTTCTGGTGCAATTGTAAATAGGGCTACTTTCTTAATTTCTCTTTCTACTGTTTTTTTATTAGTATATAGAAATGCAACAGATTTCGTATAGTGATTTTGTATCCTGCAACCTTACTGAATTCATTTACCAGTTCTAGTTTTTTGGTGGCGTCTTTAGGGTTTCTATATATATAATCTAATCTGCAAATAGTGAAAGTTTTACTTCTTCCTTACCAATTTGGAAGGCTTTTATTCCTTTTTCTTATCTGATAGCTGTGCTAGGACTTCCAGCACTATGTCAAATAAGTGGTGAGAGAGGATATCCTTATCTCATTCCTGACCTGACGGAAAGCTCTCAGTTTTTACCAAGTAAGGATAATGTTAGCTGTGAGTTTTTAAATATATGGCTGTTATTATGTTGAGGTATGTTCCCTCTAAGCCTACTTTGTTAAGGGATTTTTATCATGAGTGGATGTTGTTCCTTGTCAAATGCTTTTTCTGCAGCTATTGAAAAGATTACATGGTTTTTATTCTTGCTCTTGTTGATGTGATATATCACATTGACTGCTTTGCAAATATTGAACCACCCTTGCATCCCAGGAATAAAGCCCACTTGATCATGATTTTTTTTAAAGATTTATTTATTTTAGAAGGAGTGAGTGTGCGTGTGCAAGCAGGGAGAAGGGTAGAAGGAGAGGGAGAGAATCTCAAGCAGACTCCCTGCTGAGCATGGAGCCATACTTGGGGCTCAATCTCAGGACCCTGAGACTGTGACCTGAGCCAAAGCCAAGAGTTAGACATTCAACCAACTGAGCCACCCAGGTGCCTCAGTAAATGATTTTTTAAATGTATTGTTGGAATCAGTGTGCTAATATTTTGTTGAGGATTTTTGCATCTATGTTCATCAGAGATACCAGCCTCTAGTTCTTTTTTTCTTTGTGGTGTCTTTATCTGGTTTTGGCATTAGGGTAATGCTGGCCTCATAGAATGAATTTGGAAGATTTCCTTCCTCTTCTAGTTTCTGGAATAGTTTGAGAAAAATAGATGTTAACCCCTCTTTAAGTGTTTGGTAGACTTGCCCTGTGAGGTTGTCTGGTCCTGGAAATTTATCTATTATTTTTGGTTGTCCAGTTTGTTGCCATATTATGATTTTTCATAATATTCTCTTAAAATCCTTCATATTTCTTTGGTGTTGGTTGTTATTTCTTCTCTTTTGTTGCTGATTTTGTCAATTTGAATATGATCCCTCTTTTTTTTTTAATCAAGAGTCTCAAAGGTTTACCAATTTTGATCTTTTCAAAGTGCCAGTTTCATGATTTCATTGATCTGAAGGGTTTTTCGTTTCTAGTTTGTTTATTTCTGCCTTAATATTTATTATTTCCTTCCTTCTACTGGTGTTAGGTTTTGTTTCTTCTTCTTCTTGCTCCTTTAGGTGTAAAATTTGGTTGCTTAATTGAGATTTTTCATACTTCTTGAGGCAGGCTTATATTACTATAAAATTCTCTCTTAGAACAGTTTTTGCTGCATCCCAAAGATTTTGGATGGGCTAAGCCAAGAATGCATTTGGATGCGCAGATCTCCAGAAGTATATAGGGGTGAAGACATGGTGTTAGCAAGGCTTGCCTGGGTCTGCTGTGGGAGAGGACCTGGAATGGAGGCCTGGCTGGAGGGAGTGTGTTTGCAGGGGAACAAGGGGCAGGGCATGCTGATTACAAGTCACACAGTGAATGGAGGTGCTGCACTGGACCCCCAGGTGTCTGTGTGTCCAGAATGGTGTGGGGAGGTGATGGAAGGAGGGAATGGCACCCACCAGCTCCTTTGTTCCTGGAAAAGTCTCCCAACAATCCCTGCTCCTCTAGTTTGAGCTCTGAGATTAGTAAACAAATCTCTCCTGTGTGCTCCAGGTATTTTTCAAACAGCTGCTTCCATGCTGTATCATAGTGGGGCTATTTACTGGGCTGTTTAAGGGCCGGCACTGTTTCCTCTTGCCCTCCCAGTTCTCCCAGTTCTCCCAGAGCTGAGCCTACTGATTTTTAAATTTCCAGGTTTTAAGCCCCACTGATTAGAAGAACTTGTGGGGATCCCTGGGTGGCGCAGCAGTTTAGCGCCTGCCTTTGGCCCAGGGCGCGATCCTGGAGACCTGGGATTGAATCCCACGTTGGGCTCCCTGCATGGAGCCTGCTTCTCCCTCTGCCTGTGTCTCTGCCTCTCTCTCTCTCTGTGTGACTATCATAAATAAATAAAAAATTTAAAAAAAAAGAGAAGAACTTGTGAAATCTGATCCCTCTGGTTTTCAAAGCTGAATATTATAGGTATTTGTCTTCCCTGAGTGGGCTTCTTGGTGAGAGAATCTCTCCTCTCCTGCTGATCCCTCCCTCCTGCAGACGGCCCTGCAATCTGTTTAGCTCCTCACCGTGTCTCCACCCTTCCTACCCTCTTCAAAGTGGCCCCTTTCTCTACATTTAGCTGTGGTCAGTTCTTCTAATCTTCAGGTCATTTTCTAGGTTATTTACACTGCTGTGTTATCCAGTTGTATCCATGGGACAAGGTGAATTTAGGGTCCTCCTACTCTGTTGTCTTCCCCAGAAGTCACTTTTAAGTGTTTTTTTAAAAATATTTTTATTATAAAGATTCTGTATAATAAAACAAAAGTGACATACAATAAAAATATAAACAAAAGCAGCAACAGTAATATAGTTAACCCTCATGAACACTAGATCTAAATCTCAACAATTGGATAATCTTGTCTTATATTTGCCTCTACCCTTTCCCATCACTTGATTATTTTGAAGCAAATATTAAATGTTTCTTATGAATCTCTAATAGAGAAGAGTTTTTAAAAGCACATTATCACCAATATCATAACTAAAAAATTAATACTGATTCCTTAGTACCACAAAAAAGTTCATTAATGTGCAGTTTTCTGATTTTTAAAAAGTATTTTTTTAAATCAAATCAAATCTAAATAAGGTTCACGAAATGTGAATTGTTGGTGTATCTCTTCAGTTTTCTTTATAGATAACATGCCTCTCTCCTGACTCCACCTTCTGTATTTTGTTGCAAATATTTTATTGGAAGAAAAGGAGGATTGTTTATTGTGTCTGGATTCTGATGACGACATTTCTAGTCATCTAATATGTATTTCTTTGTACTGTGTTTCAGGTAATTGGTTACAGAGGTTTGATTAGGTGGCTTATTTATTTGGGGGATACTGTCTTATAGTCAGTACCTTCTACCAGAAGGTACATAACATCTAGTTGTCTCTCTCTTTTTGGGAAGTCATAAGGTATTGATGATAATTGACTAGATTGATTATTTATAGCTAATGAAATAATATTCTTCTAATTTACTCATTTATTCTTCATTTATTAGCGTAATAATTCTGTAATGGAAAGCCTCCCCTCATCACAATTTCATTTTATCGAACTTCTTAAAGTAAGAATAAATTCTTGATTCTTTACTTTACCGCTTTTCAAAACAATAACATTTCCTCACATCCTTCAAAGGAGAACCATGAACATTTTATATCATCGTGATTTCATATCTCTCAATCTGTTGTCATTATTATCCTAATTAGTGTTCATATTGTTTTCTCTTTGCCCAGTAGAATCATATTCAAGTTGACTTCTAAGTCCTTCTGACAAAACTCTTAGGACATTTTCTATCTTCCTTGTTCTCTACTATGATATATTTCAGGTTTACCTTGTACATTTCCTGTCTAGACTTGGAATCAGTTTTTCTGTAATTTTGTTTTTATTTTTAAAGATTTATTTATTTGAGAGCATGAGTGCATGTGCATGTGCACTTCAGTGGGGAGATGCAGAGGGAGAGAGAATCTGAAGCAGACTCCCTACTGGGCATGGAGCCAGATACAGGGCCTGATCTCAGGACCCTGAGATCATGACCTAAGCTGAAATCAGGAGTTGGACGTTCAGCCAACCAAAGGTGCCCTTTTTAATCTTTATATAAACAAATTAAAGACTTTTTTAAAAAGATAGATTTATTTATTCATTCATTCATTCATTCATTCATGAGAGACACACAGAGAGAGAGAGACAGAGTCTTAGGCAGAGGCTTCCCTGCAGGGAGCCTAATGCGGGACTTGATCCCAGGACTCCAGGATCACGCCCTGAGCTGAAGGCAGATGCTCAACTGTTGAGCCACCCAAGCATCCCAGTCAGACTTTTCTTTTAGTGCTTTCTGATTTTGACTTATAGTTAAGAAAGTCTTCCACATTCCTAAGTTTTAGACGAAGTCACCTATGTTTTCTTCTAATATTTGTATGTTTTCATTTCTCATTCATTTTGGATTAATTCTGGTATATGTTGTGAAGAATAAATCCAGTTTATTTTTTTCTATATGACTGTTCACTTTTTTTCTATATGACTATTCACTTTTTTATACTTATTATTTTAAAAGCAGTGGAAATTATTTCCTCCACTGATTTGAGATACCACTTCTATATAATATATTGATAAATGCAATTATATCTATTTCTGTTTCCTATTCTACTGTCCAGCTTGTCATATTTATGTGCCAATACCATACAGTTTTACTTATAGTGGCTTAATAGTATATTTTACTGTCTGATAGAGCTAGCCTTCTTCATTGCTCTTCTTTTCAGCATATTCCCGGCTTATTTTTCCTTCCTAACAAACATCATCAAAATGTCAAACTCTGGAAAAAAAGCATTGTAATATTGCATCCTTATATCCACGAATATAGGATGTCTCCATTGTTCTTGTCTACATGTGTGTTTTTGTGGAGTTTTTACTCTCATAGGTTTTAGACATTTCCTGCTACATTTATACTTATGCTTTTAACGTTTTTCTTGGTTTTTTTAAATGGTGTCCTTTCTTTCATTATATCTTCTAACTGGTATTTGTTTGTATATATCAAGGATTCTGATTTTCGTAGACTAATTTTATAACCTCCATTAAATCTTTTATTTTTACATTTTTTAGGGTTTTGCCTCTTGCTTTCCAATTCTTAAGTCTTAATTAAGTCTCTGCTTGCTTTCTTATTTAAATAGTACTAAGGATAAATAGTAAATAAAACTGTGGGTAGTCTGCATTATTATCATGTTTCTGAATTTGAAAGAAAAGCCTGTAGTGTTTCCTGAGTTTAGAATAAATGAGAAAAATATAAATTTGTCTTTTATATTAGCCTTATACTTTATACTTATATTTTTAGTGCTCTTCATTTCTCCCTATAGATTCAATCTATCATTTAAATCATTTCTTTTCAGCCTGAAGAACTTCATTGAGTATTTCTTTTTTTTTTTTAAGATTTTATTTATTTATTCATGAGAGATACAGAGAGAGAGGCAGAGACACAGGCAGAGGGAGAAGTAGGCTCCATGCAGGGAGCCTGATGTGGGACTTGATCTCGGGACTCCAGGATCACGCCCTGGGCCAAAGGCAGGCACTAAACCGTTGAGCCACCAGGGATCCCCTCATTTAGTATTTCTTATGAGGCAAGTCTTCTCTCAATGAACCTCTCATTTATTTTTTATCTGGGAATTATTTTATTTCACCATCATTTCTGAAGAACTGTTTTACAAGATAAAAAATCTTGATTGACAGTCTTTTCTATTTGCACTTTGAGTATGTGATTCCACTACTTTCTGGCCTCCATTGTTCAGATGGGAAGTAAGCTACTGATTGTATTGATGGTTCCTTTTATGTGATGAATCATTCTTCTGTTGCTGCTGTTAAGATTTATCTTTTTCTTTGACTTTCATCAATTTGGCCTCAATAGGTCTAGGTGTGGATCTTTTTATATTTAACCTTCTTGATGTCTGATGGACTTCTTAAGCCTTAGATTAAGGTTTTTACATAAATTTAGATAGTTTTTGACATTATTTCTTCCAATATTTTTTCTACAACTTTCTCTTCTCTGATTGCCATTGTATATAGCTTGGTATACTTGCTGTTGTCTATGGTCTCTGAACTTGTTCTTTTTAAAAATCTTTTCCTCCCTCCCTTACTTTTCAGACTGGATTATTTATATTAATCTATCTTCATCTTCAGTAACTCCTCCTTTTACCATTTCACATATGCTGTTGAGCTTCTCTAGCGATTTTTTTCATTTCACTTACTGTATTCAACACCAGAATTTCCATTTGGACTTTTACGTAATTTTGAATTTCTTATTTATTCTATTTGTTGACTTGTTGTCCCACTTTAATTTTTTAAATATGCTCTCCTTTAGTTCCTTAAACCCACTTATAATAGCTGCTTTGAAGTCTTTTTCTGTTAAATCCAACACCTGGGAATACTTACAGGCCTACTTAATTAACTGCTTTCCTCCCTAATTCTGGGTCGTATTTTCCCATTTTTTTTGCAAGTCTTATAATTTTTTTTCACTGAAAGCCAGTCATTTAAAATAAAATATTGGGGATGCCTGGGTGGCTCTGTGGTTGAGCGCCTACCTTTGGCTCAGGGCGTTTTCCTGGAGTCCCAGGATCGAGTCCCACGTTGGGCTCCCCACATGGAGCCTGCTTCTCCCTCTGCCTGTGTCTCTGCCTCTCTCTCTGTGTGTCTCATGAATAAATAAATTTAAAAAAAGTATATTGTAGTAACTAGTTTCTAATTTTTCCTGTCATTGAGGATAACATTCAGGAAAATTCAAGGACATTGTATTCATAAGCAAGATGATGGATAAACCCAAAGAAATTCACCATTATATTTAATTATTCTCTGTGATCAATTTTTAAAAGCCTAGAGCTCAAAAAAATAAAAAATAAAAAAATAAAAAAATAAAAAAATAAAAAAATAAAAGCCTAGAGCTCTACTAAGGGAAACTAAACTGTAATCTATAAACTGGCAGCCATACCGCAGTATCACTAGAAAACAAAGTCGGCTTATCTCTACAACCTGAGATCCCTTTCATTTCCTTTCTTGTTTCTGCATAAATAAATCCTTAAAAGGAAAATCATTTTATTGACTTAATCAAATTAAAGTTGTAGTTAATCTACTAAGGATGTATGTAGTACCTCAAGGAAATAAACTTCTTAAGGATTAGACCAGTCCTATCTTTTGTTTGCAGTTTTATAGGGAACATTCAAAAAAAGAAGTAGTTGATTTAAGAGAAGTTATTTTTTACAGGAATTGACCATTGTATCATCCCTACGAGATAAAAATGGTGGGATTATCTTTGTAAGGCTGATTTAGCCCCAAAGCTTAAAATTGTGCAAAGGAATCAATATTCCCATGAAGTTTAAGTGTTCTTTTAGTATTATTCAGAGTAACATCTTGACTTTTCATCAGAACCAAATCTATTTAGCAAAATATCTATGCTGTGGCCATAAGAAATTATGATTATCCTAAGATTCACCTGTCTTTATTCTATGTGACACCAGATTTTGTATGAAATTTCTAGAACTAGAGCAACTCCTCAATACTCTCTGGACCAAAAGTACCTGTATCAGAAAAGATAAAATTCATCAACTTCAAAGGAAACAAAACAACCTAACAATCTATGATTGGGGCTCTAATCTATCTGTATCGATGGACCAAGAGTCACATGATGGTTCCATTTCCTGGGATGAGGTATGGTCATTATTCTTATATCACAAGTTGCTACTGTCAATGTTGTAAAAGTTCTATAAGACTTGTGGAAAATTTAAAGGATAATGTGTATTTTCTTAAATGTAAAAATACTCAAAAATACTCTATTTCTAGAGTGGTCATGGATTTTTCCTTCTATAAATAGATCTCTGTATGCATAAACATGAGGCCAAGATATGTAGGAAAAACATAGAGTATATATAGGTATAAATATAAATAAATGTAAATATAAATGTAAATATACTCTTTCCTCCCTTGTGTCTGTATTGAATGCATAAATAATTAATTCAGCAAACATACTGAGTATTTACTACCTACCAGTCACCATCATGGGCATTAGGGATACAGTGCTGAACAAAAATAGGCACAACTCCTTTGGAGCTTGCCGGATAGTAGGAGGATATAATTTTTCATATATATTTACAATGATGAATGAATGCATTAAATGCAGGTTAGGGGACGCCTGGGTGGCTCAGTGGTTGAGAGTCTGCCTTCGGCCCAGGCCGTGATCCCAGGGTCCTGGGATCAAGTCCCAAATTAGGCTTCCTGTATGGAGCCTGCTTCTCCCTCTGCCTATATCCCTGCCTCTCTCTCTGTGTCTCTCATGAATACATAAATAAAATCTTTAAAAAAAATGCAGGATAGATTATGAAGAGATTACTTAGAGCTGTGAGCAACAGAGAAATATTTGTATAGTAGGTAGCACTGAGAAGTTTTTTGAGAAAAGGTGATATATAAAAAAAATAAAAATAAAAATAAAAAAATTTTAAAAAAAGAGAAAAGGTGATATATGAACTTATAAACATATTTATATCCATATTTCCTAAAGTTATGCTCCAAAGTACATTCACTGGGATATATTAATGCTCCTTGAAAAGGGGTTCTGTGGTCAAATTGGTTTAGAAAATACTAGAAATGCATATTGCACTGTAGCATATTAAGTTATTTGGGGAGGTCCTTTAGCAAATAAACTTCTTTAATCTCACTGAATCCAGTGTTTCTCAAACTTTGACTGTAGAATTCTTCCCTGCCCTAATCATTTAAAATCCTGAGAAATTGATGTTCCATGAGTATGGCTTATGTTTATTGAGTATGCCCTATGCCTTAGACATAGCATAGCACTATTTCATGGGCATTGTTATTATAATTATTTTATTATTATAACAACTATATGAGGTTAGTGTATATTATTCCATACTACAGATGAGGAAATTGAGGCATGGAGCTAATAAATAATTGCTTCAGTTGACAGAAGCTGAGGATATACACAAAGGTTGTCTGATAACATATTCTGTGGTCTTAACAACTGTGCTATTGCTTGGGAAATGTTGATTTAAATAAAACTATTTTTGTTATTTGTATCTTAGATGAGCAAGGTACAGTCTGTACCTTAGAAGAGCAAAATCCCTTACAGATGCCTAATAATGCAGAATATTATTGCTGTGAGTTATGAAGACATGATCAAGCAGTATCATATATTCCCTCCCCAACCCCAGAAGTTTGTATCTCTTAATCCCCTTCATCTATTTTCCCAACCCCCATAACCCCCCCCAACTAGTGCAGCCACCAGTTGGGTCTCCATATTTCTGAGTCTGTTTCTCTTTTCTGTTGTTTGTTCACTTGTTTTATTTTTTAGACAAAAACAGGTGATAACTAGAATATTTAATATTTTTAAAGGTCAATTTCTGTTACTTCTACATATAAGATATATATACAAGATATATATGTATATATCTAAGATATAAAGACATTTATTAAATTTGATTCTTTCAAACTCATGCTTATTGTATTCAACTCATAGTGAAGAGAGGTGATGTCTCTGTTAATCTTTGTTTGCCAAGTCTTCTTTGATGCTTCCACAGGGCTGACTCTTAGGAAGGAAGCAAATTTGCTTAATGAGACCTTATCTTCATAAAGAATGAAAATTGTTTCTTAAAATTTAGGAACTACCTACTTAAAGCATGTGACTTCTAAGAACAGTAGTAGTCATTTCCTGTGCTAACACTGCATGTCACTTTCCTTGTGCTTCTCAGTAGGACCCTAAGATAGACCAGATCTGAGGATCCTGCCTATGTCATTTGGACTAGTAGTCTCAAAGTGTACCTGAGAACTTCTTAGAAATGCAGATTCTCAGGTCCCATCCCAGCATTTGCTGAATCATAAACTCTGAGAGTAGAACCCAGAACTCTCTTTTTAACAAGCCCTTCAAGTGATTCTCAAAACTAAAGTTTATGAACTCCTGCTTTAGAATATCTTTGTAAGGTTACCATAGAAGTCTGGTGACAGGGCAGCCCAGGTGGCTCAGGGTTTAGCGCCACCTTCAGCCCAGGGTGTGATCCTGGAGACCTGGGATCGAGTCCCACATCAGACTTCCTGCATGGAGCCTGTTTCTCCTTCTGCCTGTGTCTCTGCCTCTCTCTCTCTCTCTCTCTCAGTGTCTCTCATGAATAAATAAATAAAATCTTTTAAAAAAATAAAAAAAATTTAAAAAAAGAAGTCTGATGACATCAAAATAAGGATATACATATATTGAAGCTTTATATAAAGGAATAAAGATATGTTAAAGGTTATTGGCTGGATAATCCAAATTTTCATTCTATTTTATTCTTTATTAAAAATAGTTTGGGTTTCAAATTCATAGAATATAATGAGTCACCATCAAGGACATTTGTATGTTAGTGATTTCAGAAGAAATATAAAACAAACAAATGACCTAAAAAGCCCAGGAACAGCAAATAAAGATCAAGGGCACAGAAGCTTATAATAGAATATCCTTACTCTAGGAGAAGGTAGTCTAAGACCAGAACTATTCAATTTCTTGACAGTGACCTGGGGAAAGAGATGCATGGCACTCCGTTCATGTTTGTCTCCTCACTACTTTACCTACCAGTCAGGCACTTTTCAATGAGAATATTGCAAAGGACTCATCATCAAAAGTTTATTGCCAGTTTCCCTTTGTGGTCAGTATTTTTAATGATGAAGTAATTCTATTCCATTAGTAACAAACGGTGCAAAAGAGAATATTGTCTTTGGCACAAATTTTTTTGACAAAGGGAAAAAAAAACCCACCCAAGTTTAGCTTTCTGTTCTTGCTTTTTGTAGTAGAAATCTTTTGGAGTTTTGCCAAGTCCTTTTCTGAGAAATGCCTTCCTCACCCACAGGCGTGAGGCTGGCAACCATGTCTGAACAGTATGATCCCACCTCCCATCTCGCCGGCAAAACTGATTGAACCAGAGGGACGTCTGACCCAAGAGAGCCCATCTGTGGCTTTGCTGAAGCAATCAGATCTCTGTCGGGACTTGCAGACTCAACTCAGTCTTGGGTTTGTGGGCTGAGAGGTCACTTCAGAGTTGGGGCTTGTATGGCCATGTGTTTACTAAGGGAGAGAACACTAGACCACGAAAGGAAATAGATATATTCAGAGGGAAACAGAAAGGAGAAAATACTTGGCCCCAAAAAGAGAGAGACAGAAACATCCTTGGTTCTGGTTTTCTAGCTTCAAGTTGAGTTCCTCCTGAAGGGTGGCTAGCTTTTCAATCTCAGAAATCCTTAGTGCCTTCTAGTGCAATCTCTTCTTGGTTCTCTCTGGTTCGAGTTGGTTCCCTTCCCTACAGTCAAACATTTTCTAATCAAGATATATTCATGGATTCAGCCCCACAAAAATTACACGGGACAGCCCAGCAAATATGTCGTCGTTTTCTGATCAGTGATGTGCCTTTGTTAAAAATCCCTGCATTCTGCAGCAGAGCAAATCACACGAGCCTCGTAAATGAATGATTTTCTTCAAATACCTCATAGATTTGTGACTAAAGCTCAAAAAGACATTGTGCAAGGCTCTGATTTCAGTAGAAGCCGCCATTTGTGCTGGTGGAACTATAGACACATTAAAACTCTTAAATGTAATTTTTGATACACAAAATCAGCCCCAAACACTTCTGAGATACACAGATTCCTCGTAGCAAATTTGAGAGACCTAGTGCATTTGTTGTTTATCTATAATCCTTATCTCTTATAAAGATGTCTATGCAACGTAGAAAAACTGCAAAGATTTAGATAAGCAGTGGTAGAAAATAATAACTATTTCAATTATTTTTGTGGAGATGGGAGGTCAGTTACAAAGATATCCATATTATTTAGTGTTTACACACACACTGGTTGACACAGCATTCACTTTTTAAAATATTTACTTTACTTTTATTGCTTTTGAAAATATGTGTTGCCTACATAGGCTTATTAAATCAGAGAATATTAAAGGCAATGATCTCATTACCTCAGAGCTCCTGTTTATCATATAAAATCTTGACTTGGTTGATACAAAGCCATCCCACTGAAGAGCAAAAAAAAGTATCAAAGCTTCCTTAAACTGCTGGTTAGAAAACCATTCAACACATTGTAAAATACAGTGCATGTTTTCAGAAAAGATAAAAGGGTGCAAAACTCATACTACATAATACTCAAAATGAAAGTGAGATACAGCTGACTTTGATTAGAGGTTTAAAATAATCTTGGGAAATTATATATACACAAAAGATTGCAAGGGGAAAATGTAGCAATGGCTTCTTGTGTCCTTTTTAGCCCTTCTGTTTAGTTCTGACTTCTCAGGAATGGCAATTGATGGGAAGTTTGTTTGCTGAGATTAGTAACAATGATGTTTTCCCCATAGTCTTGCTTCTCTGCAGGGCAACTGGTGGAGATATTTCTACAGAACAGCCTTTCACCCATTTCCAAGGAGGACTTTAAGCGAATGAGTCCAGGAATTATCCAGCAATTGCTCAGCTGCTCTTGCCAGCTGCCTAAGGACCAGCAAGCAAAGCTGCCACCGACCACTCTGGAGAGTAAGTTGTGGTTCTTCCCCAAGAAAGTTAGTGCATGTAATATAATAATGACACTGACCACAGGATACTTATATATCAAACACTGTTCTAAGCATTTTACATTCCTCAACTATTCAATCCTCACAAGAACCCTGAGCTAGATAATAATAGTATCTATTTTGTAGATCAAAAACAGGCACATAGGGGATCCCTGGGTGGCGCAGTGGTTTGGCGCCTGCCTTTGGCCCAGGGCGCGATCCTGGAGACCCGGGATCGAATCCCACATCGGGCTTCTGGTGCATGGAGCCCGCTTCTCCCTCTGCCTATGTCTCTGCCTCTCTCTCTTTCTCTCTCTGTGACTATCATAAATAAATAAAAATTAAAAAAAAAAAAAACAGGCACATAGAAGTTAAGTGACTTGCCCAAGGACACACAGCTGATAAGTGACAAAGTTGGGATTTAAACCCCAGGAAGCTGGTCCCAGAGTCCTCGTTGTCAGCCATTATGCTACAATACCATTCATTGAATATTTTCTATTGTGTATATAAGTTACACAAACTGATTTTGTCCTCTATGTATGACTCAGTCATGGATCAACGTCAAAGTTCCTAGTTAAGAACTGACATGGCATAAGAGAAAGACCATTAGTGATAGGATCAGAAATTCAAAGTTGAGTCGTGCCTTCTATCCCCAGCCGACTCTGGGATCTTAAGCCATCTCTATTTCCCTGGGCCTGTCTTTTTTCTGCAGGGTGGGACAGCAGTGATACCTCCTTACTATCCTTTCACACATCATGACACACATAAAAAACGAAGACATGCTATGGTAAACCAAAGAGCTCTCTGGGGTGGAAGTGACCGTAGAGGGAGGTGCCAGGCTCCCAGACCTGGCTGGAATCCCCAGGAAGCGAAGAAAAGATATTTGCATTCACCTTACCCCACTGAATCACTGTAGTAGGTGAGCTCTGCTGAAAGGCCTCACAGGGTAGCTCTCAGTTTCAAATGGGATAATGTGTATAAAAAATATGTTCTGTAACTTAAAGCACTTTAAAAGAGAAAATGCGGCCTAAGAACATCCATGATGGATAGCAAAAATGTGACAGTTAACACCCGCACCCTTTAAAATATTACCAGCGATCTGAGAGCCTATGAATGCTTTTTCAGAGCATTTTTCTTTCTCTTTGAGATAGTCTTGCAATGCCCATCAGGGAAGAACTGTCCAGCTATGCACTTCTAACACACAGTGAATTCTGCAGCATCAAGTGGTTCATTTGAAGATTTTATATGAACAAAAACCTGCCAGACCTAAATATCTAAGACTCCACATTCACTGAAAGGAAAAGAGCTTCATTAAAACTGAATAATTAAATAATTCAGCACCTGGTGGTCAGCGATGGCTCAGAAATGGGTAAGGGGGACAGACCATGGTATCTAGGAGCCTCCATGAGGATATTTACATGGCCATCACTTGCTGCGGTATCTGCTACATACGGACTGCTGCAGAATAGCTTTATGAACTGGAAATTGGTGAAAAATGTTTATCTTTCTAATGGATGTCTAGACCCTTCTGGAGAATGGTCTTCCTGAGAAAAATTCAGAGAAATCACACGTACTATAGAACCCCCCAAAACATTGCTGTGCTCAATTAAAAATGTTGCATTTGTAACTTAAGGGAAAGGCTTAACAATAGAAAATGTGAGATGAAGACAGAGGCAGGAGAGAGGTTATGAAGAGCAGTGTTTGGTGTGCTGGCACCTGACCCCTAATAAGCATAACCTTTACAGGAAAGAGTATTGTGGCCAAGTATAACAGGTTTCAGACCTGTTCGAGGGAGTTGCTCAAGAATGGCTAGGAATTCAATTATTAGGGAATGTTTTCCATCCTACTATTGTAATGATGGGAAACATTTATATAGAACCTGTCTGCAAGCTGCCTGACTCCAGTCAAGACGCCATGACACCTCTCTGAGGACCTGGGGTAATTAGCAGCATCCGAGGCCACCAATGGCAGATTTTATGGTTTTCAGGCTATCTTTGCCACACAAGAACAGGTGAAATCTGATTTACAGAGGACCTAAACAGATTTCTAAGCTCTAAAATTAGGAAGTACCCTTTCCTCTCCAA
The DNA here is from genome assembly GCF_003254725.2 of Canis lupus dingo. Taxonomy (NCBI): domain Eukaryota; kingdom Metazoa; phylum Chordata; class Mammalia; order Carnivora; family Canidae; genus Canis; species Canis lupus. The sequence continues at coordinate 17,550,227 of NC_064244.1, read as the reverse complement.
TACCACACCGTGGATCCCTTCAGGACAAAGGGGAGAGGAGTAGAAGAATCAAAGGACTGAAAACTTTGCCTTTTGCCTGGGAAGTGCCACACCCTAATTTATCCTTGTGAATTCTCAACATTTTCTGATCTTTTGTAGCTATCATAAAAATGTGGCAACTTTGAATTTTATTAGACAATCCAGGTGCTCATGTTAAACTTCAAATGTCTTTATGTATTCAATGAAAAGAATGACATTCCCACATAGAATCTATTTGTGGAAGAGTGGGATATGAACCTTGGTTAAGTAGCTGGGATGTTTTTATAACACAGATATTTTTACTAAGTCAGAATAAAATAAGACCTCTAGGTGAGTATACGAGGGTTCCAAACCATTTGTTTTTTGGTTTTTTTTTTTTAGTTTTTAATTGTGGCTAAAAAATTGAAACTGAGATGAAACTTAGCCATTCTTAAGTATATAGTTCAGCAGTATTTTCACTTTATTGTGCAATACATTTCTAGAACTTTTTTATTTAGCTTGCAAAACTGCAACTCTATATCCATTGAACAATTGTCTTGTAGAGGTTCACTAGAAGTGAAGGGGTGGTGGTAAGCCTGGGAAAATTAAAATTTGAAAGTTTTTTGCTTCTTTTGAGTACACTGCCAACTCTATTTTAATATTAGACTCTTATAATTTAGAACGTATGATTCAAAGAAGTCCTCCTAAAAACGTAAGACCATGTTACCAGCTAATATTAATATGATATAATGTAGAGGATGAACCTTCCAGAAAAGTATAAGAATAAGAATAGAATACCTTTTATTTCAACAAACTTTAAGATGATAGTTTCTTAAAATCTATAATGGGCTTTAATTAGTATGATAACTGAATTTGATTTAACTTATTATCTGCAGTCACTAAAGGAAATGATAGTTTAATTTTGTAATTACCTTCCTTCACTGTTTACAAATCAATTTGCCATGGCTTATAAGTAATTTCTAAATAAGTAGAAGACAGAGTATTTGCTCTGAATATTTGCAAGCAAAGGAAAATGGCGGCCTGGAAAACTCTATCCCCCAATTGTTTATACAGTTGACCCTTGAACAACATGGGTGTGAATGGCACAAGTCTACTTATATGCATATTTTTAAATATATATGCAGTACCATACTGTGAATGTATTTTCTCTTATGATTTCTTTTCTTTTTCTTTTTAATTTTTGTTTTAAGTAGGCTCCATGTCCAACATGGGGCTTGAACTCATAACCCTAAGATCGAGTTGCACGCTCAACCAACTGAGCCAGCCATGCACTCCTCTTATGATTTTCTTAATAACATACCCTCTAGGAGGATCCCTGGGTGGTTCAGCGGTTTAGCGCCCGCCTTCAGCCCAGGGCATGATCCTGGAGTCCCAGAATCAAGTCCCACATCGGGCTCCCTGCATGGAGCTTGCTTTTCCCTCTGCCTGTGTCTTTGCCTCTCTCTCTCTCTCTCTCTCTCCCCCTCTCCCCCCTCCCCGTGTCTCTCATGAATAAATAAATAAAATCTTAAAAAAAAAAAAACCCTCTAGTTTAACATTGTTCAAGGGTCAACTGGACCCTGAAAGCCATTTTTTTCTGTCTCTTTTAATCTTTTCTCTTTCCTTCTTTGCTGCTTCATCCTTCATACATATTTGCTTTTGTTTGAAAAAAATCTTAAAAATTGCACTTCTTAAATATTTTTTGAAACTTTAGGAGCCTAGAAACATGAGATAAATTTATAGGTTATAAAAAATTATTGCAATAATTTAAAATGTAGCCTGTCCAGGGGCTCCTGAATGGCTTAGTTAAGCATCTGCCTTTGGCTCAGGTCATGATCTCAGGGTCCTGGGATCAAGCCCCTGTGTTGGGCTCCCTGCTCAAGAGGAAGCCTTCTTCTCTCTCCCCTGCTCCCTCTGTTTGTGCTTGATCTGTCATTTTAGGCACCATGGATAATAAACACTTTTGACGTTATGAATAATTTTGAGAACTTTTGGAAGGATGTACTTCCCTTGTACAGAAACATAAGTCTTCTAGGGCCCAAACTACATGCTTCCTCTGTAACTCTGCTTCCTTGACTTTAGAATGTTTAAGTGGGATTCAAAGGAAATCCTGACCAGAGTATGGCAGCAGTTGCTGTGGTTTATAGTGAAAGAAGTTAATTTCTTTGGTAGTGAGAGGTAAGCTAGGTCCTCGCTTGCTTTACTAAGGAGTCATTGGGGTAACTTCAAAGCGACAAGATTAATGGCGAAAGTCTTTTCATTCTTTTCCTTAAGAAATAAGACCTTTATACTCATAGAACAACTCCATATCCCTATAAGCTGTACTGTAAGATGTATTCTTCTGGCATTTTCACTGGCTGGGGCTCTGGTAGTAGATGATGAGCACTGACTCCTTTGCAATCTCCATTTGGCTTAGAATATGGCTACAGCACAGTGGCCGTGGCTCTGCTCACACTGGGCTCCATGCTCGGGACAACGCTGATTCTGTTCCACAGCTGTGAGAACTACAGGCTTATTTTACAGCTGTTTGTGGGCCTGGCCGTTGGGACACTTACTGGGGATGCTCTGCTCCACCTTCTCCCTCAGGTAACTCTTTTCTGTTTTCAATGGTGTGTTTCTAATTTCCATTTCCATTTTATCACTGGAGATGTTGATGCAAAATTTCACAGTGACTTGGCCAGCGTCTTCCTTGGAAATAAGTATTGTTTCCCCAAAACACTTATAGGGGAAAAGAGAACCAGTCCTTAGGTTCACCACATGTTATTGTTATTTTTGAAATAGACCAAAAAAGGGTTGCAGATGCAGATTCCTATTAACAAAATTTCAGGAAATATTTACTACTTATCTGTTAAATGAAAATGAATTGGGCTGCAAGATGTTGGGCTGAGTTTTCTCCAGTTGTCCCCAACTCTCATCAGATCCCTTCTCTGCCCTCTCTGCTGCTTTTTTTCTGCCCCAGAAGACTGCTTCTCCTCAGCTTCCTTGGGAGCTGAATTTTGTTTGGATTGAGCCAATGGAGTCACAACAGAAAAGCCAGGGTAGGAAGAGAAAGAGGCAGGGATATTTCTTCCCCACACTCCTGGCTCTGCACTTGCTCTAGAAGCAACTGATTACCTACAAGACTACAGCTCCCATGGGAGGCCCCTCCCCAGCTCCACCTCCCACTGAGCTACAGACTTTAGTTCCAACCTTTGCCCTTTCTGCCCTAAGAGTGGAAATGGTTTCCTGAGGTTGCTAGCTTCCAGGTGTCTCATTATCCCTTGTTCCAACCCTTGTTGCCCACACCTCTGTCATTGCCCCATCAGTATTGTCTCTTCATTTGAACAATCAAAATGAATTTCCTTTTTTTTTTTTTTTTTAGCCTAATAATATCTAGATTTACCTTAAGAAAAACATAAGCACCAGGAAGCTGGCTCTTTGCTGAATTCTTCTGAGGCTCTTTATTTGTCAGAAATGAAAGGACAAAGACCTGAGATGCAAGAGTTCAGACAGAAGGGGCTCTTAGATGAGGTTATTTCTTCCCTCTGAAATCTCTTGGGATAGTTAATGATGGGCAAATGAGCCCATCTCCCCTCTTGCAAAGCTGGAGATGTTAAAAATTTCCACAAGCCTCTGGCAATTTCCTACCGGGTCACTGTTGTTGCTCAGGGGCTCAATGATTATTAGATGTTCTGAAAATCACAAAGTGAGCATTGGAAAATGAAACAAACCATTATTTGTTTTAATTTCCCCTTTAATCTAATTTTCTGGAAATATTTCAGGGTTTATTGGCTTGAGGCAGTGGCCGAAGACTTTTCCTAGGTCCCTTTCGGGGTTGCAGAGCTATTCGCTGCCCAGGATCCTGCAAAACAGCAAAAGGGTCTTATGGCTTCCTGTGCCTTCCCCCACTGCCCATGGGGGGCATGTAACTCCAGACAGCAGGCATGGACTTGGGGGTAGGAGGAGGGGCTGGGGCCCTCAACTGGTTCTGCAGAGACATGTTCCAGAGAGGAGCTTAAAAGATTAGTTAGGTTTCATGAAAATTGGAAGGCAACTGCTTTACTTGAGGGAAGAGACGTGGACAAAAGTTACTGGGGAAAGAAAGAAAGGTGCAGTACAAATGTGGTGGAAAGCTAGAAACATCAGTGGCTCCCAACGGTGATCCATGGTTAGTGTTCAGAGGACTGCACAGAAACAAGAAAAACATGACTGCCATGATTTCCGTTTTTTCACTAGCAAAATTTACTCAACTTAAAGGTCTACATTTTATTCTGAGATTGTGGGGTTTTCTTCTGTTTTGTTTCATGAACTTACTGTGTCCATTATTTTGTGAAATTACAGTAATTACAAATATTAGATGGGTATCTTTTAGTGTCTTTACCAAAAGGAAAAGTTGACTAACATATATTGGTTTTGAGTTATGTTCAGAAACTCAATGTATATTCTTGCATATATATGTACAGTCACTCACGTACTCATGTGCACCTACGTGTATGTACCTAAATATACATATGCATCTATGAACACACATATGTGTACAGTATGTACTCATAGGATTGCTTTTTCCTTTTTTTACTTTGATGGTCAGTAGTATCCTAAATGTAGAAACCACTGAGCTGTTTCCCAAACTGCCTTCTCCCGGGGAGGCAATATGATACATGATGATTTACTGGCTCACAAGAAATCATGAGGTCAACCAATGGGATGAGTCAACTAAAGGAAAATTCTTAATGCATTTCTTGTATCCTTTTGTTTCCCAGAGAGCTGACAGGATTGCTTGGTACACAGTATACATTCCATGAAAGAAATCTTTCAGGCAGATTTCTTACTTATCTGAACATTTTTAAAAAGTTTTGTTTAATTACAATGGGGCATAGGGAGAATAAGCCCCAGATGAAATATATCTTTATATTTCTTCTGGATATAAAATAAGTTGATCTGTTATAAAGACTTGCTGTGCAAACAGATACAGATTAAACTCTGGGGTGGAGGGAAGGACTGAGAGTATATGAAAATTTGGTTCTCCTGTCTTTTCTCTTATATACATTTTGTTTGACTCTGATTAAATCATATAGTGGCAGTATTTGTACAACTAAAAGCAAACTTGGCTTTGAATGATTCCAGCAGTTGTCATGTCCTCCCCAGAAGGAAAGGTGAATATATTCATTACTCCTATTAATTAATATTGAAATCATCAAAAGTTATTTCTTTGTGTATCTTTTTTTTTTTTTTTTTTTAAGGTTCTTGGTTTACATAAGCAGGAAGGCTCAGAGTTTGGACATTTCCATGAAAGCAAAGGCCATATTTGGAAACTGTTAGGATTAATTGGAGGCATCCATGGCTTTTTCTTAATAGAAAAATGTTTTATTCTTCTGGTATCACCAAATGCTGAGGTATATTTTAAACTTTATTATTCTGTGCTTTAAAGCTTCTTAATATTCATCTTTTATTTAAAAAGTCCATGTTGAAAAGTAGTTGACATCTTCATAAAGTTCTCTGTAAGGGATGGGACTCTGATTTCCAGAATACACACATCATTCTTAATGGCAGCTTCCCTACAAGTATGGTTATTAATTTTTTAAACCTCTATTGCTGGCCTGTTAAGGTACTTGTTAAAACCTGCTCTTTGACCTTCGTGGCTAGTTTAGAAACAGGAGACTATTTCATGTCTGAGAATGAAGGGACCCAATGGCCTAGCTACTAATCAGCATTTTGGATGTCTTTCCTACCCAAAAACATATAAACATGCAGGCAAAAACTTTGAAAACTCACAAAATTACCCATCATTTTCTAGCCTAAGAGCATTTAAAATTATAAAAACAAAGAGCTCAGAAATGGGATTTGTGGCAGATCTTTTTTTTTTTTTTTCAGCTGAATAATTGCATCCATTGTGCCTGTATTTGATCAATTTCTATGTCTGTGATGAAACGTAAAATGCAGTATGGTTTTTTAATGGATTTGTTTTGCTCTTACACATTATCCTATCAGACAATAGATTAGCTGGTGGGTTGGTTAAAAAGATAAATGCTTGCAAACAACTCTAGGAGACTAAAATATAGCAATTTTTCCTTCAAAGTCCTAGGGCTCTATATCCTCCATGGTTTTCCACTTATTTTCTGGCTTTCTCCTTGTTCACGTAATTTATAGTATGTGTGCTCAGGGAAAACTTTAGCAGCCTTTTAAAATATTCAGCACTTGTTTATTATTATTCCTAAATGTTATCCAAGATCCAGATTCTATGCATCAAAAAATAAGATGGTTTTATGGATGAACAAAGGGATGATAGATGAAAGAAAGGTGGTAAAATGGTTGTAGTCAAATGTTAATGGTACAATCTTGGGAGTATTTGAGTGCTCTCATTACAGCTCTTTCAGCTTTTCTGTGTATTTGAAACTTTTCACAGTAAATAAAATGCTATAGAAATTTTCTTTTTAATGAAGCAGGGTTTTTCTTTGTCCTGGAGCTCAAGCTAGGATGCTATAGTAATTCAGAAATTAGGAATGTAGCTTTGATTGTCCCTACCCTTGGGCGCTCAACAACTTAACCTCCACAGAAGAGGTTCTAATCTCAATAAGCACAAAAGACAATAATAGATCCCCTTTGCCACAATAGATTAGCTTTCTCAGCCTGGGAAAATTAAATGACAAAGTCAACATATCAACCTGTGTGTAATAATTAGAAAGGTAACCAGGATAGAAATGAGTGAAATAAATTCTGGCCATCCAAAAATGTAGAGTTCATTCAGATTGTCCTTGAATTTGTCAGGGAACTTAAAATGAGTTTGTTTGTTTTTTTTAATAAGTTTTAAGCATAGAATTTCAAGACTCATTATGTTGAGTAAAATCAAAGAATGCAAATGTTTTAGAAGATTCGAGTGCTTTAACTGATGAATGCATTTCTGAAGATATTAAGGAGTTCTAGGGTATAATATAGTTTCAATTATCATCCCTTTTGGTATCCCCATCAGAAAGAATTCAGCATTGAATTTTGTAGTAAATACAACTTTTCAGTAAATACAAGACAATATAAAAACTACCACCACTCAAGTCTTTTAAAATCATAACTAGACATACCTAAAGTTTCATTCTGAAGTCATTTGGAGTACGAATGATGTTTCAGAGCAGTCCTGTGCTTTTCCAAGGTGAGACATTTTAGTAAGTATTTATCACGATGAATTCTCTCAATGCTTTTTCTGTGTGTCACCCACCACTTTGGCCATTAAGCAAAGTGTTAACTAGAACCATGGAATTGACACAGGCTGCACCTGTGTTCTTCTGGCTTTGGTGCTAATTTTAAACCATCCTCATCCAGCAGGGTGTATCATTGGTTAATGGGCATGGGGGACACTCCCACCATCTTGTACTCAACTCTGAACTAAGTGACCAGTCAGGCAGAGGCAAATCTGCTTCAACACTCCAGTTGGTACGTTACTGATCTGAGGTACTCTACTGATTTGATTACCTTCTTTCCTTTATTCTCTGATGAATACATGAAAATCAGTAGGCTAGATAAACAAAATCCACTCCTGATTTGCCTTTCTTAACCATGCTAAGTAGTTTGGAAAGCTTTGCCAAGCACCCACAAGCTGTTTTAAAGGGGGAAAAAACTTTTCCACAAATTCAAATCCTTGCTATCTACACCACTTTGAAACACATATGGTCAGTCTGACAGTACATTTATCTTGATCATTTTGTTTACAAGTTTTCATAAACCACTTGACCTTTAGGTTTTCCATCCTGAGTAATCCTTAGCCATGACTAGATGGGGCCAAATAATTGCTGAGCAAAGAATTAGTGCATCTAGGAGTGGGATGGTCATTTTATATGGCAGAAAAGAATTGATTCTGGCACATAAGCTGTCTTAAAATAAATGGCTTCTGTTACATTGAGTTTTCTGGGACAAATATTCCCTGTGAATTTGCAAAACACAACCTTCAGTCAGGTTTAAAACAAAAGTTCCCACTCTTTTTTTTTTTTTTAAGATTTTATTTATTTATTTCTGAGAATACACAGAGAGGAGAGAGAGAAACAGAGACACAGGCAGAGGGAGATGCAGGCACCATGCAAGGAGCTTGACGTGGGACTCAATCCCGGGTCTCCAGGATCAGGCCCTGGGCTGAAGGCGACGCTAAACCACTGAGCCACCTGGGCTGCCCCAAAGTTCCCACTCTTATTCTCAAAGTAAAGGGACAGGAAAAAATATGAAAGTAAATAACAGAAAGCTTGCCTCCTCTAACCAAGGCCTTGGGGGAGGTGTTTACAGTTCAAGGATAGATTCCTAACCGAGTAGAGATAAGTAAGCTGAGCCTGAGACATTGCCACAGCTAAGAGAAGTCTGCTGGTAGATTGTGGATCTAGAGCTAAACTCAAATATGAACAAAGCCATCCCTTTAAACAAGTAATTTTGAAAGCCTTATTATGTTTATTGCCTAAATACTTCACATGTGGCTTGGAAGAAGATAATTTCAGGCTGAGATTAGTTTTAAAATCACTTTCAGGCTGACTTTATTCCTTCTATTTCAGTGAAGAGGTTTCAGAATCCTAAGATGCATATAAGCAAATATCTGATGCTTAGTGAGTTTTGAATTTTTTATAAGATTTTATTTACTTATTTATGAGAGACGCAGAGAGAGAGACAGAGACATAGGCAGAGGGAGAAGCAGGCTCCCCGCAGAGAGCCCAATGCAGGACTCTATCTCTAGACCTGAGGATCATGCCCTGAGCCGAAGGCAGCCGCTCAACCATTGAGGCACCCAGGCATCCTGAATTTTGAACTCTTTGAATATGTTAGCTCACTAAGAATATATCATTATTCCTTTCGTTATTTTAGCCCTAAGATCAACCTTAAATGAATAGAAATAATATGAACTTTTAGGACTGTTTGGTTCAAGTTCCTGGTATTTCAGGATGGAGGGGAACCCCTAATTCTCACCAATCAAGGAGTCTTGGATGCTTGCCTCTAAATTCCTTTACATAGTATAAAGGTTTTTTGGGGAAAAAATCCTAGAATAAACATTTGAAGTCCTGTCTTTTAAGAGAACTATAGAAATTTTTTTTTTGAAATTTTTTATTTTAATCAGGCTTTCGATGTAATGTAAAAAAGGTTTTCTTGTTCACCCTGTATCTTTCGGGCCCTACCTTACTTCTCAGCCAGTTATCCCAAAATAGCCCATTATTGCATCTTTTGAGTAGCTCCTACTGTTGTAATATGTGGATACGAGTTTACTTTCTCTGTTTCACATTTTTTAAAAAGATGCTTATGCCTCTCATTAAATTTGTCTCAAAATTCTCACAACTTTGGGCAATGGAATCATGAATAAGCTATTTTTTTGGAAATTTATTTATTTAAGTTATTGCTACACTCTATGTGGGGCTTGAGTTCATGACCCCAAATCAAGAGTTGCACACTTTTCCAACTGAGCCTGCCAGGTGCCCTTGTGAACATGCTTTTAAGTGGACGTGTTCTGGGATGTCTGGGTGGCTCAGTTGGTTGAGCGTCTGCCTTAGGATTGGGTGTGATCCTAGGATCCTGAGATTGAGCCCCACCTAGGGCTCCCTGCTCAGTGGGGAGCCTGCTTCTCCCTGCTTGTGCTCTCCTATCTCTCTCTCTCTCTCAAATAAAGAAGATCTTTAAAAATAAATAAATAAAAATGAAAAAATAAAAGGACATGTTCAGTTGGCAGATACAGGTTTCCCTCACCATCCGAAAACAGAGCCTTCCTGTGAGTTCTTTTGTAAGCCAAAATGGTAAAAGAGTGAAGAAGCAATTACCATTAATTTACATGGAAAAACAGGTGAGCATCCCCAGACACAAAAAAACTTACCTGTCTTAGGACTTTTTAATATCTTAGGACCCATTTTGCTAACAGGTGCACATGATAAATCAAGATAAAGCACCAATGCTCACAGATAATAGGTCAAAGCTCCGGTGGCTTGATGCTGAGATGCTGAGTGGAGTTCCTGGGGAACGAGCTTCAAGCACCACTCACTGCTGCTGCTTTAGCCTTCTACCAAAAGGAGGCTGAATGCTGTTTGTGTTTTTTGGCTTTTTTTTCATAAAAGCAAAAATCCTCTTTGGGCTTCTTTCAGTTAGTGAAAACAGGTCCTAGTGTAGGTTTTTCATAAAATCAAAGGCGTGTAGTATGAACTTAAGAAAAGCGGAGGCTACTTATGAAAAGTCTTCTTTTTCACATAATAGAATGAGAATCTGAGGCACAGGGATGGAAATGACTTTCCTGAAATTGGAACATGAGTCAGTCTCTGAAATAAAATCACATCATCTGAACTCCCAGAAGTCAATTTCTAAGTCTTAATTCTCTGTCTTAGGAATGTATTAAAGAAGTTTAAAATGTATGATATTTCTCTTTTGTAAGCCTGTTGATTTACTTCCTTAATCGGCAAGATTCTTTCACTCATGGGCAAAGCCCCCAACACAGAATATTATGCTATCATGAATACTGTGAGGCATTGCATGGGTTTGTTCTCTCTCTGCAATATGTGATGTGCATCCGAAAATGAATCCTAGACCTGCAGTCCACCATACAGAAGTGTTAAATTAGGTCAAGAATCAAGAATCGGGTTTTTTTTTTTTTTTCAGCTTTTGGGTTTTATAAGGCTTCCATAATTTAAGAGCCTGAGTTACAGCCTGTCTCAGGAGCCTCCAGCTCTGTGTGGAAGGTTCTGATCTACATAAGAGTGCTATTTTCATCTAAAGGTACACAGTGCCAAAGGTTTCCTTCTGGCCCATCAGCTTTCCCTTCTATGCTTGCCTCTGAAATTTCAAAGTTCTAGTACACCTTAGAGTATTAAAATGTTTAAAAGTCCACCTTACTCTCCAGATGTTTCACTTTTACAACAAAATGATGAACATTGCTGATCTCTCATCAGTTATTTTTAATTTAAAATAGAAAAGCCCAGAAGATTCACAGGCAGCTGAAATTCCTGGAGGCAGTATGACAGCCTCCAACAGAAAATGTGAGTACCACTTTTCAAGAGCTAAACATTAAATATAGAAAGCACCACAGAAAAAGGTTATGTCTGCTTGAAAATAGTGTGTGGAAATCATACAGATTTCTCACTGGGTTTGTGTTTCATCATTGCAGCCTTTATGAGAAAATGTTTAATACTCATTTCTAGGAGTTTTTCACACACACTGTGCATTACATCAATCTTATTCCATTCTTTAAAAATGATTTTTCCCTAAACTGTTTAAAACTGATCCTCTGAGGACTGCAGTTAGTGTAAATCTGTATGTAGTTATCAAGCCTCCTTTAAGATCATGAGCGCAGCATACAGGATAGACTTGTGGAATCACTACATTGTGCCCCTGAAACTAATGTAACATGTGTCAACTAAACATCAATAAAAAAAGTTCATGCTTATGTGATGATTGAGCCTTTTACTTCTTTCTCTAAGAAGTCTGGAGATTTCTGCACAGTCTACTGAAATTTAGTGCCAACATCTGTTAATGTGTGATGTTGTCACTGGAATGGTGGAGTTCAAGTGCAAGATAACTCATCAATCGTATCTTATTCTAAATCACCTGTTCATATAAATTCTAACCAAACCTTTTCTATGATTTTTCCCTATTTCTGAATTTAATATACCCATTTGGTATACAATTTTGCTTTCAGGACATGGCTAGTAATATTTCTCCTTCTAAATCTTTAGTTCCAGGAGAGATTCTAGAATGCCTGGCACCTAGTAGGTCTGCAATGGACATTTCTTCACTATTGATTTTGAAAGCAAAGAAGAGGAAAGAAGGATACGCCCAGGCACGTTATGAGTGTGGTGGCAGATGCTAGGTCACGGAGTAACGATGGTCCTACTCAAGTATTTTGGAGGCCTCGTATCTTTCCACTTCAGATATCAAGCTTGGCATACAGAATGCACAGTGAACAAATCCAAATTTGATTACTCAACTGCCCTTTTCCAGGGACATATTGAATTAGGTTCAAATATTTGATTACTTGTTTCACATTACCTCATTGGTGGAACTCAGCTTGTGTTTCAAAAGACAGGATGTGAAAATCCTACCCACAGTCTGATTTAAATAAACAAATAGCAAAATGATACAAGGTCCAGCCCATGCTTCACCATGGAAAACCTCTGATAAGTTAGAAATGTGGAAATGAATCTGACTGCCAGGTACATAAGCAAAGATAAAATATTATTGATAATTCTGTAATAAGTACACTAGATTACCAGTGAATGCTGGTCTTATCTTCCACCGAATAATATTTAAATTATCTTAAACAATATGTACAGTGTGTTCCTTGAAGTTTACATGCAAATATGTATATTTGCCTTGTGGCTTGTTACATGTCCATGATATGACATTTAGAAACCCATAATTGGAGGTAATAAAATAAGGGATAACAAAAATAGGGGCGCCTGGGTGGCTCAGTTGGTTAAGCATCTGCCTTTGGCTCAGCTTATGATCTCAGGGTCCTGGGATAGACCCCCAAGTTGGGCTCCCTGCTCAGCAGAGAGTCTACTTCTCCCTCTCTCTCTGCCTCTCCCTTCCACTCGTGAACTCGCTCTCTCAGATAAATAAATAAAATCTTAAAAAAAAAAAGGACAACAAAAATAGGTCACACTGTTAGCAGAGTATAAGTTGAGTAAAAATTTTCCACTTGAATATATGCTACAAATATCAAAAACTACGTAAAAGTACATGGAAATCACAATTTATTTGCATGCTGCAATGTTGCCAAATGTATTACTTTAACTTGTTTTATTTTCGCAAAGAAGAGCTTTATTTCTGAAAGTTGGCAGCAAAGTGACCTGATAGGATGATGAGATTCTGAGAGCTTCCAGGCCATGTCAATAAGAAATCCCTGAATTCGATAATTTGATATTTATTCTGTGTTTCTATGATCATTGCTTGAAATTTTCTCATTTTAAATAAAGAGTAAAATGAAGTAGTAAACCACAAGAAGGATATAAGTTAGTTTTATAGTAATAGGTCTAAATAAGCCATGAATTTTAGAAGTGAAATGCTTGTATATATCAATAACTCTGTCTCCTGGCTGATAGTCTGGGCTATATCTGCCGTTTACTTCATTGAAGTTATTTGATGGTATGGGATATGAAATGAGTTGAACTGTATTCCCCAAATGAAATAGAAAGCCATATTATAAAACAGTGCCCCTATAGTCTTAGACCATGTAACAGAAACCAGGAGGTAACCTCTTTTTATTTTTTTTAGAAGATTTTATTTATTTATTCATGAGAGACACACAGAGAGAGAGAGAAGCAGAGACACAGGCAGAGGGAGAAGCAGGCTCCATGCAGGGAGCCTGACGTGGGACTCGATCCTGGGTCTCCAGGATCATACCTTGGGCTGAAGATGGCACTAAACCGCTGAGCCACCCGGGCTGCCCACCTCTTTCTATTTTTACTGAGTATATAATTATTAGAATGTTGGGTTTAGTTCTAACAGCAACAACAGCTAGTGTTGACATCAGGCACACAGTGGATAGAAACTGAGTAATTAATGAAGTTTTAGACTATGGAAATTGATTTGAAAGGCTATTCTTATCAAATGGATACCTAAGTGGCTTATTGTCAGGATAAGTGTTATCCACGGAGTACTTTTTGAATGTATTAATTGTTCAATTGCACAAGGGGGTTATACTAATCTAAAATGTCAGGGTTTTTTTTTTTTTTTTTTTTGTATTTATTTATGACAGTCACAGAGAGAGAGAGAGAGAGAGAGGCAGAGACACAGGCAGAGGGAGAAGCAGGCTCCATGCACCGGGAGCCTGACGTGGGATTCGATCCCGGGTCTCCAGGATCGCGCCCTGGGCCAAAGGCAGGCGCCAAACCGCTGCGCCACCCAGGGATCCCAATGTCAGGGTTTTTGAAAACAGAAATTCTGTCCATGAAAAGCTTGAACCCAATTATGATCAAAACTATGATATTAGTTATTTCAGTGACTCTCTACTAATCAGATAATGTATATTAGGCAATGGAATCCCGTGAAAACAGCTTCTCTTTATTTTATTCAACATCCAGCTGGTCTAGTACTGAAAGTTATTTTTCAGAAAGACAAACTAATTGTTCCAAGGCTAATTTGGGGGCCAGCAGAGCTGATAGTGGTTCTGTGGAGGTCACAGCAGGAGAGTGATCAAGATACTTTGGGAGGGCCATGAGTGCCAACCAGAAAGGGGAACTCAATGAGCAGAAGATGGCAGGAATGTACTCCAGCAGACTCATGCCAGGGACAGTCTGACCCAGAGACAGTTTTGGAAAATAGCCTCCATTTTAATGACATTCTACAGGGAGGGTCCTAAATTATTTTAAAGTGCTTTACAAAAGATGCACATGGAAAGGTCATTGATGGTATTTTGGAAGGCTATAATGATGCTTCAATTTTTTTTTTCTCCTGGGGTAGTTGAACAAAGTGACATAACAGTGAACACTGGTGCATAATTTATCTCATTACTAGTCAGATCTGTTGAAAAAACAATGACCGTACAGCCTGAAGTGTCAATTACCATTTTTGTGTCTCCAGTCTTGACTTATTTTAAAAGCCGAAACAAAGTGGGGTTGCTTAATTTGGTGCAATTTAAGAATGTCTAGGGTGGGTGGGAAAGTTGGTTGTGTGTGAAGGGTTCCGGGAAATGTCTAGAGCCCTGTTAATGCTTCTCACACCTTTATTTGGTTCTTTAGGCAACACCATTAGCTTGCTAGCAATAATGATACTGGTTGGGGACAGCCTGCATAATTTTGCTGATGGCCTCATGATAGGAGCAGCCTTCTCATCTTCATCTGAGTCGGGAGCAACCACCACGCTTGCTATCTTGTGTCATGAAATTCCACATGAAATGGGTAAGTCGCGTAGGATCATGGCTGTCCCTGCTTGTTGAGAAAGCCGTAGTGTTTTTCTAGCTATGGTCTGTGGACATCTTTTTCCAACACACAATTGAAGATGAATACTTTCCATTCATAATTTATTTAAATGATTAGAAGACAACTGGAAAAGTAAACTTCTGTACCGTGGGACAAAATTCATTTAGACTCTTTATGATGTTTACCTAGGGTCAGAAGTCACTTGTTTTGGATTCTGGAGAGTTCTATATGGAAGAAAGTCATTGAGAGAAACCTCGTTTTAAAGAACTTTGGCAAGGACTTTAAGATCTGCATATTAAATGTGGGGAAAACATTAAGAGGGGAACTTTACCCATTATGTCAGCAAACAGGCCAATGAGATAAAATAACATTTAAATTAAAGCCAAACCATGGTTTCATCAACTTGATTTATATAAAATGTCTAAGGCCAAGCATAAAATTGAAATGACAGGCGTATGGTAGCAGATGCACAGAAGGCTCTTTTTCTGGATAATCTTAATAGCCCTGTAATTCAAATTCTGCCTCCTGGGAAACAGGAAGAGACAGACTAGGCATTTCTGAAACAGGCCCAGGAACAGCAGAGGCTGGCTCCAGGCACACACATGACCTAGAGAGGGGGCTCTTGTCAATCTTATTACCCCCACTTCCAGGTCTACGTTGACCTTTTGGGCCACCCCAACCTCTGGTGTTCAGTGTCTACTGCCCGAAATCCTGTCACCAACTCACCATCCACCCTTCCTAGAGCAATTTACCCAAGAACCTTCCTGAAACCATTAAAATGTAGCTGGTCCAGGTGCCGTATACAGTGGCCTTGCTTTTTAGACATCATAATAAAACCACAGAGGAGTGTGACAGTCTATGGCAGGCCAGCAGAGACATTTTTAAGACCTGTTCATAAGACCAACTTGCAATAGAACTAACGAACTGAGTAGCAAGACTGTCTCTTTATTGAATTTCAGGCCTCCTCTATCTCCCAAACTAAGAAATAGAGGCTCTCAGATCAAAAGATCATTCTTCTTTAGGAGGAAAGGTATATAGAGAATAAGATCATTTTTCTATAATCATCAAGGCAGTAAAACATTTTCTAAAGGAAAAAATTTGTTTTCCTAACCAACTTTGCCAATGATTTTAAAATCTCATATTAAGTAGTTGTCTGTTTCCCCACAGGAGTTCTTGCAGACATAGATAACAAAAGCCAATATAACGTGATTTCGCCTGGCAAGTTTCCAGGCAAAAAGGTTTTAAAACCCTGAAACAGCAAGTCCTTTATTCTGCATTTATCTAAGTTGCAAATGTCACAGAGTGCCAGGAAATAAAGAATATGTCATGGTTCTCCCGGCGTATGTTATGTTATCTTAAGGAAAAGTAAAAGGAAGACAACTCTTGAAATGTAACTTCCTAATTGTATAATAAGAATCCTAGAGAAATATCAGAAAATGTTTTATCAACTGGTCAGTAAACTTTGCTTATAAAATGGGCCCCAGTTGCTGAAATTTGAAACAACCTAGTAGCAGATTAATCCAGCAAAGTCATCATCAATTATATAATGATTATATTTTCTTTTTCCCTTAAATTTTAGGAGACTTTGCTGTACTCTTAAGCTCTGGAATTCCTATTAAGATTGCCATCCTTATGAATTTTCTAAGTGCTCTAACTGCCTTCATAGGACTATACGTTGGCCTCTCTGTATCCACTGATCCATGTGTTCAAAACTGGATCTTAACAGTTACTGCGGGGATGTTCTTATATTTATCCTTGGTGGAAATGGTAAGCTTTGTGGCTTTTCTATGTTGTTTTTCTAAACTCTGAAAATGTAAAACAGAGACAAAGCCATAAAATAGAAGGATAGATGAGAAGAATATATTTAATAATATAAAAGACTAAGGAAATATTCTGTGTAATCCAAGAAAGTAAGCTGTAGGCAGAAGAAACATAATTTGAGATACAGAAAATATTGACATCCTTTTAGTGAAATTAAGTGAAATGAATGAACCCTGTAGAACTGCCAAAGAGTGATCATCAGTTCATTCTGCTCCAGCTTTGCATCTCTACATAATGCTTATCCTTCTAGCTGAGGAAAGCTCTATAAAACAGCTACCTATATTATTTATGCATTGGAAAATAGTTCAACTAAAGTTGTCATTAAATTATTTAGCTGTTTGACTTAATTAACCAACTGTATTTTTAAAAATAATGATTTCAACTTTAAGTTTTACTTACCAAAGGGCTATCATGCTGGTGAAAAGAGAAAGATTATACAATCGAGTCTCTAACATTACAACATGTGTTTCCGAGAGTGGTCCTTGCGGACACTAATGGTAACTCTGTTATCACTTTTCGTTCTCTCTAATCTCTTGAAGCTGGAAATTTTTACTTTTTTTTTTTTCGGCCTCTTAAATTCTGGAATCTGCAAAATAAACCAATCTTTTTTAAGGTCCCCTTCTATTAGACTTGGTACAACTTAGATGTGTTCATTTAAGTCCTAATATCCTTTCTTCTGTGTTGGAATCATGTACATGATACAGATGAATGAAAGAAATATTTAAGAGTGAAAATCAGTAGAAATCCAATCCAAAT
Organism: Canis lupus dingo; assembly: GCF_003254725.2. Lineage (NCBI taxonomy): Eukaryota > Metazoa > Chordata > Mammalia > Carnivora > Canidae > Canis > Canis lupus. Next base: position 17,532,819 of record NC_064244.1, on the reverse strand, counting down.
GGAAGGAAGATGTGTGGTTACATGAATCCTAGAGCAGAAAAGTAAAATACGCAATATTGAAGGTAATATGTAGAACAGGACCCTTGTGATTGACTTGTGATAGGGCAAAATCTTGCTATTGTCCTGGAAGTAAGTAAAGAGAAATGTTTCATGAAGAAAAAAATCTGAAAGGCAGGAACCTGCCCTAAAACAACTAGATAACCGTGAATTCTGGAAGTAGAATTCAGTAAGAAGGCTCTTCAAGTAAACACAACCATTTTATTTTATTTTTTTAAATAAATTTTTATTTATTTATGATAGTCACAGAGAGAGAGAGAGAGAGAGGCAGAGACACAGGCAGAGGGAGAAGCAGGCTCCATGCACCGGGAGCCCGAGGTGGGATTTGATCCCGGGTCTCCAGGATCACGCCCTGGGCCAAAGGAAGGCACCAAACCACTGCGCCACCCAGGGATCCCAACACAACCATTTTAAACCTCAGTTTAAATACTTCTTTTTGGTTGTTTTTCTTAATTCTCCTGAGATTCAGATAGAGGAGGCAAATGCCAAAAGGTACTTCTGTGTTTAGAAATGTTCTTACATATTATTTACGATACTCGGGGAGTTTCCTAATCTTGATGGTGAAGACAGTGCTAGTGGCGCAAGTTCAACCCACCTCTTCTGAGCCCCAATCCTCAAGCCAAGCAAGGTCAGTATGACAATCCTGTGAGCCTTCCACTTTGAGAAATCTGGATTGCTAGCCTTGCATGGTGGCTTCAAAAGAACTTTGTCGCTCATCATTGAATATTGCAAGCTACCTTTTGTTTAAAAACGTCTGTGTATCAGTCCTCAGATTCACTCATGAGTCTCCTGATTTTGTTTTCTGCTGCTAACTTCCTCTTTATGACTCAACTGGGGGCAGCTGCTGTATTCTTTTGAAGTTTATTCTGTTTTCGTTTGTTTGTTTGTTGTTTTTTTAAAGTCTGGATCTCTCTTCAACTATGATGGATGTATATTTATCTAGTTAATGCTTTTTCTTTGTTAGAGAGTCTGATCTCCTGAAACAGACCTGAGGACATTATCAGGAACCATTTTTCACGTAGAACCCTCAGCTAAATACATGATTTTCCCCCTCACTCTTTTCTCCCCTTGGTCTTGTAAGCGTAAGCAATCGCTTGTAAGAAATGTGGAAGATATCCTCTGAGATTCCAACTAGAATGAATCTTGACCTTGTTGCAAATTACTATTGGCCAAGGAAAAACTGGCAGCCTGGCAAGAAGACAGGAAAGAAAATACTCTGGAGTTTCCTGGGGCTACTTCCTATAATCCAGGTCGCCTGCTCTCACGGCCTTTTGAGTAACTTCTAAACAAATAGGACTCTCACAGAGCAGCAACTTTAACCGTTGCTGTGCTCTGGGGCTGTGCCAGAGAAAATAGTTTTTTGTCATTTAAAAGGAAGAAAACAAGGTTTCAAGACTGTAAAACAGCAAAGAAAATAAATGACAGTAACTAAAGAGTAAGGGGGGGGGGGGGGATACTCTCATACACTGGTTATTTCCTAAATGCTGGAAATTTACCAGGCACCTTCTAAGCAGGGCTAATGTGAAAAGACTAGCTACATTTTTGTCTTGCTTGTTTGTTTCAAAGAAATTGGGCGTGTTATTTCAAACTCCCAGAAGAAAAAGAACTAGGAGCAAAAAGGGGGCCATTAGCAGCGAAGTCAGCAAAGCAGAAAGTCTTCACCAGGGAAATCTGGCAGCCTAAATTCTCCGAAGGGGTATGGCCTTATCCAAGCACACTGACTCTCAGAGGCATTGAATGGTTTCTAAGGGAAGTTTGGAATGAATGCAGGCCTGGGTGGCCAGAGGCAATTCATTCTGTCGTAAAGATCAGTGTGCTAGCCTGGGTTTGCCCCAAGCAGAGGCTAAAACCTTTATTTTTACTTTTTAATTTTTTTTTATTGGAGTTCAATTTGCCAACATATAGCATATCATGCAGTGCTCATCCCACCAAGTGCCCCCCCTCAGTGCCCATCACCCAGTCACCTCATCCCCCCGCCCAACTTCCCTTCCACCACCCCTTGTTCATTTCCCAGAGTTAAGAGTCTCTCATGTTCTGTCTCCCTCTCCGATATTTTCACTCATTTTCTCTCCTTTCCCCCTTTATTCCCTTTCACTATTTTTTATATTCCCCAAATGAGTGAGACCATATAGTGTTTGTCCTTCTCCGAAAGACTTACTTCACTCAGCATCATACCCTCCAGTTCCATCCACGTTGAAGCCAATGGTGAGTATTTGACGTTCCTAATGGCTGAGTAATATTCCATTGTATACATAGACCACATCTTCTTTATCCATTCATCTTTCGATGGACACCAAGGCTCCTTCCACAGTTTGGCTATTGTGGACATTGCTGCTATACACATTGGGTGCAGGTGTCCTGGCGTTTCACTGCATCTGTATCTTTGGGGTAAATCCCCAGCAGTGCAATATGCTGGGTTGTAGGGTAGCTCTATTTTTAACTCTTTAAGGAACCTCCACACAGTTTTCCAGAGTGGCTGCACCAGGTCACATTTCCACCAACAGTGCAAGACCTTTAAAGGCAGATGTGAAGGTGATTCACCCGGGAGGTGATCCCAGGGGCAGGAATAAAGGGCAGGTAGAGTGGAGCAGAAAATGATAAGTCAATAAAATGATGCATTTTTGTTAAGTCGATCTCCGCTCTTGGGGATCTGCCAACAGGACCTTCTGAGGTGGCTCCAACTCCATCGTTCAAAGCCCAGGGCAAGAGAAAGAGGAATGCAGGGTGGGCTGAAGCAAAGTTCTGTGCAAAACTAATCAACACCCCCTCGGAAATGGTCTCTGGACCAGTGGCTGAGCATCAGAGATGAGAGGATATGAGGAGCCACCCTCAGGAGCAGTAGCCAGCCAAAAAGTCAGGAAAGACTTAATGCTTGATAGCTGGTGAATCAGGCTCCAAACCCTATTGGTCTGGAGGCAGTATTTGATATTCAACCATCTTTGTCCTCTGGCACTCAACTTTGATTCCCCTCATCACCTGAGGAGGTAATCTTGGCTGACCCAGAGTTCTCTCCTAGAAGGGCAGCCCAGGTCTTCCCTGATGGGTCTGCTTTGCCCTGGTTGGGCCATGCTTCCTGCCAGCCCCCTAACTTATGGTAGCCAGTGGCAATTACTCCCACCAGTTTGATAACATCTATCTCTGCTGGTTGATCTATTGGGAGGAGGGGCTCAACCCTACTCATGGGTTCAGGTTCAGTGGAAATGCTCCCTGGTGTGTTTTCAGAAACAAAGATCTGTGATCTGACAGTGCTAAACTTTACAGGAATAGGAAGCACAAATTTTATCAGTGGAAGAGCTAGCAATGATGGTGGACCATTGCTTCATGATTTCTTTTTCTGCTATTTCTCTGACTCCCTTCCTTCTATTCACTTTGCATTAATTTTCTGCTTATTTTCTGCTTTTGTGAAACAATGACATATCATTGATTTTAAATCTTATCTTCCTTTATTTTTCTTAAGATTGTATTTATTTATTCATGAGACACACACACAGAGAAGAAGAGACACAGGTGGAGGGAATGGTAGGCTCCATGCAGGGAGCCCAATGTGGGACTCGATCCTGGGACTGTGGGATCACGCCCAGAGCCAAAGGCAGATGCTCAACTGCTGAGCCACTCAGGTGCCCCAAATCTTTTCTTCTTCTAAATTTAAAGCTGTAAGTTTAAAGCTTTTAAAGCTATGAATTTCCCATAAGCACTGTTTTGCTGAATCCCATGTATTTTAATATTCTGTGCTTCTAATACCAATAACTTTGAAACGTCTTTAAATGTCTCATGTAACTTTTTTCTTATAAAAGTATGGCACCTAATTGCTCAATATTTATAACTTTTAAGAGTAGCTTTTAGTTATTTAATTTAATTCCTTCACTGTTAGAGAAATACTCTATATTATTTTAGTCCTTTGAAATATTTTAAAGTATGTGAATTTTATGGCCCAGTGTATGGTCTATCCTGATAAATGCTCTCATCTCATTTGAAAAGTCCATGAGTTCAGCAGTTGTTGGACATAGAGTTCTGTGAATGTCATTTAAGTCAGACTGGTTGATGGTTTTATTCATATTTTCAAATTCCATACTGATTTTCTTTCTTCACTTGTTCTGTCAATTATGAGGGAGTGATGTTAAAGGACAGACCAATGTTTGTGGGCTTACCTATTTCTTTCTTGGTTTTATCAATTTTGTTTCATGCACGTGAAGCTCTGTTATTGCATGAATGCACATTTAGGGTTATCATGTCTTCTTGATTGAATTGACACTTTTATCATGTGGAAAGATCCCTCTTTACCTCTAAGAAAACTCTTTATCTTGAAGTTTCCTTTGTCTGATGTTAATGTAGTCACATCTGCTTTTCTGCTTATTGTTTGCACAGGACATCTTTGCCATCCTTTCATCTTCCCCTGTCTGTAGAAAGTAAGTGGTAGGGTCTTGAGAGAGTATTTGAAGTTCTTATAGAACTGTAAGATAATAAACTTGTATTGTTTTAAGCCACTACCTTAGTGGTAATTTGTTAACATCAACCATAGAAAACTAACGTATCCCTACTACTACTCCTTAACTACCAACCCTGGTTTAGATGTGCTTGGGAACAGAGACAGCTATGTAGGACTGTCTCATTCTATTTGAGAACTGGAAGTTCCTTCTAAGAAAAGTCTCAGAACTAAAAAGTCCTATTCACCGTCTCTAAAGTTTACAAACTTTCTCAAATAGAAGGAAGAGACAAGCCCTGGAAGTACTATTTTTCAGCAGTTCGGGTAAGAGGCTTTATTTCTAATAAATAGGATTTATTATTTAAAAAATAAATTAACTCATTTGAAAGAACATAAGAGGTTATGGCATGGGAAGGTTTATTTTGGATCTGAAGCAAGTTTCAGACCTTTAGGCATTTTTCCTAAGGTTTTAGATCCTGCAAAACTGTTTCCATAACAACAAGTCCCTAGAAACCTCCAGGGACTATCACCACAGATGTAAGTAGAGATGTCCCCAGAATCGGCGACAATCAGAACTGGACAAGTGCCCAGGACTCAATACATGAATAGCACCCAAGCTGATAGTGGAGAGGCTGTAACTCTGAGAGGTAGGTAGCAGAGAAGGAAGTGCTGAGCTCACCAGTTCATGCCAAAACAAAATGAAACAAAATGCAGGTGCCCCCTCCATATACACCAAGGCCAACTAATTGAGAATAGACCTTATTTCCAGCCGCCTCCTCTACCAATCTCCCTAATTATGTAGTTCTCTGGATCTCTTTCCCTCCCATCTACACTTTGTTTGTTTATTTGTTGTTTGAGGGAATGCTCCTTTAAAACTTCTCTTCCTCTTCCGGATTATAACTAATGTTCTGACTTCACTTACATAATGGGGGAGAAAACTGCAAAATTGAAGAGCAGTCTAGACTACCTTGTGGCTCTATCCTCTGGGAAGTATCTCCTTGGAATAGTATCACAGCCAGACTTGTGTCTAGAGCATTCTCCAATTTCTAGATATTTTTTCTTGAGTGAAAGGCAGGGTAAAGAGTATTTTGAATCTGACCTCAAGATCCTCTGCTTTTAAAATAAGCCCAAACACACAAAAATAAGATCTATATATTAAACCCAGTCAATAAGTAGGAATTAAGTCAGAGGAAGAGCATCCATTGGCTTCTCTATGTTTATTTTAATTCAGCAAATCTAACTAATTCATGATAGTGGATTGGGTGAAAAGGACATAAATTGACTGACAAAACTGTCAACTTTCTAGCAAGGCATCTCATCTTTTCTTAATCACCTGACTACAAAATTAAACTAAAATAGAATCCTATACTTTTAGGATACTGATTCTTTCCCACTTCCCCATTATTCTTTATCTTCCAATTTATTGATTTTGCTGGAGTCTTGCTTTCTCAGAGAAACCTAGATATATCCAATGTAATTCAGTTAATAATCTACAATCACCAAGTTGGTTCTGGTAAGAGTCATTTCTCCCTCCAAAAAAACTATTAAGCTATCTTTTCTTTGAAGTTTGATAGTAGCAAGGTGTGATACCCTTTAAACAATATGCATCTATATAGAAAGCAGATATTTTATTTGGAAGATAAAAATTACTTGATATACATATTTGCTTTCAACACATATTGTACTGAAATCAATGAGTGCAACTGACATCATTTAAAATACTCTTTCTGTGGGGGGAAAATGACAAGCATTTAAAAACCTTTTCAGGCAGCAAAATTAATGTAATTTAACATTCACAATTATTTCTTCACAATAGCAAGAAGTATGAATCATACCAACAATTTTGAAAGATTTTTATTCTCTTTCTCTATAAATCTTTCAAGCTCTATGCTTAGATATTTTCTACTGAGAAAATGGTTAATAGACCCAATTTGATCAATGTTGAACCCTGTGATTTCAAAAAACTTGACCACCAGAAACAATTGTATTTTTCTGCTCCTTGCATTTTTTTCTCTTCTAACCAGGCTCTCAAACCATGTGCATGCATATACATCTTCCAAAGTAATCCATTTCTTAGGAAAATATTAAAGATGGCTAATGACTCTCTTTCCTGAGCTATGCAATTAAGAATTTGCCTAACTAAATCACTTCCCCTAAGAAAAAAATGGAGACATGAACTGTTAAATCCAAGTTAAAAGAAAATAACATCCTTGTCTCTCTGAGTTGTATGTGACATTGTGGTCTTTGTCTTACAACTCAGTTTTCAAAACAGGAGATTTTATTTTCTGATGTAAACGGCTCCATAAATTCCCTTGGAAAGATAAGATCAGGAAATCAGAAGTCTACAGTATCCTGTACCTGAATATTTAAATAAAATATCTAATGCTGCATGTTAAAAAAATAACCTTATGATAAGCCTCCTCTTTGGTACCTTCACTTCGGTGATCCCAAGTACAGAAGCTTGTGATCCTTGCTTTCTTTCTTGCAAGAGAAAATTAAAACTGCTCTATTAAGTTGTTTTGTGAAAAGAGCTTCTAATTTAAAAAGACAAATTCGGGGATCCCTGGGTGGCTCAGCGGTTTGGCGCCTACCTTTGGCCCAGGCACAATCCTGGAGTCCTGGGATCGAGTCCCATGTCGGGCTCCAGGCATGGAGCCTGCTTTTCCTTCCTCCTGTGTCTCTGCCTCTCTCTCTCTCTCTCTCTCTCTCTCTATCATGAATAAATAAATAAATCTTTAAAAAAAATAAAATAATTAAAAAGACAAATTCAAAAAAGGACTTGCGTCAACGGGAACAAATCTCCCAATTTTAGGAGATGGTCAAGTAAACATAATGATCTTTGTTGAGAGTGTTACTATTAGTAATCAAATATGATGCTAAAATAGAACACACATTTTTTTGTCATATAGAATCTGTGAATTTTATTTCAAGACAGTATTATTATTCTGGCAACTGCTTTTACCCCCATGGAATTTCTAATTCCAGTACAATTAACATACAGTGTCCTGTCAGTTTCAGATGTACAATATAGTGATTCAACAATTCTATACATTACTTAGTGCTCATCTTGATAAGTCTACTTTTTAATCCCCTTCACCTGTTTCACCCATCCCTCCCCACTCATCTCCCCTTTGGTGACCATCAGTTTGTTCTCTCTGTTTAAGAGTCTGTTTTTTTGTTTGTCTCTCTTTTTTGTTGTTTATTGATTTTGTTTCTTAAATGCCGCATATGAGTGAAATCCTATTTGTCTCTAACTTATTTCTCTCAGCATTATACCCTCTAGGATCCACCATGGTGTTGCAAATGACAAGATTTCATTCTTTTTTATGGTTGAGTGATATTCCAGTGTGTGTGGTGTGTATGTTATGTGTGTATATATATATGTTGTGTATATATATAACATATATATACATATATATGTTGTGTGTTTATATATATACACAACACACACACACATACTACATCTTCTTTATCCATTCATCTATTGATGGATGAGCTGCTTCCATAATTTGATGATTGTAAATAATGCTGCAATAAACATAGGGGTGTATATATCTTTTTTAATTAATGTTTTCACATTCTTTGGGTAAATACTCTGTAGTGGAATTACTGGATCATATGGTAATTCTATTTTTAATTTTTTGAGGACCTTTCATACTGATTTCCCGGGTGGCTGTACCAGTTTACTCCCACCAACAGTGCGCAACAGTTCCTTTTTCTTCACATCCTCACCAACACTTGTTGTTTCTTATGTTTGTGATTTTAGCCATTCTAGTGTGAGATGATACCTCACTGTGGTTTTGATTTACATTTCCCTGATGATGAGGTATCTGTTGGCCATCTGGATGTCTTCCTCAGAAAAATGTCTGTTCATGTATTCTGCCCATAAAATAGAACATACTTCTAACCTTCTCCTTTAAATTGCTGTCAAAAGAAATGACTAAGAAAACGAATTCAATAAAACAAAACAAAACAAAAAGGAAACATATAATAGACAAAAGGATAGATTAGGTTGAAACATCAAACTTTTATTGAATTTAAGTTTTTGGAAATTGTTAGAAGCAAGAATTGATAGAATGTTTTTCAGCAAATATTCTAAGGAAAATTTTCATTCTCCAGGATATTGCAGAAAGAGAAATCTAGTAGGACCTTCTTGAGATTTTGCAGCTGGTAAAACCTCATTCTATGGATAAGCAACCTTCCCTAACTAGTTACAGCCAGAGAAACAGCCAGGTTCCTTCAAGGAAAGGAGACATAGACTTCTCTCCATCATGTAATAGCTGACAATCACAAAGAAATTTGAAGTAGTCCACACTGCAAACTAAAAAAGGGGATTCTAATCCTCTATAATTGGATTATTTTACGGGTTAATTGTCTGAATCCATTTGGGCTCCTATAATAAAAAAACATAAAACATACACTGGGTGGTTTTTTTTTTTTTTTCTTTTTCTTTCTCCCCCGCCCCCCGGGTAGTTTAAACATTTATTCTCACAATTCTGGAGGCGGGGAAGTCTAAGATCCAGGTGCTGGCAGATTTGGTATCTGGTGAGGAACTTCTTCCTGATTTTCAGATAGATGGCTGTCCTGCTGTGTCCTCACACGGTAGAGCTTGGAGAGAAGCAAACTCAGGACTCTGATAAGGGTACTCATTCCATTCAGGAGGGCTTCATTCTCATGACCTCATCTAAAGCCACACCTCCTAATACCATCACACTGGGGCATAGGGTTTCAACATGCACATTTGAAGGGAAGGAAAACATTCAGTCCTTAATATCTATGCTCCAGGACTTTGAGATCTAAACATACCACATGATTCTCATTGCAAAGTGATGATAATGAATCCTTACCAGGCAGTGAATGACAACTCTTCTTATTAAATGCTACTTATTTTATTTTTTATTTATTTTTATTTTTAAAAGATTTTATTTATTTATTCATGACAGACACACAGAGAAAGAGAGGCAGAGACACAGGCAGAGGGAGAAGCAGGCTCCATGCAGGGAACCCAACGTGGGACTCAGTCCCGGGTCTCCAGGATCACACCCAGGGCTGAAGGTGGCGCTAAACCGCTGAGCCACTGGGGCTGCCCTAAATGCTTATTCTAATATTATAAGCTAAAGAGTTAATCAAAGCATTCCTTGTGTGTGTCTGCATGTGTGTATGTGTGTTTGCATGTATGTGGTGTTAATTTTGGTAAAATACATATAATGTGAAATTTACCATTTTAACCATTTGAGGTGTATAATTTAATGGCATTAAGTATATTCACATTGTTGTGCAATCATCACCACTATCCATTTATATAACTTCTTTCACCTTCCCAAACTGAAACTCCATACTCATTAAATACTAACTCCCTATTCTCCTTGCCCCTACTCTCTGGCAACCACCTTTTTACTTTGTCTCTATGAATTTGGCTACTCAAGGGACCTCTTTTAGGTGGAATCATAGAGTTTTGGTCATTTTGTGACTAGTTTCTTTAGCTTAGCATAAAGTTTACAAGGTTCATTCATGTCAGCATGTGTCAGAATTTTTCCCTTTTAAATGCTGAATAATATTCCACTGTATGTGCACACACACATTTTGCTGATGCATTTATCCATCAATGGACATTGAGTTGCTGAATCATATAGTAATTCTAATTTTAATTACTTGTTTTCCATAATGGCTGCATCATTTTACCCTCTCAGTGTCTCTGCATCATCACCAATACTTGTTATATTCTATCATTCTGAAAATAACAATCCTAATGGATGTCAAGTGGTATCTCGTCTTCGTTTGTATTTCCTGAATGAGAAGTGATGTTCCTCAGCATCTTTTCAGTGCTTATTGACCATTTGAATATTTTCTTTGGAAAAATGTGTTTTCAAGTCCTTTGATCATTTTGTTTCGATTTTTGTGTGAATGTGAGTTGTAGGAGTTCTTTACATACTCTGGATATTAACCTCTTATCAGATGTGTGATTTACAGATACTTCTTCCTTTCCATGTTGCCCTTTCACTCTGTTTATAATGTCCTTTGGTGTATAAAAGCTTTAGATGTTAGTAAAATCAAATTTAATCTATTTTTATAATGTTTTCTTCCCTGAGTTTTAAGCAATGTACTTAAGAAATCATTGCCAAATCCAATGTTATAAAGATTTCTGCCTATGTTTTCTTCTAAAGGTTTTATAGTTTTAGATCTTACATTTAGGTCTTTGATCCATTTTGAGTGAACTTTTGTATATGGTATAACTAAGAGTCCAAATTCATTCTTTTGCATGTAGATATCCAATTTTCCCAATACCATAAGTTGAAAGGGCTGTTCTTTCCCTACCAAATTATCTTGGCACTCCTGCCAAAATCAATTGCCTGTGTTTGCAAATGTATTGCATTCCATTGGTCTATATGTCTGCCTTTATGCTAGGACCACATTCTTAATTATTGAAGTTTTGAAGTTAAATTTGAAATCAGAAAGTGTGAGACCTCCAACTTTGTCCATTTTCAAATTTGTTTTGGGTATTTGATGCCCTTGAGATCTTTAAAATAATTTTAAGATATATTTTTCTATTTCTGTAAAAATATCATTAAGAATTTGATAGGAATTGCATTAAATCTGTCAATTACCTTACCTAATATTGATATCTAAGCAATATTAAGCCTTTTAATCCATGAACATGGGATGTCTTTTCCTTTATTTGTACCTTCTTGGTTAAATTTATTCCTTAGTATTTTATTCTTTTGATGCTATTGCAGATGGAATAGTTTTCTTAATATCCTTCCTTTTCAAAATGTTCATTATTCGTGTATAGAAACACAGCAGGTTTTTGTGATGATTTTGTATCTGAATTTTAAATTGCATTTTAACATCTCAGAAGTAAAAAAAGGTATTAGCACTGGGTAACAAATTATTATTAGAAGGACATGTTTAATAAGCAGTATATTTTAATGTAATGTTACAGTGAATACAATTGTTTAAATTAAAGACATTTACAAGTCAAAAGAAGTCCATCATTAACCACATGAGCTCATTTCTCTTGTTTTTTTTTTAATCACCAGAAAAGAAATCTGTGTTTATTCATATTGTTTCTCTTTTCCTTCAATTTTAAGTTACATGAATAGATAAACATGCATTGATGAGAATAAATAAATAAATATTTTTTCTTAAAGTTACAAGGGACAATGTTTTCTTAAATTCTTAATGAAGACCGTATGACAAATTTGATCCTTGTGTGACTTTTCATTTACTAAAGTAACTTCCTTGTTAAATCTATGAGGTCTGTGACAGTGAATGCCAGATACAATCATTTACTTATCAACACTAACATCAGTTGTTTACACTTCAGTTCATCTGAAGTTTATTGAATGCATAAGATGATCACTGCTATGAAGAAACAGCCTATGTATGGCTTTATGTTGTCAACAGTCTCAAAGAAAAGCAATAAGGTCATGTGATTGTTTCTGCGGTTGAATACTTACTAAAATGAGTAAGTTGGTCAGCTAACAGATGAAAGACGAAAGACAAACACAAATCAGTCCACCTATTTTTATTGGATATATAAAGGCCAACAGTCTAATTTCTCCATTTTTCAGCAAGTTGTGATTTCATGGATGACTTCTTCAGAAAATTTTCTTGGAGACAGTGTATGTATAAAGAATCATATAGACTGAGTGTTAGGCTTTGCAAACAGTGGGTGAAATTTGGGTGTTGTTAAGAACTATAATAAACCTATCTACCTATTCAATGGACAAACTCCTACATGTCTCTCTGTAATCATTTTTTAGATAATATGTTATTAATGAATAATTATCAAATGACCCTTCAGAAAAGCAAAAGAAAAATTAATTGATTGCCTTATTAACATTGTTGTAAATATGTGGATGAGTGAATATTCAAAAGCTAATTTTTTTCTCATGCGTTGGACAATATACAAATGTTCCAGTGCTTCTTTGTAGCAATGATGATCATTTGGGAAAAAAAAATCTAGATATATTAGTAGCTTAAGACTGTGGAAAATATTTGGAAAAAAAATCCTTCTGTTCTGAGTCTAAATAGAAGACTTTGAAATGGCACTATCTAGTTTGACCTAAGCCAGTAAACAATCCAGTAACTCAAAATATGCTTTAGTTTTTTCTTTTCCTTTTTTTTACTATTTTTAGAATAATAGGAATGTGTGGGTGGAACAGAAGAAATACAACATGATACATAACCATTATAATTCTTCTCCCAGTAGGCCTATACCTCCAGCTAAGAGTGTTTCTTTAATTTATGTAATGACTGGGGAGCCTGGGTGGCTCAGTTGGTTAAGCTTCTAACTTGGGCTCAGATCATGATCTCAGGGTCCTGCGATTGAGCCCTGCTTTGGGCTCCCTGCTCAGTGAGGAAGCTGCTTCTCCCTCTGCCCCTCCCCAGACTTGTGCTCTCTCTTGTTTTCTCTCTCAAATAAATAAAACCTTTTTAAAAATTTATCTAGTGACTTAGATAATCAGCCTTTCTTTTTTTTATTTATTTCTTTTTTTTTTTGTCTGTACCATCAGCAGTAGTGGCCACTGCCCATGTGTGGCTGTCTCATCAAACACTTGAAATGTGGTTACTGTAACTGGGATATGGATTTTTTTTTAATTTAGAAAAACCTATTTTTTAGAGGAGTTTAAAGTTGAGTAGAAAATACAGAAAATTCCCAAGTGACATCTGACCTACACATGCATACCTTCACCCACTCTCAACATCCCACACCACAGAGGTACATTTGTTATCATTGATGAAACTATATTGACATATTATCACCTAAAGTCTGTAGTTTACATTTGGATTCCTGTGTGGTGTGGTGCATTCTATGGGTTTTGGCAAATGACACGTATCCACCCTTGTCATATATAGAATATTTCCCCTGCACTAAAAATCCTCTGTGTTCCGCCTCTTCATTCCTCCTTTTCCATTAACCCCTAGAAACCACTAATCTTTCTTTTTTTAAATCTCTGTAGTTTTGCCTTTTCCAGACTGAAATGTAGTTGGAATTGTACAATATGTACCTTTTGAAATTGGCTTCTTTCCCTTAGTAATATACTTTAAGATTCCTCCAGATTGTTTCATGGCTTGATAGCTCATTTCTTTTTTAGCACTAAATACCATTGTCTGGATGTACCACGGTGCGTTTATCCATTCTCCTACTGAAGAACATCTTGGCTGCTTCCAGGTTTTGGCAATTATGAATGAACCTGCTATAAATATTCATGTGCAGGTTTTTGTATGAACCTAAGTTTTCTGTATATTTAGGAAAATATCAAAGAAGTATAATCACTGGATAGTATGATAAGAATATGTCTAGTTTTTCTTTTAAGGTTTTTAATTTATTTATTCCTCAATCCAGGACCCTGTCAAAGGCAGACGCTCAACCACTGTGAGGTGTCCAGGTGTCCCAAGAATACATCTAGTTTTATAAAAGATTTCCAAATGTCTTCCAAAGTGATTGTACCATTTTGCATTCCCACCAGCAATAAGGGAGAATTCCCATTGCTCCAGATCAGCATTCAGTGTTGTCAATGTATAGATTTTGGCCATGCTAATAGTTGTGTAGTGATATCTCATTGCTGTTTTCACTTGAAATTTTCTGGTGACATATGATATTGAATACTTTTTAATATGCTTATTTGCCACCTGTTTAACTTCTTTGGGGAATGTCTATTCAGGTCTTTTAGCCATTTTTTTTAACTGGGTCATTTCTTATTTACGTGCTTCAAGAGTTCTTTGTATGTTTTGGATAACAGTCTTTTATCAGATGTGTCTTCTGCAAAATTTTCCTGGTCTCTGGCTTATCTTTCATTTTCTTGATAGTGTCTTGTGGGGAAGAAAATTTAATTTTTTAAAAAGTTTATTTATTTATTCATGTGAGATACAGAGGGAGAGAGAGAGAGAGAGGCAGAAACATAGTCAGAGAGAGAAGCAGGCTCATCTCAGGGAGCCTGATGTGGGACTCGATCCTGGATCCAGAGATCACGCACTAAGCCAAAGGCAGACACTCAACTGCTGAGCCACCCACGCATCCCAAGAAAATTTAATTTTAATGAAATTCAGCTCATCAGTTATGTCTTTCATGAATCATGTCTCTGGAATTGTATCCAAAAAGGCATCACTATACCCAAGATCATCTAGGTTTTCTCCTTTGTTGCCTTCTAGGAGTTTCATAGTTTTGTGTTTTCCATTTAGACCTATGATTCGTCTTGTCTTAATTTTTGTGAAGGATAAAAGTTCTGTGTATAGACTCATTAAAGGGTGTTTTTGTTGTTGTTGTTTGGTTGGTTGGTTGGTTTTGGGGTTTTTTGGATGGCTGATAGTTCCAACTCCATTTACTGAAAAGACAATATTTGTTCCATCTTATAATTTTTGCTCCTCTATCAAAGAACAGTTGACTATATTTAGGTGGTTCTACTTCTGGCCTCTTTATTCTGTTCCATTAAACTGTTTTTTTGTTCTTCCCCAGTTCCACATTGTTGTAATAGATTTATTTATTTTTTTAAAGATTTTATTTATTTATTTGAGAGAGAGAGAGAGAGAGGCAGAGACACAGGCAGAGGGAGAAGCAGGCTTCATGCAGGGAGCCGGACATGGGACTCGATCCCGGGTCTCCAGGATCACGCCCTGGCTAAAGGCGGCACTAAACTGCTGAGCCACCAGGGCTGCCCTTGTGATAGATTTATAATAAATCTTAAAGATTTATAGTATCAACTCTCCAACTTCATTCTGCTCCTTCAATATTATGGAGGCCATTCTGGGTCTCTTGCCTCACCATATAAATTCCGGAATCAGTTTGTCAATATCCATGAAATAGCTTGCTGAGATTTTGAATGGGATTGTGTTGAATCTATAGAGAAACTGACATCTTGACAGTATTGTGTTTTCCTATCCATGGATATGGAATATCTCTAGATTTATTTTGTTTTTTTTCTTGATATCTTTTATTAGAATTTTATACTTTTCCTCAAAGATCTTGTACATATTTTTGAGATTTATACCTAAATATTTCATTTTTGGTGCTAATATAAATGGTACTGTGTTTTTCATTCAAATTCCACTTGTTAATTCCTCAGATGTAGGAATTGACTTTTGTATATTAATGTTGTATCTTGCAACCTTGCTGTAAGTACTTATTAGTTCTAGGAGGGTTTTTTTTATTTTCTGCATTTTATACATATAAAATCTTTTTTGCATTCTTTTTATTTCCTTTTATTCTCTTATTGCACTCCCTAAGACTTTGAGTTTGATGTTGAAAAGCAGTGGTGGGGGATCCCTGGGTGGCTCAGCGGTTTCCCGCATGCCTTTGGCCCAGGGCACGATCCTGGAGTCCCGGGATCGAGTCCCGCGTCGGGCTCCCGGCATGGAGCCTGCTTCTCCCTCTCTTCTGCCTGTGTCTCTGCCTCTCTCTCTCTCTCTATGTCTATCATAAATAAATAAATATAAATTTAAAAAGAAAAGAAAGAAAGCAGTGGTGGGAGGGGACATCTTTGCCTTTACCTGATCTTAGTAAATTTTCTAGTTTCTCACCATTGGGCATGATGTTACCTGCAGGTTTTTTTGTTACAGATGTTCATTATGAATTTGAGAAAATTTCTCTCTATTCTTAGTTTGCTGGAAGATTTTATCATAAATGGGTGTTGAATTTTGCCAATGCTTTTTATGCATCTATGGATATTTTCTTTAGCCTGTTGGTTGATGTTGTAATGGAGATCATATTCATTGATTGTTAAATGTTGGACCAGCCTTGTAGAATTGGATAAATCCCACCTGATTGTGGTTTATAATTCTTTCTATATATTGCTGGATTCAATTTGCTGATATTTTGTTGAGAAGTTTTCTAGTTCTGTTCATAAGAGATATTGCTTTATAGTTTTCTTGTAATGGCTTTAATTTCAGTTTAAGACATTGCTGGCCTCATAGAATGAGTTGGGAAGTATTCCCTCTGCTTCTATCTTCTTAAAAATTGTAGAGAATCAGTATGATTTCTTCCTTGAATGTTTGGTTGAATTCAATGGTGAATAACCTTTTGGAGGATTATTAATTCTTGAATCATTTTCTTAAATAGATAGAGGCATATTCATATTGCATTTTAAAAAATATTTTACTTATTTATTCATGAAAGACACACAGAGAGAGGCAGAGAGAGAGAAGCAAGCTCCATGCAGGAAGCCCAATGTAGGACTCAGTCCTGGGTCTCCAGGATCACACCCTGGGCCAAAGGCAGGCACTAAACTGCTGAGCCACCCAGGGATCCCCACATTGCATATTTCTTCTTGTGTGACTTTGGCAGTTTTTAAAAGAATTGGTGGGTTTCATCTAGATTATCAAATTTGTGGATAGAGAGTTATTCATAGCATTCCTTTATTATGTTTTTGTCATCTTTGGTATTTGTAAAGATATCATTTTCATTTCTGATATTAGTAATTTGTGTTTTCTGTCCTTTTCTTAGCCTGGATAGAGGCTTATTGATTTTATTGATCTTTTCATAGAATCAATGTTTGGTTTGGTTGATTTTCTTTATTGATTTCCTGTTTTCAGTCTGATTGGTGTCTGCTCTAATGTTTATTATTTATTTTCTTCTCCTTACCTTGGATTTAATTTGTTGTTCCTCTAGTTTCCTAAGTTGGAAATTTAGATGATTGATTTTAGATCTTTCTTCTTTTCTAATACATGCATGCAATGCTGTAGTTTCCCTTTACTCACTGCTTTCACTGAGGCCACAAATTCTGATAATTTTTATTTTTATTTTCTTTTAGTTCAAATACTTTAAAATTTTTCTTAAGATTCCTTCATTGATCTTTGTATAATTTAAAATTGTGTTGTTTAATCTCCATGTATTTGGAGATTATTCAGCTACCTTCCTGTCATTGATTTCTAGTTTAATTCCATTATTATCTTAAAGTAGACATTGTATGATTCCTAATTTTCTAAATTTATGAAGGTGCGTTTTATGGCAAAGAATGTGGTCTATGTTGGTGAATATTCCATGTGAGCTTGCAAAGAATGTATATTCTCCTGTTATTGAATGAAGTAGTTTACAGATGTCAATTATATCTAGTTGATTGATGGTGCTCTTTGATTCAACTGTGATCTTAATGATTTTTTCCCAGCTGGATCTGTCCATTTATGGTAGAGAAGTGTTAAAGTCTCCAGTTAGAATAGTGGAAACATCTCTTTCTCTTTTCTGTTCTACCAATTTTTGCTTCACATATTTTAACACTCTGTTGTTAAGTGCACACACATTAAAGATTGTTATGTCTTCTTTGAGCATTGACTCTTTTATTTTCATCTAATGCCACCTTTTTACTTGATACCATTCCATGCTCTGAATTCTGTTCTGTTTGAAATTAATTATTGCTTTCTTTTGGTTAATGTCAGCATGATATATTTCCTTCTCTGTACTTTTAATCTATATGCATCCTTATGTTTAAAGTGGACTTGTAGACAGCATATATTTGGGTCTTATTTTTTTATCCTTTCTGAAAAATCCTTGCTTTTTTTCTGTGTATTTAGTCCATTGACATTTAGAGTAATTGTTATTATAATTAGATTAATATCTACCATATTTGTTACTGTTTTCTAATCGTTGCCGGTTGTTTTTTGTTGCTACTTTTGTCTTCCAAACTTTTTCTTCCGTGTGATTTTAATTGCGCATTTTATATAATTCCATTTTGACACATTTACTAGCTTATTAATTTTACTTTTTTTTTAGTATTTTAAGTGGTTCCTCTAGAGTTTTTAATATACATTTACAACTAATCCAATTCTACGTTCAAATCACACTGCTTCATGGGTAATAGAAATACCTTATAATAAGAAATTATTCCGGGGATCCCTGGGTGGCTCAGCGGTTTAGCGCCTGCCTTTGGCCCAGGGCACGATCCTGGAGTCCCAGGATCGAGTTCCATATTGGGCTCCCGGCATGGAGCCTGCTTCTCCTTCCTTCTGTGTCTCTGCCTGTCTCTCTTTCTCTATGTCTATCATAAATAAATAAATAAATAAATAAATAAATAAATAAATAAATCAATAAATCAATCTATCTTAAAAAAAAAGAAAGAAATTATTCCTAGTCCATCCTTCCCATTCTTTGCATCAATGCTGTCAATCATTTCACTATTATATGATCATACATAAAAATACACACACAAGCATACATAATCAAATACATTTTTGCTATTATTGTTTTAAATAAGCCATTATCTCTGATCAATTAAAAGTAAGAAAAATAAAAGCTTTTATTTTACTTTCAGTTATTTACTTTCTGATGCTCTTTCTTCCTTTTTTAAAAGATTTTATTTATTCATGAAAGAGGCAGAGAGAATAGCAGATACATAGGGAGAGGGAGAGGACTCCTGCAGGGATCCCAAAGCGGGACTCAATCTCAGGACGCCAAGATCATGAACTGAGCCAAAGTCAGAGAGACTCAACCATTGAGCCACCCAGGTGCCCCAATGCTCTTCCTTTCTTTATGTAGATCCAAGCTTCTGCTTTTGTTACTTTCCTCTCTCCAAAGAACTTCATTTAACTTTTTTTTTTTTTTTTGCTGGCAACAAATTTCCTCAATTTTTTGTCCGAGAAAGTCTTATTTTTCTTTCATTCTTGAAGGTTAAGTGTGGGGGTACAGAATTTTAAGTTGGTAGCTTTATCTCTCAACACTTTAAGCATTTAACCTCACTCTATTTTTGCTTGCATAGTTCCAGAGAATTCAGATATAATTCTTACCCTTGCTTCTCTAAAGGTAAAATTTTTTTTTTGTTTTGTTTTTTTGTTTGTTTAATCTGGCTTCTTTCAAGGTTTTTTCTTTTTTTTTTTTCTTTTTCGAGGTTTTTTTCTTACCTTTGTTTTTTTAAAGTTTGAGAATGATATGCCTATGTGTAGAGTTTTGTGTTTTTGTTTTATGTTGTTGGCATTTATCCTGCTTGCTATTCCCTGAGCTTCTTGCATCTGTGATCTGGTACCTGACATTAATTTGGGGGGAAATTCAGAGTCATTATTGCTTCTAATATTGCTTCAGGTTTTTTTCCTCTCTCTTCTTTTTTGGTATTTCATTACACCATTACACCTACATTACACCTTTTCCCTCCTGGTTTGGATAGTGTATTTTGGGTTGTTGGGTTTTTTAGTCTTTTTTTTCTCTCTGCTTCTCAGTTTTGCAAGTTTCTACTGTCATATCTTCAAACTCAGAGTTTTTTTTCTCAGCCACATCCAATCTAATAATGAGCCCATCATTCTTCATTTCTCTTGCAGTGTTTTTGATCTCTAACATTTCTTATTTATTAGAATTCCTATCTCTATGTTTTTATAACCCACCTTTGATTGCTTATGTTGTCTATTTTTCCCATTAATTCCTTACCATATCAATCATAGTTTTTGTTTTGTTTTGTTTTTTAATTCCTGGTTTGATAATGCCCACTTTCCTTCTGTATCTCACTCTGGTTCTGATGGGTGTTCAGTCTCTTCAAACTGTGTTTTTTGCCTTCTAGTAATTCATGTTATTTTTTTTGAAAGGATGACATGATGTAGTGGGTAAAAGGAACTGCAGTAAATAGTCCTTTAGTAATGTAATAGTAAGGTATGGAGAGAACAGTAGCATTCTATAGTTCTTTGATTAGGTCTTGATCTTTTGGTGAGCCAGTGCTCCCAGATGATGAGCTTCTTGTCTCCTTCCCCTTTAGGTGGATGAGAATGGCTAGAGGAGGGTGAAATTGACTATTTCCCTTCCCTAGGTATTAACTCTGATAAAACCCCAGCAGTGTAGGCTCTGATAACATAGCTTTTATAAGGGAACTCCTTGTTAAGATCACAATCCTCTGGCATCTCAAAATGGTTCCTTTATCTCCCTCCTGATAAAAGCATGAGAGGATTCCCCCACCCCCCCAATATTCACTGTGAGAATTTAGTAGAGCTCTTGGCAGAAAAATCCACAAAAGTGGAAATTAAGACTCAAGACTGGATCCCCCTAGAGTTTTTAACTTTTAGGCTTGTCTACACTAAGCCTCTAATAATTTGTCAATTACAGTTTGTTTCTCTACCCTGCCACACAAATTTCTGCTTGTAGGTTTTTGCTCAGGTATGTTGTGATTCTCTGTATACACTTGTGTTTCTCTCCAATGTTTGGGCCAGCCATTTGACCTCACTTTTCTGTTATATCTGAGAAGAGCTGTTGATTTTTCAGTTTCTTCATCTTTTTACTTGTTGAATGAATTGGTGACTTATAATCCTGTATGACATACCAGAAACCAGAGGTCTTTGATGTTAAATTTTTAAGTATATTGTTTGCGTATGCAAACAGGAAATTGCAGATTTGGGAACCAAATCATGACTTTGACTAACAAATTTCCATTTTGTTCTCAGATGTTGGTCTTCTGCAAAGACACAATTAAACTCTTCACAAATGTGACAGTAAGAGCAGTCCATGGAATATGTGCCCCAAGAGAGATTAAGCCTTATTAGGATAGCCTATAAAATAAGTTTTTGAGGTTTTCTCTCTCATCATATTTCTTAGGAACAAGAGTGGCTCCTCTTAGCAAATGCAAATGTATACCTAATTCAGTGTGCACTATGGATTTTAGGGACTTTCTGAAAAGAGGGTGGTATGTCAGTTATCAAGGGAGCTTCGTGAATGGAGAGGCAAATCATTTCCCTTGAAAGTGGACAATGCCAAAAACTATTCCTGAGCATTCCTGAGAGAGGAAAAATATTTGAATTACAATCTTACCTTCAAAAGAAACATCACTGAATGTCTTCAGTAAGTGAATGTTGAATATTTATATTTAAATTGTAAATTTTTCATAATGAAAGGACTTTGATTTTTTTAGTGCTTTTTTAGAAACACTGGATGCTGAACTTTCTTTTTCACTATGTACATTTATGATTCATACTGAAAGTAAATGTTGAAATATCTAGTGAGAGATCTTTAACACCAACCATAAACCAGTTTCAGATTAAGGGTGGAAGTAGACAGAGAAGGCTTTGCATGGCAAGACTCTGAGCTTAGAATTGTAAAGAGAGACCAAAGATCTTAGTTTCAGAGAATGTTTTATAGATCACCCTCCTTTGTGATTAGTTTTTCCTAGTACATAATTACTACATAGCACATGCCTTTAGAATTTATCCAGTTTCTTGCCTGGTGGGTTCTAACATTCTCTGTGAGTATTCCTTTTAAAACTTTAGCTTGACTATGTATATAGCTATAGGCACTGACTCAAGTGTATCATTTACTTAATATCACTTTCTAAAATGTTCAAAAATTCTAATGAGCAGTTGGTCATCATATCTACATCTCAGGTAGTTAGTTAGAATTATAGGGGTCATTATGTGCAGACAAGTCAGGTACTGTGTAGGCTTGGTGCATCTCAGGGAATTTCTCTGCTGTGTCTGATTCAAATTTGAAAACAAAACAAAACAATGGCATGATAAAGGGCTATCTTTTAGGTAAAGATTTTTCTCCTTCTTTTTCTTCTTCTCCTCCTTATCCCTCTCCTCACCCTCTTCCCCCTCCCCTCCCTTCCCCTCATCCTTCTTCTCCTCCTCCCTCCCCCTTTGTCGTGGTCATTGTGTCTTTCTTTCTTTCTTTCTTTCTTTCTTTCTTTCTTTCTTTCTTTCTTTCTCTTTCTTTCTTCTTCTTCTTTCTTTCTTTCTTTCTTTCTTTCTTTCTTTCTTTCTTTTTCTTTCTTATTTCTTTCCTTTCCTTTCTTTCTTTCTTTCTTTCTTTCTTTCTTTCTTTCTTTCTTTCTTTCTTTCTTTCTTTCTTTCTTTCTTTCTTTCTTTTCTTTCTTCTTCACCAGAAAATTACTATCATGTTTTGGCATCTGCTGATATGAGTTGGGGAACTTGCTAAAAAAGTAAGTTACTTTCCACCTCAAGGTTTCCAAGTTTCTGGTAGAAATCTAAAAAATATATCTTAGCTCTATCTCTGGGCAAAGGTATTTTGCTAACATTTCTTCTCTTTTTTCCTGACCTTTTTCTTCATTATTCACATACTGTATCCAACATTTCAGCCCCTCTAATCTTAGGATAAAAGAAAGTTAAGATCTGTAAAGCTGCTCAACAAAAGAATTTAATTGCCCTCTCTTAAAATCCAGGGAAAATGGGGAGCACTAAAACTGATGTCAGAATTTTTTTTTAAAGAAAAAACAAAATACATACCCTTGGAAATAAACTCTATGGATCTTTATTTTCCTTCAAAATTTACTGACTGCAATGATAAAAAAAATATAAGTAGATTCAAAGTAAGTGAAATGTGGCAGACGTTGTTGAGATTTGGCATTTTATATTTGGATCTTTTAGAAAGACTTCTTGTAACACTCTTTGGTATTTGGCATTTTGGTGTATATCCAAGAAATATTACAATTTACATATTCATCCATAATTATCCAAAAAAGAACCAAGTATTGTCTCAAAAGCAAGCTTAGCTGGACTTTCTTACCAATCCCATTTATGTGCAGACATGAAAAGTTCGTATAGACAATCCAGAATAAGATGATCCATATCACAATGAGAATCTCCTTAAACTTTTTCTGAAATGCTGATTTTCATTGTTTGTCTATTTCTCTAGGCTTACAAAGTAGTCTTTCTTTAGTAGCTTTTTTCAAGTACATGTGGTCTGCCTTGAAAACAGAACCTAATAACATATCTGTTATAACAAAAGCAGTATGATATCTATATGTTGCACAATATATTTTCTCTATGTTTTCATCACATGCAATGACTTTTATGTTTAGTTGTACATTTTTAGCATTGATATTTCCACTTTTTTCTAATTAGGTAGAAAGGAATTGGTCATAATAGAGATGAGTTTCAGGTAGAATGCTGGTCTTTACAGGTCTTTGAATGTCCTTGTTAGAAGGTAGGGGAGAGGGGCATCTGGGTGGGTTAGTTGATTAAGTATCTGTCTTTGGCTTGGGTCATGATCCTGAGATGGAGCCCAAGTTGGGCTCCCTGGTCAGTGGGGAGTCTGCTTCTCCCTCTCCCTCTGCTGCTGGCCCTGCTTGAGTTCGCTCTCTCTCAAATAAATCTATAAAATCTTGAAAAAAAAAAAAGGTGGAAGAAGGACACTAACTGAGAAGGCACTTGGAGAATAGAAAATGAAGAGGCCACTCCATTTAGTTTACATAGAATCTTATTCAGGGTAATTTACTGACAGAGGGTAGGGGTGGGGGGATTGGGCAGGCAATGATCCACAGCAGCCGCATAGCTATTCTCTGCAATATCCAGACCTTAGGGCACAGATTATATAGAGTGAGGGGACACACAGAAGGGCATTGTCACACATACCTCAAAGGACTTTCCTGCCCCTAATTGACAGCTAATCTTTAATTAGATCTTGGGCATCACCTGTGCATCAGGAAGGAGGAATAACTATGTTATCTCTAACAGATTCAGGGGAGACCAAAACAAGCCTTCCCCAAATCCCAGCCTGGGTGGGCATTTCTAAGGTATGTATTAATCTCCAAGGGGCCTGGAACATGTAGCCCCAAAGGAGGTCACTGAGCAAACATGAACATGATGGAGGGCCAAAGATAGAGCCAATATTGTCTGTACTCCTACAGTCCTCTACAGTAATGAGATGAGCTGACTTCTTGTCCTAGTTCTGACATCACATCTATATGACTTTGAGTAAGTCATTATCCTCCTTGAGCCATTATTTCCTCAAAACTAAAAGGAGTTAATAGTTTTCTCTCCTGCAGGATTATGAGGAGTAAATGGGACAATATAAGAAAGCGCATGGTAAGACAGATGTAAATGAAAGTAAGTGCTGCATAAGACTATTAGTCCCAGCATCCTGGAAGACCTCAAGAGAAAGATGAGCTGCTGGAAGGCACACCTACATGGATGGCAAGATATTGTAGAGCCAGTTCTTTTGATTAAAATGTAAAAAGCAAAAAAATGCCCCCCAAAAAGTAAAAAGCTGGAATCTTGTTGCAAAATTTCCCAGAAAACATTGAGTTCATGTGAATGGTGGCTCCTAGAGTTGTAAAATACTCATGATGTTTTCCTGTGGATAATGCCATCCACATACTCAGAATATAGAATTCTTGGTGTTCTTCCTGGGAGTGGGGCCACTGACATAGCCTAGAAGCCCTTATAAACACATTTATTCAATGCTATCATGTGTTGCACACTACAAACCAACAGATGTTCTATAAATTTAGGCCGGTGAAAAAAACAATAGGTCAAACAATTGTTTTAAAAATTGTGGTATTTTTGGATTTAGTTGGGACAGAAGCTAATTGGGATTATGAACGATGTCCCAAGACACTAATTTAATCTCTGCAGTTTCATGTTGAGGCTATTAAATCTACCTAATTAAGACCTACTTCTTTCCAAAAAAAAAAAAAAAAGACCTACTTCTTTCCAACTGAAGATTCTCAGTAGAAGTTCAAGGCAAAGATGGAATTAGAAAATGAGCTTTCTAACGTGTAGGTTAAGACATTGATGGGCTGAAAATATATTTCAAGTTCTATCTGTTGAACTAGAACAATTTCCACCACCATGCTTTATATCTTGTCTGTTTTTCTCAACAATTCACTGAAAACCATCATGATAGTTCAGTCAGTTATTCATATTTTGTGAGTACTTGCCCCAAAAAATCTTTTTAGAAATTACTTCTACTTCATCAGAGATGAATAGCCAGGTGGCACTAGACACAGTAGACATAAGGTGAGCTGTTAAGTCATCCATATCTTCCGATGAATATTAATTACCTTGCTTGAAAAACAAGAAGGTGAGGGAACAACGCAATGTCTTAGTGTATTTGGAATTAAGGTTAATCAAAGTTTGAGCCTTTGACATAAAATGGCATAATTGTGTCTCACAGATGGTCTGATATACAAATTATTGAGACAGAAGGAAACTGGTCACCTACATTGTCTGTCTTTGAAGTCAACTCTTGGAAATTGCTTATAGACTATTGAGAATCAGATGTATTGGGTAATTTTAATGCCTGTATCTTGTTAGTCCCTCAAGAGTACCATCAATTAATTGCCAGCTTTTTGGGAACAGTATATGGATTTTCAAAATGCCATTTAAATGTATAATAGATGATGAACCATACAGGGTTACTCTAAAGAAGTATGGTTAACCTCACGTTTAAATATGGCAGAAAAACACCAAAGGGACACATAATTTGTTTAAGGTCATCTACCCAGGACAGCATTTTTGGATCTTACTTTGCCTTTTGTTCTACTCATCCATGTTAGGGTGTGAGAGCAGGTCATAATCATCCTAATCTTAATTCTGTCAATTTATCTAGTTAAAAGGGAGAAATACCCAAAGAGAGCACTCAGAATACTCTTGTACAGACATTAAAAAAAAAATGTCAACTGAGCAAAAGAATACATCACCCTTTTTTGCCATGTACCTAAAGCCCTTGCATATTTTATATTTTTTTTTTCTGTAAATAATCCAGTAGTTCTCAAACAGAAGTGATTTTTTTGCCCCCCTCAGGGGACATTTGACAACATCTAGATACATTTTTGGTTGTCACAGCTGGGGTCAGGTACAGCTGACATCCATCCAGTAGAAGCCAGGGATCCTCTAACACACAGGAGAGCCCCTATAACATAGAACAAAGAATGATCTGACCCAAAATGTCAATAATGTCATTGTCAGATTAAGTCTTTCCTCCATGTTGACTTAAGCCAGATTTCCAATGGAAATGACCATGTTGTACAAGAGATACACTCACTCTCATCTCCTCAGGATGAGGGATTCAAAGGAACGTGAGATGAAAACATCATGGGGATGAAAGATACAGCATAGGGAACATGGTCAATGGTATTATAGCCTTGTAAGTTGACAGACGGTAGCTACACTTGTGAGCATAGCCTAAGGTATAGAGATATTAATTTACTATGTTGTACACTCAAAGCTAATGGAACAATGTGTGTCAACTCTACTTCAATTAAAAAAAATAAATACAAAGAAAAAAAGGACATGTTGAGGTGCTTCCCCAAGATATCCACAAGAACATTCTCCTCTACATGGTGTTGAAGTCATTCCACTAACGAAACAGCAGCCACTTGCCTGTCTGAGAGTCACGTACAGTCTTAGGGCGTGATGTCTTTATGATTCTAAAGGTCAGGAAGACCTTGTGATCTCTTTGAAAGGAGACAAATGTGTACTTTGTACCAACCACTGCATTTAACGGCTTCATAAACCTAGCAGAACACTCAAAAATAATACTTTCAATCTGTTATCTATTTCACATTTAAGTGCTTTCTGAATACATAAGTAAAAAGTTCTGGGTTTGCTTTCAGCTGATCACTATGTCATTTTAAGACTTCTGGCAACCCCTAGGATCCTTCTAACCACAGCCGAATGACTTAATTTATCTTACATTTTTAAATTTTGGTCAAGAGTAGGTATTAAGCATTTTGTAACTGTTTGGGGAATTTGAAAGGTTATTAAGTTCTGAATAACAGAGCCTCTCATGTTTTCCCACCAAACTTTTCCCAGCAGTGAATATATCTGGATCTTATTCTGGTTTTTTATTCTTTTTTTAGCTTCCTGAAATGACTCATGTTCAAACACGGCGACCCTGGTTGATGTTTCTCCTGCAGAACTTTGGATTGACCCTAGGTTGGCTTTCTCTCTTGCTGCTGGCTATATATGAACAAAATATTAAAATATAAGTTAAGAGTCTCAAAATCCTTCACAAATAAATTTATATGGCTTCATTTTGTTTCTTTTGTTGAAAGTGTCGATAGTGGCTTGTAAATTAAGTCTTTTTATCTTAGAGGAAGAGTGTATGTCTTTTAGTTCATTAACTTATTAATTTTATGATGCACTTTGGTTTTAGAATATAAATGTCAGGTTGTCCTCAATTGAGATTTTGATAGTAGAGCCCAGCACCCTGATGGAATTCACATCTTTTTTTAGGAATTAGTAAATTCTGAATTAATTCTGGTAAATTTTCAAACAATATTGTTTTGCCAATAAGGAATGTTTGAAGCAGATAGATGCCTCTTGGGATCAAATTGGCTGCAACTTCTTCTATGTCAATAATGTTTTTCTTCTTGTAAGATGATAAGCCATAAGCAAAATAAATTACAAACAAATGTAATAAAGTCTAGTGTTGATGTTATGATTTGTATGACCTTCTGTTACTGGGTGTCAGATTCTGAGTCAATCCTTATAAAACCAATATAGTATTGTTCACCTGGAAGCATTACCCACAGGCTCATGAATGCTTTTAAGTCAGCAAACTCAGGAAGCCTAAAGGATAATGGGTCAGCGTCCTATCTAATCACCAAGTGAAATCTGTTCTATGTAAGGAAAACTGGAAACAAAAAGGGAAGTTAAGAATTTTAAGTAATAAAGCTGCAGTGAGGCAGTAGATCAATGCATAAAGTCACACAGATTCATCAGAGTGTACTTATGGATCTAATATTACTGACAATGTGATATAGTTTGTATTTGCTTGAGGAGACCTAAACATTGTTCATGAAATGTTCAAGCAGCATTACTGACAACCCGGCAAAATTATTAAAATAGAAAATAACTCTGGCCTTAGTTATTTTTCTTGGAAAACAGTGGCCTAATATTTTTCTTTTTTTTTTTAATGATATATCTTGACTAGGGAAAAAGCCCATTTTTCTGCCAAAATGACTCATGACAATCAAATACATCTCTTGCCTCTTTCTTACCAGTAGGCAGATACTCTGGCATGTCCCACCCAAGCACAGTCTTTTTCAACCACCTTTATTTGATTTCAAAATGAGGCTTGTTTCTTCTTCAGTTGTCTTCAGAGCTTGATTTAATAAGGGGGCCTCATGACATAGTGCAGTCGTTCACAGATGTTGGCAAACATTAGGCTCAACTAGAGGATTTATTCAAACACAGAATGTTCACCTCCATCTTGGGAGTTTCTGATTCTGTAAGTCTGGGTAGGCTTTGAGACTTTGGTTTTGAACGACCTCCAGGTGGTACTGATGCTGCTGGTTGGGCCCCCCCTTTGAGCTACACTCGTGTGGTGGAATCCAGGCACACAAAGCTGTTGCCCAAGAGCTGGTCATTCTGATTAAACTGATTAACACGGCAAAGCTCAAACCAGACCAGTGCTCCTGGGTTGAAACTCATTCCTCTTTACGTCCTTGCCTGGGAGCATCTGACCAGTCAGAGGAGTCACTGGATGAGGAGTCCACAGAGAGGCACTTTTCTTTATGTTTGCCTTAAAGGTAAGCAGACCTGACACATTGAGTTTTGCCCTTCTTTTGTTAAAGAATATAGTAATTTGTAGTTGAACAAAAAAATGCCTTTGTATGGGTCAACACAGCACAGAGGTTGCATACAAGAAGCACCTGGCATCATCTGTGTTTTGGTTTCTATGACCAAGTTCTGATTTTGACATTAAGCCCTAATTTATGCCAATTTAATTAGAAAAGCTCTGATAGATGACTTTATTCCAAGGTAAAGTTTAGAGTGGTTTGGGGCCAACTAAATTAAAATGTTTGATGTGAAAAAAATAAAATAAAATAAAATAAAATAAAATATTTGATGTGAGCTACTCCATAACCTTCAAGTTAGAGTGAGTGTCACCTGACCTCTAGGATGAGGATGTGGGCATAGGTGTTCGCAGGGAGTCATGTGTTGGAATGATCAGAGGGACATCCTCCATGAGCATTTTGCAAGCCTACAACTAAGGCCTTGATTGTAAGCAGAGTCCCAGCCATCATAGGCCACCTGTAGAGGTAACCTTAAGAATAGCATGATGTAATGGCTTCTGAGGGCACCTTTCTGGGCTCACGACTACTTCCTTCTCCTACCTGAGCTGGCTGTTTGCTAATCCACTGAGTAATCCAATAGTCTGAGATGGAGCTCCAGCCACAAACAATCTTAGAATTGCTAGAAATTCTCTTGTTCCTCAAAATTGAGTGATAATGATAAACCTATTAGACCAACTATTTGCCTTCTAAATATGCACAGAGCCTAAATTTGGGATGGCTGAATTTTGTCATCCCGGTAAGTCATTTAAATTATGTGTTACTCACTGAGATTTGGCGTAATTGGTGTGTTCCTTGAAGGCAGATTTCTCAATAATGTTAGAGTATTTCTGTTTGCCAGACCTAAATTTAGGATTCCAGTGTATTTCTACTTGGTGATTGATTTGTTTTGTAGTCACTGAGCTAGAAATGGTCCACAAAAAAAAAAATCAAGGGGCAAATCACACAGAAATCCTACTTGAACATCTGTCACCCACTGACAGCCATGTTTAGGGGAAGGGGAATTGGCTCCACGTCACTGTGATGCTAAGTGCAGGGCCTGGGAAGATGGTTTCAGTGCTGTAAGCTTACCAGTATGAGACTGTTATACGTATGCACTTAGAAATTGTGGCCAATACCACTCCTCCCAGAACTTACATTTTGGAGGTGAGACTGTGCCTCTTTCTAAGACACCTGTCAGGATACTGCACACTTACCTGTTCCTTTCTCTTCAAAGCTGGAGGGTTTGAGGCTGCTACTCACCAGGTAGACTGGACTGCTACTAACCAGGTAGATTGGACTACTCGGTTTGGGGCTCTTGTGTGATCGATTAAAAAAAAAAAAATCAGGTTTTAAACTGGAATCTTGGTTCAAATCCCAGTGCTGCCATTTAGTGGCCTTATAATTTCTTTGTACAACTATGTCTTCTCATGTAAAATAAAACTAACAATGGAACCTAACTCATAGGATTGTGGTGAGGTCCATATGAGATACCTACTGCTCACAAAGCACTTAGCACAGTACCTGGAAAATAGAAATGGCTCCAGAAAGATGAAATTACCCATTGTCATCAGTTTCACAGTTTACTTCTCAGAGCTATATTTTGGGTCAAGGAAATGTCTTGTCTTGTTGGAGAAAGGTGATCAAGTCTTCTTTATGTAATGTCTGAGATCCTCTGGTGATGCCTACAAGCCAGCCCCCACCAGTTCTGAGCTGTGCGCAGGTACTTTCACCTTTACTCACTTCCAGATCCAGAGAGATGGGGCCCCCTTGGGCTGCTGACCCTCCTCCGCCCATCTCCCTGGGAAGCCTTTATCCACATGTCATAAGGCTTGCGCTCAGTGTGAGCCCCTCTCTCCTTCCCTTTCTCTCTCATAATAGATGAAAACCTGTTATGTTCTACTCTACTCATACTTCTAAGGATGTAGAGGTCGAATCATGGAGCCCTGAGGTTATGGTTACTGTTATGACTCAATCTCAACTCCGGGAGAGCAAAAAGTAGCTCAGTAGATTGCCCATGTTGCCAGAGCACCTGCTATCTAAACAGTGAGGCCTGGCCTGTCTAAACAGCCTGACCTGCCCCCTGGCTGGCAGCACACATAGCCTCCACTGGACCCCAAGAACACCATGGACAGTGGTGCTCATCTCCCCCACATGCTGTGCACACCCCAAGCGCCATAGCTCTCTTCAATGTGGGGGGACGAGCCCCACATTCTCATACTTTACTTACATAGGCACCTCTCAAAACCCAACTGAAACTGTAGGGAGTTTGAGAGGCTAAAGAGACATTACCAAATCCAAAGGGATACCCCACCCCATTGCTCCTTGAAGGGCCTACCTATGGAATGTATTTGCACAACCTGACTGTACCCATGCACCCACCCACCCTGCCCTGCCCCCGCCACAATATCCACATCTCAGAGCAGGATGTTTGTCATATAGATCTTCCCCTGCACACTCCTCCATGCCCCACACCCAGTTTTGCAAAGTCTCTTGCATCTCAGAAGCTTCTCTTATATAGCTCCCTCCACATCCCTAATCATACTTAACAACATCAAAAAATTTCCCTCTTCCCCTACTCACAGAGAGGGATGCTTTACCTGCACTCCCACCAATTCCCATCTGTACCCTTGGCTTCACTCAAAATTTTGGAAAATATCTAGGATTTCTGTTTTCTAGGTATGTTGTCTCATGGTCTCAGCATTCCCTTAAACATCAAGCAAGGCCGAGTGCCCATTGACAGCCTACTGGATCACATAATGCTGGTGCGGGAACCAAAGTCAACCATTTAATTCAACTCTTTGATTTTATAGTCGTGTCGTTACAGCAAACGTATTTATAGCACTCTGTGCCAGACACTATTAAAAGTGCTTTATGAGAGTCATTAAATTCTCTTAAGAACCCTGAGAATGTAGGCCTTATACCATTTTCACGCTCCCTTTTACAAATAAACAAACTGAGGCCCAGAGAGGTCAGTTAACTTGCCCAAGTTACAGAGCCAAGGCAGGCTGGCTCTAGAATCTGCAATCTTAATCTGTATATCACATGGCCTCTATAGAGGGGAAACTGAGGTTCAGAGAGTCTAAATGATTTCCTAAGCTCTTATCCCTGGAAAGGAATTGACATAGGACTTCATTCAGGTCTCTGGCTCTAGTCTAGCCATCTTAACAATCTCCAGGCCTTGCTGGTCTTGCCCAGTCAAACTCTTCACCTGCAAGATCTTGGTCATTTGAGGTTACTTTATTTTTTTTATTTTTTATTTTTTTGAGGTTACTTTAAAAAAAAAAATTATTTATTTATTTATTTATTTATTTATTTATTTAGAGGTTGCTTTTACTACCCAATTCATGTTAATTTCTCCCCATGAGGATGTAGAGTCTAAGCAGCAAGATTTTTTTTAAATTGAAATATAACTGACATATAACATATTTCAGATATACAATAAGATGGTATTTGCATGTCATGAAATGTTTACCACAGTAAGTCTATCTAGTTACAATCTATCACCACACATAGTTACAAATTTCTTTTCCTGTGTCTAGAAGTTTTAAGATCTACTCTCAGCAGCTTTCAAATGTACAACACAATATATCGACTATAGTCACCATTCCATGTTACATCTCATGACTTATTGATTTTATTAATTTTTTTTTATGATAGTCATACAGAGAGAGAGAGAGGCAGAGACACAGGCAGAGGGAGAAGCAGGCTCTATGCACCGGGAGCCCGACGTGGGATTCCATCCCGGGTCTCCAGGATCACGTCCTGGGCCAAAGGCAGGCGCCAAACCTCTGCGCCACCCAGGGATCCCCTTATTGATTTTATAAATAGAAGTATATATCTTTTGACCACCATCATGCGTGTCTCCCACCCCCATCTCTCTGCTTCTGGCAACAACCAATCTGTTCTCTAAACCTCTATGTTTCCTTGGGGGTGTTTTTTGTTTTAAGATGCCACTTATCAGCGAGATCATACGGTATTTATTTGTCTCTGTCTCACTTATTTCATTTAATGTACTCAAGATCTATCCGTGTTGTCAAAAATGGCAGGATTTTCTTCTATTTGTGGCTGTATAATATTCCATTGTGTTGAGTTTATATAATGAAATACTAATATATATGTAGAATATATATTATATATGTAAAGGAATATTGATATATATGTGTGTGGTGATATATACAACTCATCACCACATAATATTTGTATGCCATCATACATATATATGTGGATATATATACACATACATATATGGATATATATATATCCACATATATATCACCATATATATGTATAAATATAAATCTCAAATTTTCTTTATCCATTCATCCATTGATGGACACAGGTTTCCATATCTGGGCTATTATAAATAATGCTGCAACAAAAATAGGGGTGCAGGTTTCCTTTTGAGTTATTTTCATGTCCTTCAGATAAATACCCAGAAGTGGAATTGCTGATCATAAGGTAATTCTATTTTAACTTTTTGAGGAATCTCCATACTACTTTCCCTAGTGGCCTCCCCAATTACATTCCCACCAGCAGGACACAAGGGTTCCTTTTTCTCTTAAGGGTTTTCTTTCTCTGAAGAAAGGAAGGTTGGTTTCTCACCAACCCTTGTTATTTCTTGTCTTTTTCATATTAGCCATTCTGATATATATGAGGTGATAGTTCATTGCAGTTTTGATTTGTATTTCCTTGATGATTAGAGATTTTGAGCATTTTTCATATACCTATTGGCCATTTGGAAGTCTTACTTGGAAAAATGTCTATTCAGGTGCTCTACCCATTACTTAATTGGATTTTTTGCGGGTATTTGTTTCACTTTTTTAAAAAGATTTTATTTATTTATTCATGAAAGAGAGAGAGAGAGAGAGAGAGAGGCAGAGACACAGGCAGAGGGAGAAGCAGGCTCCATGCAGGGAGCCTGATGTGGGACCTGATCCCGGGTCTCCAGGATTAGGCCCTGGGCTGAAGGCAGACCCTAAACTGCTGAGCCACCCAGGGATTCCCTGTTTGTTTCACTTTTGAGTTGTAAGAGTTCATCTACTTTGGATATTAACCTCTTAACAGACTTCTGATTTGCACATATTTTTCCCATTTGGTAGGCTCCTTTTCATTTTGCTGATGGTTTCCTTTACTGTTCAGAGCTTCTTAGTTTTATAAAGTCCTACTTGTTCATTTTTTGCTATTTTTATTTGGGCTTTTGGTGTCAAATCTAAAAAGCCATTACCAAGATTGATGTCAGGGAGCTTACCACCTATGTTTTCATCTAAGAGTTTTAACATTTCAGGTCTTATAATCAAGTTTTTAGTCCATTTCAAGTTGGTTTTTGTATATAGTATGAGGCAGTGGTCCAGGTTCATTCTTCTGCATGTAGCTATCCAGTTTTCTCAACACTTTATTTAAGAGATCTATCTTTTTCCCATTGCATATTCTTGCCTCCTTTGTCATAAATTAATTGGCCATATGTGCATGGGTATATTTCTGGCCTTCTATTCTATTGATCTATTGATCTGTTTTCATGCCAGTACTAATCCGTTTTGATTATTCTACCATTATAATAGGGTTTGAAATCAGGGAGCATAATGCTTCCAGCTTGGTTCTTCTTAAGGATGGCTTTGGCTACTTGGGTTCTTTGTGGTTTCATACAAATTTTAGGACTATTCTATTCTTGTGAAAAATGCCATTGGATTTTGCATGGGGAAATCATTGAGTCTGTAGGTTGCTCTGAGTATTATGGACATTTAACAATATTACTTCTTCTAATCCATGAACATGGAATATCTTTCAACTTATTTGTGTCTTCTTCAATTTCTTTCATCAATGTCCTGATAGTTTTCGGTCTACAGGCATTTTGCCTCTTTGGTGAAATTCATTCCTAAGTGTTTTATTATTTTTGATGTAATAGAAATGGATTGTTTTCTTAGTTTATCTTTCTGGTAGTTCATTACTAGTATAGAAATGCAACAGATTTCTGTATATTGTATTGCTGTGTATTTCCCTGTTTAGGGCTGTTAATTGGTTTATATATTTATGTGCTGCTATGTTGAGTGGCTAAATATTTGCAAATGTTATGTGCTCTTATTGGACTGATCCCTTTTTCATTCTTTAATGGTCTTCTTTGTCTCTTGTTACCATTTTTGTCTTGAAGTCTGTTTTGTCTGTTGTAAGTATAGCAATCTTAGTTTTCTTTTGGTTTCCATCTGCATGGAATATCTTTTTCCATCACTTTACCTTCAGTTTGTGTATGTCCTTCCTTCTTAAGTGAGCCTCTTGTAGGCAACATATGAATGGGAATTTTTTTTTTTTTTTTTTTTTTACCCATACAGCCATCCTATGTCTACTGATTGGAACATTTAGTCTATTTACATTTAAAATAATTACTGATAGGTACACACTAACTGCCATTTTGTTAATTGTTTTCTGGCTGTTTTGTAATTCTTTTTTTGCTTTCTTGTTCTCTTTCTTGATGATT
The DNA here is from genome assembly GCF_003254725.2 of Canis lupus dingo. Lineage (NCBI taxonomy): Eukaryota > Metazoa > Chordata > Mammalia > Carnivora > Canidae > Canis > Canis lupus. The sequence goes on along the minus strand of NC_064244.1, from coordinate 17,497,670 downwards.
TTATGGCTTTCTGTAGGGATCTTAGATTACTTTCTCTTGTTCTTATTTGTATCTAATATAGATTTTTGCTTTCTGTTAGCATGATGCTTACATTAAAAAAAAACAAAACCTTACATTTATGACAATCTATTTTAAGTTAGTAACAAGTGAAGTCTGAATGTATCCAAATCTCTACATTTTTATAATCCCTCTCAATATTTTATTTTTATATCACAATTTACATCTTTTTATCTCATATATCCATTAACAAATTATTGTAGTTTTAGTAATTTTTACTACATTTGTTTTTGACTTTCCATGTGAAAGTAATTAATCCATCACCTTTACATTAGATTATTCTAATTTTACCATTCATTTACCTTTACCAGTGAAAATTATACTTCCACATATTTCCCCTTCACTAATTAGCAGCATTTTGTTTCAGCCTAAAGGAGTCCCTTGAATATTTCTTGTAACGTCTGTCAGGTGATAATAAGCTTCTTCAGTTTTTATTTGTCTAGAACTCTTTATCTGTCTTACAATTCTGAAAGAAAATTTTGCCAGGTAGAATATTTTAGTTGGCAGTTTTTTTCTTTCAGCACTTTGAATATATCATGCCACTTTCTTCTGACCTGCAAAATTTCTGCTGAAAAATCTGCTCATATTAAATGGGGATTCCCTGTACTTAACAACTTATTTTTCTCTTGCAGCTTTGAAAATTTTCTCCTTGTCTTTGAATTTGACACTTTAATTAAAATGTGTCTCAGTATAGGTTTCTTTTGGTTTCTCTTCTTTGGATCTCTCTGGGATTCCTGAATCTGTATGTATGTGTCATTCCCCAGATTAGGTAAGTTTTTAGCCATGATTTCTTCAAATAAATCTTCTGACCATTTTATTTTCTCTTCTCCTTGGAACGCTATAATGCAAATGTTGGTTTGCTTGATGGTGTCCCATAAGTCCATTAAGCTATATTCATTATTTTTCCTTTTTGATTTTTAAAAAAGATTTATTTATTTATTTGAGAGAGAGAGATCATGAGCATGAACATGAGCAGGGCGAGGAGGCCAAGGGAGAGGGAGATGCAATCTCCTTGCTGAATAGAGAACCCCATGTGGGGCTTGATCCCAGGATCTTGAGATCTTGACCTGGACCAAAGGCAGACACTTAAGTGACTAAGCCACTCAGGTGCCCTCTTTTTTCTTTTTGATGTTTTAAGTAAGTTGGTTCCACTGTCCTATAGTTGAGTTCACGGATCCTTTCTTCTGCTTCATCTAATCTTCATCTGAAGAGGATTATGGTCAACCCTTATGTGTGTGTTTAATTGGAAACCTGTCCCTCAGGCCACAGCTGTGAAGACAAGTTGATGGGTTTCTTGAACAAAAAGACTGGTTACCTCAGTCTGTTACCTCTCTGCTATGCTTTGTGGATTGGATGGTTGAGAACTCTTTCTCTCTTTGCTACAGTTTTGTGGGATGCACTAGCAGAAGCCTCACTGGCCACGAGAGCCAGGCAATCTAGAGATTTGTCTTGGGCAGCAGCTGTAAAAATCAGGGTGCCAGATAAATATAGAAGATCCTTTTTGGGAGAAACTGGCACTGAAATGAGGCAGAGGGAGAGCACTAATATGGTGCCTGCCAGCCTCTGTCTTTGAAGAGTATTTCACTAGGCCTTTAGCTGTGTGTTAAATTGGATGCCTGCCTCTCAGGCTGATGCTTTAGAATAAGCAAATAAGTCTCTTTCACAAAAAGTTTGGGTACTTTTCATTCAACTTCCTCTGCCCTGGGCCCTGGCATGGGCTCTGTGTAAGCTATTTAAGCACTGTTTCTTAGCTCACCATAGGTTTGTGTGCCTAGTGGGGGCAAGCCTCATTAAACTGAAAAAAGTTTTGGGGGCTCATCTCTCAGGTAGAGCTCTTAGAGTTGGGATGCCAGATATTTGAGTCAAACCTTTCATTCCTCAGGAAAAAGGTCGGGATTGAGTTCTCTCTCAACTTAAGTTATCATGCTAGGGGTAAGGTTGATGGTAAAATTGTCTCAGCCTCTCCACCCCACCTCAATATGGGTTTTTTTTTTTTTTTTCTGATTTGCCCCATATGGAGGAGTCACTCAGCTAGTTTTGGGACTTTCTTTTCAGAAGAAATTATTCCTTATGCAGTTGTAGATTTGTCTGTGGGAAGAGGTGAGTTCAGGATTCTTTTACATCCACATCTTGAATGAGAAGCTATTTATTTATCTTGTGATTTGGAGCAATATAGTAAGCAATTACAAAATGTTAGATGTGTAAGGTCACCTAATGTGTTTATTATGGCTTAAAAAACTGGTCTCTGAGTGACTCAGTTGGTTAAGCACCTGCCTTTGGCTCAAATCATAATCTCAGGGTCCTGGGATCGAGCCCCAGATTGGGGTCCTTAATAAGCGTGGAATCTGCTTTTCTCTCTTCCCCTGCCCCTCCACCCTGCTTGTGCTCTTTCACTTGCTCACTCTCTCTCAAATAAGTTTTAAAAATCTTTTTTAAAAAAATCCTCTAAATCTCATTTAGAATTTTCAATGCATTGCCCTTAAAAAAAAAAAAATGCAGAGAGAAATACCTGGCTATCAGGCCAACCTGGAAAAGATAGATGACCCTGCAGATACTAAGTTACCCAGATCATCAGTCACAATAAAAGAATAGATAGGAATAGATGACAAAAATTGTGTAAATATTTTTTTCTGCTCGAGAGAGTGTTTCCTGTGATAGTGTTATGTGTGATGAACCCAAGTAATAAGTACAATGCTGAGACCAACATTTAGAGAGAGTTCATGGAGATAAGTTTTGCTTTATTTTTTAATTAAGTAAGAGCAGAGGGTATATCCAGAATTATACTTTAATAATAATTGTAATAGCTATTACTCATTGAACTTCTTTATACAAGGCATGGCTTATTACTTTACCTATACTATTTCTCTTGTCGTTTAAGTCCTATATTAAGCCATTTTGGAGATGAGGGGCTTGAGTCAAAAAGCTTAAGTAACTTACTAAAGATTACACAGCTCATAAATGGCAGAGCTACTGTGGTTCCATGGTCTTGGGTCTTTCCACTGCCTCAAACAAGGAACTCAAAAGGCAGCACTAGAAGAGGTCCTTCTGAAGTGCTGTGTGGGAATCCCCTTTCTTACACATCAACTTCCAACAATGGAGCAAGATGCCTTGGAATGAGGGGGTTCCCCAGTTGGGAAAGGCTTTTAATAAGGAGATGTGGAGCTAGATGACCTCTAAGCACCCTCAACCACCATCACCACCATCACCACCACCAAGCTAGATGCTGACAGTCCTGCAAAGGCATTTTGTTGGAGGGAATGGAAATTGACAACACATTTGTGTTCTAAAGACTCAAACTTCATACTACATACAATTTAGGGGAGAGAAACACTTTCCCATCCATTTTTGGAGCTATTTTAGGTTTGCCAACTATATCTGAGGGTTCTTTTTTTCAAATATCCAGGTTGCTATCATAGCACTCACTGAAAACTTTGAAGTTAACTCCTTCCTTGTCTGTGTTTTCCATTACACTTTTAGTTCTTCCAGGGTAAAATGATCTCTCTTATTCACATTTATACTCTTAGAACCTAGCATATCACCCACAAGGTGCTAAATAAAAATTTGTTAAAATGAACTGTCTAAAAACAAGTCAGAGCATGTCATTCCCTTAATCAAAATATTTTGTTTCTCCCTGTTGCCTTCAGGAAGATGTCCAAGTTACTTAACATGGAATACCTTCACAAATCCATGATTTGTCCTCTTTCTACTTCTCCTGTGGGATTTTCATTCCTTCTTTGTGTTTTATGTTCCAATAAAATTAGAATGCTTGTGTATTTTCTTTGAGGTATTGCTGTTTCTCATAGCCATGTGTTTGCAAAGTGGTTTCCTTTCTCTGGCATGCCTTGGGTATGACTTCCTCTAGAAGTTCTCTTCATTCTTCCTCCTAGGTCTTACAAAACCCAGTGGGATTCTATCATCATCTTTTCTCCTTCCATTAACTCTCTATCATGGTACCCAGAGCTCTGGCATATCACTGTTTAGACAGCACTTTTTCCCACCAGAAGGCAATCTTCTTGAGAACAGATGCTACATTTTGTTTATCCTGATATTTATAGAACCATGATCTTTACCTGGCCCATTGATGGCATTCAGTAGCTATCTGATGAATAACTGAATGAATCAATTAAAGTGCTTTGGCAATTGTATTGGAAATCAAACCAATATTTAAGTTTCTAAGATATTTTCAAAGTCTATTTGAAAACAAACAGAAAACCTCATAGAGATGCCAAATTGCTTTTTCTTCACAGATAAAAAGCAGATCTAATTTACCTAAATGGCACTGTTAATCCCTGGTGGAGTTGTGCAAATCTTTAGGCTACAAAGAATTACTTATGAGGTTGTTTTTTTTTTAAATAATGGTATACAATTCTTTTTTCAGTGTTGTTTTAATGCAAGTATTTGAGGAGGCTTTGAATATCAAGAGATTACAATTATCTCTTAAATTCTTCTCCTGGAATGAAGATTATAAACCACTCTCCATATCTGAAACCCATTGAGTAGAAAAGATGAGACCAATCTAATGAAATTCCAGCCTAATCTTTTGGATTGGGATCACAAGTAGGATATTCAAAGTATTTACCTGTAGTTGTGCAAGTATTAGTCTGATGTTTTTATAAATCATTATTATTTTTAAAGATTTATTTACGAGAGAGAGAGAGAGAGAGAGAAAGAATATGAGTGGAAGGGGCAGAGGGAGACAGAATTCCAATCAGACTCTGCACTGAGCATGGAACCTGATGTGGGGTTTGGCCTCATGACTGTGATCATGACCTGAGCCAAAACCAAGACTTAGATACTTGACCAATTGCACTACCCAGGTGCCTCCTTTTTTGTTTTATTTTTGTAAATCATTTTTAAAAAATCTTTTAGTTATTATTCCAATAGTGTCATGAGGTGGATAAAACAGCCTTGTGCTATTGACCAAATTTTGTTTGTATATCCCCAAAATTCATTTGTTGAAATTCTAACTCCCAAGGAGAATTTTTGTAGATGTGGCCATTGGGAGTTGATTAGGTCGTGAGAGTGGAGCACTCATGAATGGGATTAGTGTCCCTATAAAATGGAGTCCATTTTATAAGGACACTTATAAGAAAGCTCACCTCACCCTCACCATGTCAGTACACAATAAGAAGACAGCCTCTATTAACCAGAAAACATGCCTTCACCAGACACTAAATCTGTCTAGGACTTGATTTAGGATTTCACAGCCTCCAGAACTGTGAGAAATAAAATTCTTGTATGTATAAGCTACCCAGTTTACAGTATTTTGTTATAGCAGCCCAAACTGACTAAGACACTTTGGTTTTCAGGAAAGGTGATGCTAGTGAGTCACCAATAGATTCTTTTGTCAAACTCAGAGGCTACAGCTAGCACTGGAACTCAAGAGTTGGTATACTATTGTTCAGATGTTTCCTTTCTGACCAACATGAAAAAAGATAGGTAAAACATGCAACAGGATCTCTGTTTAGATACCTTTTTTAAGAAGATAGTGATTTTAGAGATGAGAGGGGAGCATTCCACATCTTCATCATATGACATAATGACAATAACCCTCACACCACTGCCAGTGCCATGACCACTGGGTAAGCACTGACTATAGACCAGGCACTGTTCCAGGTGCTGTAAGTATCATCTCCATTAACCTTAGTACAATTTTAAGATAGTTATTCTTTTTTTTTTTTGAGATAGTTATTCTTACATGCGTATACTGATGTTTGTAAGAAATTGGTGAGCAGTTAACATCCATCTTCTAGGATTAGTATAAGAAGTACAGGAGAAAGTGCATTTGAGAGTATTTGCAAACAGTAAATATCTAAACGAATAATAGATTATTTTATTCTGCACAATTTATTTAAAGAGGAGACACTCAGATTGAAGCGCATGTAATAATATTTGTCTGGTTGTCCAATTATGTTCTGCATCAAGACTATTGTTGATCTGATAAGTCAGTACATTAAAAGTTAAACAGAATTCTTCTCTGAAATAGATATATGATATGATTATATCCAACTTCATGTATAGAATCGGAGAATGCTTGGTCTGGAAGGAAACTTTGACAATTTCCAGCTCAATCCTTTATTTTACAAAGGTGGAACTTAAAATACTAGAAGGCTAGTACAATGCAGTGTGATTAGAAGTATGTTGGGGAAATATAGGTTCTGGATGACAAAATGTTGGCAGCAAGGGAAAGAGAACTACGGAAAGAGGTTTGGAGAAACTGATTTGTCATTGGAGACAAGGAGTTGGGAGTGGGAGAGAAAGCTGCCCAGACACAATATTGGAAGGGGTGCCATAGCCTCAATCCTAATTCCAGAAGCCTTCTTTCCATTTAGCATCAAAGAATCCAGACAGCAGTCAGATGGGCTGGGGTTTGAGGCTCTGACCAGGATGATGGATGAGTCACTGCATCTCAGGATTTAGACGGGTGTCTCTGAATTTCAACACCACCTCCAAGTCCCACTCTACTACTATTGGCTCATCAGAGGATTCGGGAATCCAGGAAATGGAGGTTGGGGAGTCACACTGACCTTGGCCAAGGTGTTGCAGTTGGTGAGTTGCAGAGCTGAGCCCAGAATCCAGCTCCCCTGACTCATCCTCTGTCTTCCACACTGTCTGTTTTGAGTCTACGTTCTGCCAAGGTCTTCTTTCTGGAACTTCCATTGTCTCTTTCTTCAACAAGAACTTTTCTTGCAAAAGGATTAGCGATATTACTTATGTAACCTTGTAACTGAAAGAATGAGAGGTTTGAGGGATCATTCTACATCTACATCATATCACATCATGGGAATAGCTGCCCCCTCATACCACTGCCAACCCTAGGGCAACTACCTTCATTTGTGAAGCACCAATGTGTACCGGGCACTATGAGAGTATCTACTACTTGGAGGTAGTTATTTTTACATGAGTTCACTGATGTTTAGAGAACATACATAGCCACATATGGGTATCATTCAACAGTTCAAATGAATTTACTTCTTTCTGTGGTCTGTTCAGGGATCATGAAATTTGTTTATTAGTTCTGGCTTCCATAGCCTGGCATATTAAAAGAGCATGGGCTATGAAGCCTGCCTCTGATACTTATTTGTTGTGTTAACTTGAACAAATTCCTTAACCATTCTGAATCTCAGTTCCCATCTGAGGCCAGTGTAATACTTTCTGCCTTTCAGGGCAACATAACATAGTTCCTAGCATATAACAAGCAGTCCATAAATGATAGCTATAATGTCACTTCTGTTAATAATATTTTGATCAGCCCAGGTATAAGAAAATGAGTAAAGATTAAATTGAGTTCAAAAGCAATAGTAATACTAACATACTAGCAACACTTGCCAAGCATTTTCTATATTTTGGGCACTGTTTTATAAATAATTACCTGTATCATCTTATTTAATCCTCACAGCGACCTTTACTACCTAAAGTTCATTATGAGAATCAAGGAGTAAATACTTGTAAATAGCTAGCATAGCAACTGGCATATAATAAGCTGTGTGTTTATTAATACAAAAAATATAAATACTATTATTTTCCTCATTTATCAGGGATATTGACTCACAAGAGTATGTGACTTGGCCAAAGTCACACAGCTAGCAAGAGGTGAAGCTAAGACCCAAATCCTGGTAAGCCAAATCCTACATTCCTCACATGGAAGTGTCACAGCAAATAGTCCTGGTAATTCCCACAGAGTAGAAGGTTGTGTACCCTGTGTTGGAGATGAGGGTTATCTTCCATGAACTGGTTGACTTGTCTTCCATGTTACCTCTTTCTCTCATTTCCTTAGATAATGATTTCTTCCAATCCCCTAATATCTAGTTCTTTCTCTCTCTCCATCTGCTTGAGTGGTCCTTTGTCTCTCAGAAAACAACTCAACCATACAGATCCCTTTACTCTTTCTGCTCACGTGGAGACCATGAAAAGTTACCACTCTCTCAAGAGATTTATAGCTTTAAAACAGCACCTTTTCATCCATACCGCACCCTGCAGGTCAACCCACATCAGAAATCTATGTGCCTTTTGGTCCCCTTCTCTGAATCTTTCCAGACTGTTCCTAAGTCCCCTTTGGGCCAAATCTCTATATCCTTTGCCCAAGGTCTCAGGTAACACATTCCTAAAAACGTGCATTTGTGTTACAGGAGAAGTGTGGAGACATGTTACCGCCTAGCTGCCTGGGTGCAGAATGTCTGCTCATTGTTAGTACAACCCTTTCTACCTCTTCTGCTGTGTAACCTATATTGCATATGTTTGCACAGAAAGCCTCGTTTGTATTCCGAGTCTGTTATTTTGATCTGCACGATAAGACAATCACTGTCATTTGAATCCATAGCTTGCGGGGCCTCCTCTGCTTTTCAAGTACGATAAGTTCTTAAACACAAGCGAGATGAAAAACATATTGCGCTTCCCTCAGGGACTATTTAAAATGTAAAATATAAATATTTCTCCTTTGAATGTACTTAACTTAGCAAGCCTGTATCTGGTTTGTGTCCTTTCAGTCATCACACTGACACTGTGTTTGCTATTCCTTCATTTAGCTGAGTCAAAATGAGCTGGAGAAGCGAAAATCAGCACTTCAGCCCTTTCTGCGGAGCAGAGCACAGGAAAGCTTGCCAAATCTCCCTTGATCACATAATGCCTTTCAGATAAGGTTAACTCTGCAGTAGGCCCTGCCTCGTGTTAGTGTTTTATGGTGACAGATCTGCTGGCTTAGGGTCTCCTGTTGCAATGAATCCAGTGTGAGGAAAAGCTAGCAAGACAGTTGGCCATTGGGAGGGCCATGCTCATCTCACTGGGCTCTCTGTACCCAGGGCTTGTGGTCTTTGTGGGGTGGGGGCCACCTCAAAACCACCGCCTCCCTTCCACACCTGCCCCAACCAGGGCGTCCTGGAGAATTCCTGAACATGGAGAAACTAACAGAGTGGCAACCTCTTCCTTCCAGCACCCTTGTACTTTGCCAACCCAGCTGCTGTCATTCAGGTCAGAGGGAGGACAGTGCTTTTGTGCCACCCAGTTTTTAGAAATCTAGCACCGGCTCAGGACAGGTAAGGAGACTGGGAAATGGAGTGTGGGCTCTCTCGATTCCATTCTGCAGGTAGAGTATGAGATGTTGATGCCTATGGCTCCCAGCAGATGAGATTTTCTATATATTCTCTTCGCAGGCCTTTCTTTTGTTATAAGAAAAATAATGAAAGAAACTTTATCAGGTGAAGGAATAAAATGTCTTTGTTAAGAGAGGGGACACTTAGCACTCCAGGGGCAGCACCCGGGGAGGGGGGGGGCGGGGAGAGCGACTTCTCAGTCTCCCAGCCCCTGAATTGTTTCCTCAAGCATGATCTCATGAGTAAGCCCCCATGAGGATGAGAATCTGGAGGGAAAGAGGCATGAAATATATTTAATGTAAAATTTACCACTTAAACCATTTTTAGGCATACAATGCAGAGGCATAATGTCATTCACAGTATGTGCTACTGTCATCACTTACATGTCACACTCCTTCTACCACCAGAAACTCTGTGGTCATCAGGCAATGACTCCCCATACCTGCCACTGCCTGAGTAAACTCCAGCATATGTTTCCAAGGTTCATCCAAGTTGTAGCAGGTCTAAGAACTTCCGTCCTTTTTTCGAAAAATGGAAATATAATTAACATGCAATGTGATATTAGTTTCATGTGTACAATATAATGATTCCATGACTATGCATATCTCGGTGCTCATCATGATAAGTGTACTCTTAACCGCCTTTTCTCTCTTGTCTCTCTCATCTATTTCTTTTTATGATTAAATAATATTCCAGTGTATGGATATACCATACTTTATCTGCTCACCTGCTGATGGACCCTTGGCTTGCTTCCACATTTTACCTATTATATGGAATGCCACAATCATACAAGCATCTGTTGGTGTCCCTACTTTCTTTCATTTGGCGTATACACTTAGGAGTGGAATTGCTGGGTCATTTGGGCATTCTGTGTTTACCTTTCTTGAAGAACCACCAAACTGTTTTCCACAGCAGTTTACATTCCCAACAGCAATGGGAGGGTTTGGGTTTCTCCGCATCCTTGGTAAATGGCCAACATTTACCATTTTCCATTTGATTATCATTATCATCATCATCATTATTATTATTGCCATTCTAGAGGGTATAAATCTCATCGTGATTTTCATTCACCTTAATGACTAAGGATGCTGAGCATCTTTTCATGCATTCATTGTCTATTTGTGTATCTTCTTTGTAGAAATTTCTTTTTTTTTTTTAAAGATTTTATTTATTTATTCATGATAGTCACACAGAGAGAGACAGAGAGGCAGAGACACAGGCAGAGGGAGAAGCAGGCTCCATGCAGGGAGCCTGACGTGGGATTCGATCCCGGGTCTCCAGGATTGCGCCCTGGGCCAAAGGCAGGCGCCAAACCGCTGCGCCACCCAGGGATCCCTTTGTAGAAATTTCTATTCAAGTCTTTCGCCTTTTCAAAATTGCGTTGTGTTTTTGTTGTTGAGGTTTAGGATCTCTTTATGTATTCTGGAAGTATAATCAGGTATATACCAGATATTATACTTTGCAGGGTTTTTCTCCCATTCTGTAGGTTGCACAAAAGTTTTTAATTTTGCTGAAGTCCAATTAATCTACTCCATCTTTAGCTGCTTGGGTTTTCGGTGTCATATCTCAGTATCCATGGCCAAATCCATGATTATGAAGATTTACTCCATGTTGTCTTGAACTATGTTTAAAGACATTACTTCTCAGGCACGTCTCATATATAATCTTATTAATCTTTGTAGCAAACCTATATGGTATTATTGTGTCTTTTTGATTAATGAAGACATTTAAGCTTAAAATAATAATTTGTCCAAGAATGTGCAACTAGTAAAATGATAGAGCAGGAATTTGAACAGTGCTTCCAAATTCCTAATAGATATTAATTTGGGGGTTCAGGAATGACATGTCATAATTTACAAGATTTCTTAGGAATTCCCCCAAATTATAAGTAATTCTTAAAATACTTCCAGCATTTTTTATGCACTTCACTCATTATTATGGATATCTAAAATTTTGTGTTTAATAAATAAGAAATATTAAGTTTAATAGTATTTATAAATTGTGACAAATGTTCAAACATTGGAAAAAGCCAGCAAACAGCATTGGCTAGTATTCAAATAATGTAATATTTACATCTCCCAGCAAGATTAAAGAAATGCAAATATTCTTGTATAGAAATTGCCAATTTAAGGATTCATTTGCCTCTAACACTTGTTATTTCTTAAAACATCATCCACAGGATTTAAATGAAGCATACAATGTGTATAAACTTATTAATATTTCTTTTATGTGCCAGAATGACTCGCTATTAGCAGCAGGTAGAGCCAGAAGCACACCCTTATAGCAACATCTACAAGACTGACTGATTAGATCATAAATATTCCCTTTCTATGTTGATTGCTAAGCTTTCATTTTTGCTAGAGAATTATATTTTCCCCTTTCCCCAGTTTCTCAACTGACTTTTCTCAGAATGTAGAAAAACATATAAATTTTCTGAGAAATGACCAAAAAAAAAAAAAAAATTCTTGCATGGAAACACTAATTAGAACCAGATCCGGATTTTCCCCTCAAAACCCATATTTTCCCTGTGGCTATGTCTGGCAGCCTCCCAAGAGAGGCTAAGAAGGAAGGGGCAAAGGAAAAGACCACTGGGTATTATGACCATGAGTTCTTCCATATAACATGTCGAGAGTGTTTATTGCATATATTTGTTTTCAATTGATGTTGCTGCAAGTTACCACAAATGTAGTGCCTTAAATCAAGGCAAACTTATTTCCTTACATTTCTGGAGGTCAGAACTCCAGAATCCATCACTGGGTTCAGTCAAGGTGTCAGCAGGCTGGTTCCCTCCAAAGGTTCTGATGATTTCTTGCATTTTTCAGCTTCTAGAAGCCACTTATATTCCTTGGCTTGTGGCCCTTTCCTGATCATCAAGGCCTATCACTCCAGTCTGTTTCCATGTGAGGTCACCTTCTCTTCCTACTCTAACTCCTTCATCATTGCTCTTTAAGGACTGTTATGATTATATTGGGCCCTTTGGGTAATCCGGAATAATCTCCCTTTTCTAAAGATCTTTAAATTAATCATCTCTGCAAAGTCCCTTTTTCTGTATGAGGCAACATTCATAGGTTTCAGGAAGAAGGTGGAGGACTCAGCTCAGGGACCACTATTCAGCCTCCTGTAATGGGCATTGTGGTCTACTCTTCAAGTCAGAATACAAGGAAGATAGGGATGGCCAGGACCTGACAAGAGGTGAGAGCTACCTACCGCAGGGTACCAAATGTGCCCAGGTGCCAGTAGGGCTTCATTGTACTAGGGCAAATTCAAGGTCTAACAAGTACTCAACAAGCTGCTATCCTGATCAAAGTCAAGAGCTCATGAGAGGTCTTAGCTGAATTACAAAGGGTTATCATGCAAAGAATGGATCCAGGAATCCAGATGGCTGATGCTCTGAAGTTTAAGTGAACGGCCATTGACGGGAATCTCAAGAGAACCAGAGCTCCTGCTTAGGCTCAGATTTACAGGATCTAGTCTCTTGGAAGGAAAACAGAAGAATCAAGTCTGTCTGCAGGATTTACAGGGTAACCAGGAGAGCCAGTTTATGTCTGTACCGGGAATTCAAAATGTGGAAAAATGCAAAAGCATAGTTCTTTTGGCCTGAGTGTAGGTGTTAGAAATCGCATTATCTCAGCCTGGCATGGTAAGTTTTGTGTGAGGTAGGTGAACTGGGACTCAAGATAAATACGAGGTTCTCTATGATTATAGCTAGGAATAGGCTCAGGCAAATCAGATTTGTAGAAACAAAGCATTTTTTTCATTCTTAAGGCTACTGAACATTTATATGTGGCATGAGTGTGTGTGTGTGCACACACAGGGGTATACGAACTTTAGAAAGTATATATATTTTATTTATCCGCTCTCCCAAATGATACATAGCAAGATTCCCTGTAACTTCCTGATACCAAAACCAATATTGCAATAATTATCCTCAAATCCTTCTGCTTATGGACCCAGGCAAGGATTTCTTTGATAGTATACCTGGAACAAGATTCCTGATTATAGGGATCCCTGGGTGGCGCAGCGGTTTAGCACCTGCCTTTGGCCCAGGGCGCGATCCTGGAGACCCGGGATCGAATCCCACGTCGGGCTCCCAGTGCATGGAGCCTGCTTCTCCCTCTGCCTATGTCTCTGCCCCTCTCTCTCTCTGTATGTGACTATCATAAATAAATAAAAATTAAAAAAAAAAAGATTCCTGATTATAGGGTAGGTATATATGCTACTGCCAGAATGACAGCACCAGCTTACATTTCCCCCAGCAGTGCATGAGGATTCAGATATCCGCACACATCCCTGCCAACATTTGTCATTTCCCAGCTATCTAATTTTGCCAATTTATTGTCCTGATATGACATGTGATGTCCTGATGTGACAGTGATATGTCCTGTCTCTGATCACTATCACATCATTGTTTCTTATGCTTTAGAGTCATGTGACTTCCCTCGGTTATAAATTGCCTCGGTGTATCCTTTGTTGACTTTCCTATTAGAATTGTTACCTTTTTCTTTGTTGATACGAAAGTGTCTCTTGTATTCTCAGATATTAATCTTCTGTTGATTTTAGCCATTACAGATCATTTTTCCATTCTGCGAGTCTATTAATTTTGTCCACAATGTTCTTCACTGCACAGCCATTTTTCAGTTTGATGTAATCAAACTCATCAAGTTTGAGCTTTATTGTTTGAAGTTTCATTTAATAACTTACCCCATTAAGAGTCGCAAAAATACTCCTCTACATTTTCTAATAACTTTAGGTCTTTAATCCATTTGTAGTCCGTCTGGCTGGTGCTAGCTAGCAATTCAGGTTTACTTGCTTCTGATAGTAATACAGTTTCCTAAACTAGCTACTAAATAATCTATTCTTTCTCCATTGGTTTGTGGTGCCACTGGACTATTAAATTCCCTGATACACATGGATCTGTCTCTAACCTCTGTTTTCTGTTTTATTGGTCATACTTTGATTTTGTTACTGTGATTATGGTAAGTCTTAATAATTGATACATGTCCTGCTCATAGATTTTCTTTTAAGAGTAACTTAACTCTCAAAGACTTTCATTCTTTTTTTTTTAATTGAGATATAATTCACCTATGGTAAAATGTACCCTCTTAAGGTGTATAATCCAGTGGTTTTAGTGTGTTTGTAATCATCACTATACTCTAATCAGAACCTTTTTTCTCACCCTGAAAAGAAACTTTGTACCCACTAGCATTGACTCCCCATACCCCTTCCCCAAGCCCCTGTCAATTTCTAACCTATTTTCCATCTCTATGGATTTACCTATTATGAACATTTTACTTAAATGGAATCATACAATACGTGACCTTTTGTGACTAGCTTCTCTCACTTTGTATAGCATTTTCAAGGTTCATCCAGGTAGTATGTATTAGTAGTATTGAGTATTTTTATTGCTGAGTAATATTCCACTGTATGGATATACCACACTTTTTTATCCATTCATCAGCTGATGGATATTTGAGTTGTTTCTGCTTTTTTACTATCATACATTATGCTGCTATGAACATTCATGTACATATTTTTGAGTGAACATAGTTTTCAACTCCCTTGGCTGTATACCAAAGGGGTTCTATTGCAGTCATATGGCAACTCTATATGTAACTTTTTGAGGAACTCCCAAACTTTTCCAAAGTGGCTGCACAATTTTACATTCCCACCAACAATGTATGGGGGTTCTATTTCTTCACATCCTTGATTACTGTCAATCTTTTTTATTGTAGCCATTCTACTGAGTATGAAATGTTACCTCATTTTGTTTTGATTTCCTGTTTCTAATCACTCATGATGTTGAGCATCTTTCCATGCACTTATTGGCCATTTGTGTAACTTCTCTGAAAAATGTCTATTCAAATACTTTGCCCATTTTTTAACTGTGTTACTTGTCTTTTTATTGATGAATTATAAGAGTTCTTTATATATTCTGGGTATTACACCATTATTAGATCTAAGTTGTGAATATTCTTTTCCACTCCATGTTTTGTGTTTTTACTTTCTTCATGGGTCCTTTGAAGTTTTCCCATGTCTGTCAGAGGCTACTATATGCTTTCATTGTTCAGTCCAAAAAATTTAGCATCATTCTTGCCTCTTCTCCTGCTCTTTTAACCTACATCCAATCTGTCAGGAAGTCCTATTGCTCTGCCTTTGAAGTGTGAACAGACTCTGACCCCCTCTTCACCTCATCTGCTCTTACCTCCAGCAGCATTCCTGTATTTATCTGGATCATTTGGTAGGGTCCTAGCTCCTTTTCCTGCTTCTGCACCAACTTTCAAATTTTGTCTTCTCTGTACAGTACTAGAATGATACAGTTACAGTCTAACTCAGATTATATCACTCCTGTGATCAAATTCTCCTCAAATTACTAAAAGTCAAACTCCTTGCAGTGCCTTAGGACACCTGCAAGTCCTGCCTCAGCCCATGCACACTTTCCCTGCCATTCACCCCTCACCCCTCACTCAACTCTGTCCTGGCCACACTGACTCCTTGTGGTCTCTCACCTCTGGGCCTTTCCACTTGCTGCTCCTCTTACCTCAATACAGTTCCACAGATGACCCCAAGATTCTGATTTTTCAGATGTTTGCTTAAATGCCATCTTTCAGTGAGGACATCCCTGTTCACTTTATTTAAAAATCACAACTTATCCTCATCATTCCTGCCATGGCTCTTCCTTTCTTGTCTCTGGTTAATTTTTTTCCATAGCGTTCTTCTCCTTCTAATCACTGTATGTGGGGCTTGTTTTTTTTTTTAATAATAAATTTATTTTTTTATTGGTGTTCAATTTGCCAACATACAGAATAACACCCAGTGCTCATCCCGTCAAGTGCCCCCCTCAGTGACCACCACCCAGTCACCCCCACCCCCCTCTCGCCTCCCCTTCCGCCACCCCTAGTTCGTGTCCCAGAGTTAGGAGTCTTCCATGTTCTGTCTCCCTTTCTGATATTTCCTACCCATTCCTTCTCCCTTTCCCTCTATTCCCTTTCACTATTATTTACATTCCCCAAATGAATGAGAACATATAATGTTTGTCCTTCTCCGATTGACTTATTTCACTCAGCATAATACCCTCCAGTTCCAACCACGTTGAAGCAAATGGTGAGTATTTGTCATTTCTAATGGCTGAGTAATATTCCATTGTATACATAGACCACATCTTCTTTATCCATTCATCTTTCGATGGACACAGCTCCTTCCACAGTTTGGCTATTGTGGACATTGCTGCTATAAACATCAGGGTGCAGGTGTCCTGGCGTTTCATTGCATCTGAATCTTTGGGGTAAATCCCCAACAGTGCAATTTCTGGGTCGTAGGACAGATCTATTGTTAACTCTTTGAGGAACCTCCACACAGTTTTCCAGAGTGGCTGCACCAGTTCACATTCCCACCAACAGTGTAAGAGGGTTGCCTTTTCTCTGCATCCTCTCCAACATTTGTGGTTTCCTGCTTTGTTAATTTTCCCCATTCTCACTGGTGGGAGGTGGTATCTCATTGTGGTTTTGATTTGTATTTCCCTGATGGCAAGTGATGCAGAGCATTTTCTCATGTGCATGTTGGCCATGTCTATGTCTTCCTCTGTGAGATTTCTGTTCATGTCTTTTGCCCATTTCATGATTGGATTGTTTGTTTCTTTGGTGTTGAGTTTAAGAAGTTCTTTATAGATCTTGGAAACTAGCCCTTTATCTGATACGTCATTTGCAAATATCTTCTGCCATTCTGTAGGCTGTCTTTTTATTTTGTTGACTGTATCCTTTGCTGTGCAAAAGCTTCTTATCTTGATGAAGTCTGTGGGGCTTGTTTTTGTTTTGTTTTTGTTGGTCTCTTGCCACCCCCTTCACCCCCGCCCCCTTAGAAAGTAAGTTCCAGGAAGGCAGGGATTCAAAAGACATTAAGGTGCACAAGAACTCCTCCAGGACTTTTTGAAGCTTTTCTGTTTGGAAATCAATATGGCAGCAGTTCAAAGTGTTCGTCTTTCCTGCTTAGCATGGATTTGAGTGTGGTCCTTCCCGTTCTTCTGTGCAGGGCTGCTTCCAGCCCAGCACTGTGACTGCCACAAAGGTGAGTGCATGGTTAATTTGTTTTTGTTTGTTTGCTTTTTAAAATCAAAAAGTGAGTATGTATTTTGAATAAGAAATGGAGTCATTGAGTCCTTAGAAATCAGTTCCTTCTCTCCTTTTTCTTTGTAGGCTATTTTTAAGAAATATTTTATTTATTTATTCATAAAAGACATAGAGAGGCAGAGACATAGGCAGATGGAGAAGGAGACTCCCTGCATGGAGCCGGTTCAGGACTCGATTCCAGGACCCAGGATCCTGATCTGAGCTAAAGATAAGCACTCACCCACTTAGCCACCCAGGCATCCCTTCTACAGGCAATTTCTGATGGAGTCTGTCCTCCCTTCCCCACTTAGAAGGCTCAGCTGCTCCTTAGCAGTTCTCACACTCATTGGAACCTACAGTGAGGGGCTCTAGAGCATTAGCTTCAGGATAAATTGCCTTCTGCTACCCCGCAATTCTGCTTCCTGTATCAAGACCATTCCTTCACACTCACTTTCTGTAATTAGTATCTTTTAAATTTTCTTAGTGTAGCATACATACTGAAAGCACACAAATCGTCAGTTAATGCATCAGCCAGCACTCAAATCAAGAAATCAGACACTACCCAGAAGACCCTGATGGATTTTTGCAGTTTTAGCTGATGAAAGAGACCAGGACAAGAAAACAAACAAAGAAACCATTGAACAGCACATTTTGTAGCTTTAAAACAAGACCATACCTTTTCAAAAATGAGCTCCCACTGAATGTGCCTGATATTCCTGAATTTCTGAAATAAGCACATTTGATCTCCATGCATGTTTTTGGTATACAATTTATACTAGCATTTTAGCTTTTCTCTCATTTTAAAAATAAACTGAATGTTTTATTTAGGGGGAGCTAATTTTGAATGTATGTGGTCAGCTTGTCTTTTGATATTGCAAGTGGATGGCTCCCAGGACAAGAAGTGCAGCAAGGCGCCGTCCCACTTTACTCTAAGATAACAACACTCCCAAAACCTTGTCACCCTAGTCCTCAAGCTTTGCCTGGGATTCAGACTCTCTCTACAGTAAGCAAAGCAGACAAATATCAATGCCCCATAAGTGCTAAGAAAGCCTCAAGCTCAAAATATCTCACTGAGTCATTGAATTCAGCTTCCCTAAGCTTTAGGTTCATTATCTACAACCTAGTACCAGAGTCCTGAGGCTCTGTAAAATGGAAATAATCATAGTAATAATGCAGTGGAAATTAAATAATATGTTTGTAGTAGGCAGAATAATGCCCATGCCCCCCACCACCACCACAAAGATGCCCACACCCTGATCCTAGGAATCTGTGAATATGTTGCCTTTTATGTCAGGAGGGAATTTGTTGTTGATTATAGTTAAGGACCTTGGGATGGGACAGTGGCAATGGGGAATTAAGGTTCCAGGTGAAATTAAGTGTATAAGTCAGCTGACTTAAAATAGGGATATCATCCTGAATTATCTGTGTGGATCCAAGTGTTGTCAGAAGCACACTTAAAAGTAGGAGAGGGAGGGGGCGCTCCTCGATGGCTCAATGGTTGACCGTCTGCCTTTTGCTCAGGCCATGATCCCAGAGTCCAGGGATCATGTCCCAGGAGGGACTTTCTTCTCCCTCTGCCTATGTCTCTGCCTCTCTCTCTCTGTGTCTCTCATGAATACATAAATAAAATCTTTAAAAAAGTAAAAAAAAAAAAAAAGAAGGAAGGAAGAAAGAAAGAAAGAAAGAAAGAAAGAAAGAAAGAAAGAAAGAAAGAAAGAAAGAAAGAAAAGGAGAAGCCTTTGATAAAAAAAGATACTAAACCCATTCTTGGGCTCAAGCAATGTCAAATGGATGCACTCTATGTTATTGGTTACTAGGATACAAGTGCAGACCCCATTACCTGTCACACTGATGGTTTTGACAGCCTACCAACAAGTATTCTGAACATCGGTGGCTATTGCCTTCCAATCTGCTTCCATGTATCTTTATGGAGATTCTTAAAAATAAAGATCCGGTCATGTCATCTCTGGTGTATTTAGTGACTTCCCATAAGTTTTACCAAAGTCCTAAGCTCATCAATGATTTTCAAAGGACTTTACAATCTGTTTCCATCCCCTTGCCTTTCTAGAAAACTTTAGCTCTCACAGCTTGCCCACTGAGCTTTGTGCTCTGGCCTGCTAAGATAACTAAACATGAATTGGACCTTCTTACCTCATTACTTTTGTCATACTGTTCCCTCCCCTGCAAATATCGTTCTCTACTATTTTGGCAAATGTAACTTTTATCCAACATTATCTAAAGCCTTGGAAGTTGAGCCCATCTACAAGTAGCCTCCCCTCTGAATTCACAGAGTATGTCATAGTGCTCACCTGTTGCCTTCTAAAACAGTGATTTTCCTACTGCCTTAACTTCTCTAGAACATATAAAACTTGTAGGGAAAAAGCATGGGAGTTGGGGGTACAGTAACTTACATACTGATAAATCTCACAAAGTAGCCAGAATTATGTCTTCCTCTCTCCAGTACCCAGGGCCACATATGGCCATTCAAATTTAAATTAGTCATATTTGACAAATTAAAATTTCATAGTCATCCTAGCCACATTGCAACTGTTCAATAGCCATGTGTGGTTAGTGGCTACCATACTGGAGAGTATGGATAGACAACCTTTCCATTATCAGAGAGTGTTCTAGTGGTCCGTGATGACCTAGAACACAGTAAATGATCGTTAAATACCCAAGGAGAAAAGAAGGAAAGAAATAATAATGAGAAAGAAGAAGGGAGAGAGGTAGGGAAGATAAATAAGATTCCAAAAGGAAGTCAGGAGAAGTGGTCCAAACTTAAAGGTGGGAAAAAGAGCTTACCAAGCATCCTTTCAGCAAAGGACTGGCAAGTCCTTTGGAGATTTTCTGATTCTGCAGCACTGTGTACTTCTGATTGACTTTTTATTATCTAGGCACTTCTACATCTCTGGAAGAGAAGAATTTAGCTTTCTGAAAATTAATAGCAACACAAATTATTCTTGCCCACAATGATGCAAAAAAATATGTTGTTATACTTAGAAACAACTCACTTCCTCCTGGTATAAAAGATCATATCAAGCATTATATCTGATTGCCCCATAAGATATGAACACATTTTACTTCTATTAACAGCTTTATTTCAGCATTGGTAACTGATTATGTACCGCTCTGTTCTTCAGTCTCTTGAAATAGCCTTAGTATCTTACTGGTTTCTTCATTGATTGTGGAGTTGGTTAAAATCTTGGACATGTTCTTTTTTTAAGATTTTATTTAAAAAAAATATTTTTGATCTCAACACCCAGTGTGGGGCTCAAACTCACAACCCTGAGATCACGAATCATATTCTTCACAGATGGAGCCAGCCAGGCACCCCATGTTCATTTTTGATACATGCATGAGATATATGTTTTCAACATTTAAAAAAAAAAAAACTGTATCTTAAGAATTTTGGAGGCTGCAGTGCCATGCCTAAGTGGGCTCCAAATAGAAGCCTGGTAAAATGCACCACTTGAGAAGCCCCTTAAGAGCTGTGTAAGCCCAGCCTTGTCTTTTCTTGGCTCCCAGAGCGAATAGCACAAAAGCAGGAGCCCTTTAACTTTGCAGACTCTCTGTTCTTTAGGTTCTTTTATCCTCTCTGATGCTTTTGGTTTTTGGAATGTGTCTATGTTGTTCTTGATCCTAGTTCATGTGCAGCCACTATGTCATTTCCCATTGGTTGCAGCAATGATGAGGGATTTAGTTTTATGGGCTATTTGATGATTCTTACCAGATGGATGATGAAGAGGAATGAGAGCCTCATTCATCTTCAAAATGAGAGTTTTGAAATTTTTGAAAATTATACTCTAGCAGGGCAAAGTGAGTGACAAGTAAAGAGAAGCTCCTTTGCTAGAGGTCCTTTTTGAGATACCGGTCCCCATACATGTTATTCAAGATCAGAAGTGGCTCAGGTGGTTAAGTGTCTGACTCTTGATTTCAGCTCAGGTCATGATCTCAGGATCGTGAGACTGAGCCTGAGTCAGGCTCTGTGCTAAACAGGGAGCCTGCTGGAGATTCTCTGTCCCTCTCCCCTCTCTCCTTCTCTCTCCTTCCCTCGCCACCCCTCCCCCTCCCCATGTGTACTCAGACACACTCTCTCTCAAATAAATAAATTTACAAAAAAAAAAAAGAAGAAGAAGAAATAAAGAAAATCAGAACCTAGTAGCAAAGTGGGAAAAAGAGATTTTATTCAAGAATGATTGCAATAGGACTGGGCTCAGTTCTGAAGACAGTATGCGCAAGTGGAGATTTATAGCCCAGGAACATGGTGAGGGTCAGTGGATGGAACATTACTAAGGAAACATTGGGATAAAGGGGGTTCTGGCTAACTCAAGTTGACAGAATTTTGCTGAAGACAGGATGTGTAGTTAGACATCACTTGGGGGGAGTTGGGAGACCAAGAATTTGATCAGACATTAAAGTGATCTGTTATCGAGAATGCGTGAATTCTTCTACCCTGACTTAGCAGGGGTTTTGCTAAAATTAGATAGGCAATGCACAGATGGATGCAGAATTCCAAAGGTTGAGGCCTAATTAAGAAGAGGGTCCAGAGCAGCCTGGTTCAACTTTGTTCAAGGAGAGAGTTTTCATAACCTGAACAAAGATGAGAGTTTGGGGTGGCTAAAGGCAGGGGCTAAAAAGTGGAAACCTTTTGAGTTTATTTTTTGGTTTGAGATGTTAACAGGAAGGAAGAGCCTTTAAAAAGAACCCCATGTGGTCAAGATAGAAGTTTGCTATTTTGATTGTATTTTTTTGTTACTTTTCTATTTTGAAATGTTATAAGAGGCGAGAAGCGATAAGAAATAAAGAGAATATAGCCAGAACAGAGATTTCTTTGATGGGTTTAAAGAGAAATAGGAATAAACACAGTGGTGTCAGGAAGGAAAGTCTAACCCCTACTGCCTTACATTGAGACCCGGGGATGCTGCCTATTAGACTAAGAAAAAAACAGATTTGCAAGAGACAAGGTGCACAATTTTTATTAATATTTAATGCATGGGAGTTCACAAAAAGAAGTAAAACTCCAAGAAGTGGTTAGACTCAGGGGTTATATACACTTTTAACAAAAAGCAGGAGAGACTGGGCTTCAAGATACGAGACATATTGGGGAAGTAACTAGGAAATATGTAGGAGAACAAATGGAAGAGAAAGCTATTTTAGTAAGATCTGTTTATGCAAATTAATCTTGATGTTGACTCCCCTGTCTCTGTGATCTAAGATGTTGCTCTTCTCTTTCTGGGCTGGGTAGGGAAGAGAAAGGGGAGAGGGTGGGGAATCTTCACCAAGGGAAACGTATGCCCTGCTTTTAGGCAGAGAAGTGGGGGCAGAGAACTCTTCCTGCATCTGTTGATTCTTCAGCTCAAAATAATCCTTATGCCAAAGTGGCATATTTCGGGATGACATATTCTGATTCCCTTCGATGGCTTTTTAAATCTATTAGGTTTAGATGTGTGAAGTTTAATACAAATTGAAGAAAACAATTATCCATTCATTTATTCACTCAATACATTTTTATCGAGGGCAACTGCTGTGCCAAACACTTGGTCAGGAGCTAAAAATAGAAGGATGCTATTCTTTGCTCTTTAAGGCTTTCACACAAGCAGGGGACAGATAGGGAAGAAAATTAAGTGAACAACAGTGACATACGTGCTGCAATATAGGGACGTGATAGAAAAGGAATACAATAGGATAAGTGGTCTATTTTGGTCTGAGGAAAGCATGTAAAACAATACAGGAAAATCTGAATATTGCAGTTATTTTCCATAGTTTTTGACAAGCCCTGAGTGCAATCTGACATCAGTCACTCTGTGACTCACTAATGACTACTGTCAAGCGGCAGACTTAGCTAGCAAATTAGAACTCACCAGAAGCCATGTTCAATAAACAATTCATTTTGTGATGTTACTTGGGTTGAAAACGCGTGTCTTTGAAAGGTTTACTAGTTGCTTCTTTTCTTCAAAGGGAAGTGAACCAACAAAATGGTAGTTATATTCATATACAGTCATATAGTCCCATAAAAATATATAAAACTGGGGGCTTTGGGGATCCAGTGGCATCTCCAAAGTCCACTTCAGACTGTCTGTTCCACAGTGTCTATACCGAATACCTGTATCTGACTTCTAGCCCAGTCTGGGTGAACTTTGGATAAAATGCTTTGGATTGAATTTTATGTAGCGACATCTGTTCCCTGTGTGAAAATGCATTAGCCAGATCTGTTTACTTATTTCTATGCCTCCAGTTAATCTTTTTCTTAGAAGTTACCAATAGCTCACATGCAAATTCTCGCAAGAACTCAAACTTCCATAATAGGCTCTTCTCTCAGCTGGCTAAACTTCTCTGAAATCTGTTGTTTTCTTAACTGCTTGCTATCTCCCCACATACCTATTATAACCCATTCTCAAATCTATTACAAGTAAACTTTACCTTTTTTCAGCTGTCAATCCACAGACAGGATCTCTTTGAATTAAATCAGTTGCCCTGAGCAACCCCGAAGTGCTACATATTTCGAGGAAATCTGCGTGACTCTTTGAAGTAAAAAGGGATAATTTTCCATTCTTTATGCTGGTACAAAAAGCAAGCCTCGGTGTGACAATAATATCAAATGTGTTGATCTTCAATCACAATCCAACTCAACAGCTACTCAAGCCAGCAGAAAGTTTCTTTTGTATGAAAATTCTTTCTGTGTCTTTGACCATACTGGTGTTGGGGGGTGGGGGGCAGTCCAGGAGGCCATGTAGGAGGCCCTGTTAGGAGATGACAGCTGTAAATGGCCACTTTTTTAGAAAGCCAAGCTGCTACTCCTGTCTGCAGAGAATGCAGCAAGTATTTGAAATTACTTCTTAAAATCTTATCTCTGACTTCAGGTTTTTCTCTTTGAAAGGCTAAGTTCATTGTAGCCTGTACAATTTACAAAAGGGTTTCCAGAATTAATTTTTGTCTGACACCATTTTCTCTCGGTGGGTGTTTGTGTCAGGCTGCTCTATGATTCTTTTCGAGCATGGTGTCCTCTCTCTCCCACACCCACCATTTTACAGACCAGGGAACAAATCCTAGGGATTTCAAGTTCCCAGAATTGGCAGACTTGAGAAGAGGGCCCAGGGGTTCTAATTACAAATCCCACTCGAAGTGGGCCTAAATATCTCCTCTAGAGTTTTGTTTAATCAGCTGCACTCCAAAACTTGTTACCACATTACACAGCTCTAAAGAGGATCCCCGAAGCCTAAATATATATGTGGGGTTGACACTTAGGAACACCGTTCCCTTCTCTCTCAAGCCTCCACCTCCAGTGAGCCATGAGGAGGCAGTGAACCTTCCTTCCTTCCTCAAAATCCTCCCATCCCTTCCCTTGACTTCCTTCAGCCTGTGCACCTTCCTCCTGAGCTGTTGGAATGGCCATTGAGGTAGAGCTGCCTTGTTTTCCCCCTCACCCAACCAGGTCACCCTACTCAGAGCCAAGCAAGACATAGCCTAGCTATATTTACTCTTGGGCTCCCCATCCCTGACACTGGACTCCGTGGTCTTGGGGGGGTTTGGTGACACCTCCTCAGGGATCCCTTACTTTCTCAACATTGAATAATGTGTCACTATGCTGATAAGATCAAAAATTGAAATAAGTATTGAATCATCTGGGCGCCTATAACCTAGGGTTGACAATTATACCATGTTTGTCTCTGTGTTTACTTGTCCCTTACAGAGCTGGTCAATAAAAAATTAGTGTAATTTTTCTTAAACTTGGGGTTAGAACTGTAAGGGACTTTAGGCCAAATGAATTAAAAAAGCAGGATTTTTAGAAAGTCCATTTAGACATGAAATGGGCACAATTTTCAAAACTCGGTACATTTTACCAATTTTTCAAGGATTGAATACAATCCTGCTCAGTGGTAAATGATTCTTTTGGAATTGTCTCCACCATTAAAAGCATCAGTCGGATGGGCCTTTGTCCTATTTGCCCTTCATGGTTAGATCCACAACATGGATCTAATGTGCTTTCTCCCATTAGTTGGTTTTCTGGCTTTCTGGCTGCAGAGGCCACGAGTTTCAGGGCTTTGTGCTCAGCGCCTCAGGGCTGCAGAATTTTATGATATGTTTCCCCACTGCTGAGCCTCAGCCCAGCCTCCCACACTATTGTCTGTTCTTAGAGTCTGGTGACTATGTTTTTTGAACCGTCAGGTGCACTTTTCAGTAGAGCGATCACTTGTTTGCTGGCTTCTCATGGCTGGTCCAGCTCCAGACCACTGTGTTTCTTCTCTCACTTCTTTCTGGTTTCAGGATACCTGATGCTTTTGTGTCTTCATTCCTGGGAGCTCTGCAAAGTTTGGCTTGATGGAGAGGGCAGGGACAGGGAGCATGTTTGGTTCTTTGGGGAGGAATTGTTTTCTGTAGCTGGAAAAGTCTTCTCCTTTGTGATTTCTCATAATCTTCTGTCTTGCCTTTGCCTACCTTCTAATACCTCCTTTCCTGTCGCTGTCACATGCATGTGTGTGTTTGTAGTGTCTGATAAATCATGTAAATTACTTTTGACTTCTAATTCCTCTCCTACATAACAACACCTTGGAAAAAATTAAAGCAATTGTTACAGCATGTGAACTGGGTCAAGTCCTCTGCTATTAACTTTCATACACTATGTCTGTGACACTTTTAAGAAATCCAACCCTGCCATCCAGGGAAAAGAGGGGGTATGTATCTTGGCTCCTATCTATACACCAGCTCCATTTCTCTCAAAAAAATATTCCTTTTGCATTTTACAGCCCAGGGTTTCAGCTGTGGGAGGGAGACTAACCATACTCATTCTTCTCATTGTTTTTTTTTTTTTCACTTAAATTCAATTTGCCAGCATATAGTATAACACCCAGTGCTCATCTCATCATGAGCCCTTTTTAATGCCATCACTCAGTCACCCCATCCCTCTGCGTCCCCTCCCTTCTACAACTCTTTGTTTCCCAGAGTTACAAGTCTCTCCTGGTTTGTCTTCCTCTCTAATTTTTCCCCACTCAGTTTTCCTCTTGTCCTGATGGTCCCTTTCACTGTTTCTTATATTCCACATATGAGTGAGGCCATATGATAATTGTCTTTCTCCAATTGACTTATTTCATTCAGCATAATACCCTCCAGTTCCATCCATGTCGAAGTAAATGGTAGGTATCATCCTTTCTGATAGCTGAGTAATACTCCATCGTGTATATAGACCACATCTCCTTTATCTATTTATCTGTCAGAGGACATCGTGGCTCCTTCCACAGTTTGGCTATCATGGGCACTGCTACTGTGAACATTGCAACCATACTCATTCTGATTGGAGCGCAAAATGAGATAGCAGGTTGGCTTCACCCGGCCAGGTGCCCACCCTGGAACCAATCCACTGGATCCCAAGACAGGCATGTTTTTTTAATGTGGCAGCTCCTGTATGGCCTCAGGGTAGGACACACAGGGGGTAGGAAGGAAGGAGGGGCTACTAAGCAAATCATCGTAGGGATCCATTTCATATATGGCAGAGTATATCAAAATCTCAGTGATCACAAGAAATCAGTATTGCTATTCCTGTTTTACAAATCATGAAAGGTCCTTGGAGAAGTTAAGCCACAGAGGTGATAAATGGTTGGTCAGACTGACTTCTGCATCAAAATTTATCCATTTATGCTATTCTGTGACACACAATAATATTTCGTTGGAGATGAACATGGAATTGCTTTGTAAATTAAAGGAATTCTTAACCAATTGTTATCCAGTATCACTCACTGAAATTCACTAAAAGTCAGCATTTTCTTAGTTGCCAGTTACTTTTATGAATCTAAATAATATGACATTAGAGCCACAAGGGACCATGATCCTCTCTGCTGAAAACACTGCTGGAATTCCCACTGCCTTCAAACTCCACGTAAGCACCCTTACTTCCTGTGCTCCCATCGCCCAGTTCTTGGGCCCCCTGAGCTCCAGTAACCTCCTCCTTCTCTCACTCTCCACTCTCCTCATCAGACTCCAGATATTATACCCCACAAACTGGCTCCTTTGTAAAATCTTAAATCCAAACCTTGCACTCTGACTATATCTTCCCCTCATTCTAGCCCTCTCAGGCATTCCCACTACACCAGCCAGTGTCTCAATGAGGTATCCAATCTACCCCCAATTTCCCTACAGTCTTTATCTCCTCCTGCCTCCCCTTACCTTCCCATCCAGCCAGAACAAATGCTTCTTCATGTCAACTAGTCTTTACCAATCTCCTCTAGACATGGTCACATCTTGCTGTGGACCCATTCCCCAAACGACTCCACCCATTTGTACTCTTCAGAAATAAAATCACCAAAAGCACAGAGTGGCACCACTAAGAACTAATCCCTGGACACCACTGTCCCATTCTCCACAGTGGGTATTTCAAGACTTCATTGCTTTTCTCAATTCTTCTACCCTACAGCACCCTCCTCATGTTTAGCAGGTGACCTCAACTGCTGCTTCAGAGGGAAAATTGAAGCCTTTTTAATGATAATTCTCTCACCTTCCAACCTGGGAATATTCCAATATTCTCTAGTAAATGTTTTATCACAAAGGAAAACCTGACCTTCTCTCTCTCTCTCTGGCCTCTGGGGGCCGGCTCCCCTTCTTCTCAGACAGCAGTTTATAGATTTTCTTCCTGCTTTCCTAAATCTTCAATATCTTTCTATCTATAGCTCATTTTCCTCAGAAATAAAAAACACTTAGACCCATCAAAACAAAACAAAAAATATAACTTCCTTCTTTAGACTGTTGCTGGTGTCTCACCAGTAGGATACAAGCTCCTTGAAAAGAAAGAGGATCTTTCCTCAGCATAGTCCCTACTCTTATTAGAATTATTTATTAATATGGGGCACTGGTTGGTTAAGTATCTGATTTTGGCTCAGGTCATGATCTAGGGGTCTTGGGATCAAGCCCAGAGTCAGGCTCCTTGCTCAGCAGGGAGTCTGCTTGTCTCTCTCTGCCCTTCCCCATGTTCATGTTATCTCTCTCTCTCTCTCTCTCTGTCTCTCAAATAAATAAATAATATCTTTAAAAAGAAATATTTATTAGTAAATGTTAGATAAAATTAATAAATGGGTGTACTAGTTCAAATGCTCAATTGATAGATAAAGAAACTGAGGTCAGGTTATCGCCCAGGTGTATATAATGCCCAGCCAGGTTTTATGAGATCTTTGTAAATGATAGGTATTCAGTATCTCCAACACTTCGGCCGATTGACGTAAGAATAGATATTCAAGTACAATATATAACATGATTTATACTAGTTTGGAATGCTTTTGAGATACTCATTCTGGAGCTGCTGAAAAATAACATCATAATTATATAGTAAGCTGATTTTGGATTCACTAGGGTAAAGCAACTGCTTACAAGCAGTAGTTATTAAGGAAAGACTACCGTCAACATGACAGCCAGAACTTTTAAAAATCTATTTCAGATTATGACCTTCCTCTGCTTAAAACCCTCTATCACTTCCCACCTCACTCAGAATAAAAACCCAGGGGCACCTAGGTGGTTCAAGGGTTGAGTGTCTACCTTTGGCTCAAGTCATGATCCCAGGGTCCTGGGATAGAGGCCCACATGGGGCTCCCTGCAGGGAGCCTGTTTCTCCCTCTGCCTCTCTCTATGTGTCTTTCATGAATAAATAAATAAAATCTTAAAAACAAACAAACAAACAAACAAAAAAAAAAACAGAACAACCAAGCCCTGACCATCCCCTCCAGGGCTCTCCATGATCTGACCTTTCTTCTCCAGCCCTTGCTGGGCTTGCTCCCTCCAGAGCCTCTGCCTCCCTCCTTTGCTTGAAAAGCCCTTACCCAAGGGATCCACAGAGTCCCTCCTTCACCTTGCTTTGCTCAAAAGTCACCTTCTCAGTGCCTTTAGGGGGCTCTGTATAAGTCAACAAAATTTAAAGAATGAAGTTTTCTGCTTAGAGAAAACCATCTGGGAGGACATCTTGCTGTGTTATGGGAGAAGATGACAGCTACCAGGGGCTGAGGAAAATTTGAGACAGGCCTCCTAGAATGGCTAATTTCCCTTTTGCCTCTGAATGCGCCCCCTTATCTCCCTTCCCAGGAGAAAGGAAGCTAGTGTGCTGATGCTTCCCTTGGACTCCTCAAACCCTCAG